>NC_072474.1:66214189-66571689 GCF_027574615.1 Eptesicus fuscus | reverse complement strand
AGAAATATTTTATGCTCAAGAGTTTAGAGAAAACACAGTAACTTTGCATGGCCAAAATCTTATCAAGGGCCTGTAGAATACCCTTATTATTCAATAAAAATTTGAATGCCATGCTGCTAGGTATTGAGGACACAGAGATGAATAGAAGGCATTTTTCTTAGTCTTTAAAGATGCACTTTGAGCCCAGTGCTACTGTATTACAAACAGTCCCCTGCAGGATGAAATAGGAAAGTACCTTTCTTTTCTTATCAACTGCACTACCAAGGCATTCAGCAAATGGAAATGACCGCCCTCAGAGTCTCTCTTACTTTATGAGATATGAAAAACTTAACCAACTGTCTTCTACAGGCCAAAGAAATTATCGGGGTCTTAAAGTCTAGGAAGTGCTTGAGATCCTGTACTTTTTTTAAAATATATTTTTATTGATTTTAGAGAGGAAGGGAGAGGGAGAGAGAGATAGAAATGAAAGGAATTCTAGGGACAAAATAGGCAGGATTAGGGAATCTTAGGAATAAAGAGGGTCCATGGGGGAGGAATGCATAGGTGAGGGCTTGGAGCTGTAGAAGGCATACTTTCACAGAGAATAGAAAAGTGCCACAGGATAAGGGGAGAGGAGGGCATACATTCACAAATGATAAAGAAAAGTCAGAGTATGGGGAAGAAGGAAACATACTTTCACAGAGGACAGAGAAATGTCAACAGATGCTGGAAAGAGGAAAACATGTTCACAGGAGATAGAGGAATGTTGCAAGATAAGGGGGAAAGAAAGAGGGTGTCACCACATGGGTTTTGGAGTTTGAAACTGATATTCTGCAAGAGAGTGACCAATTAGAAAAGCACAGGGTCATAAAATGGGGAAGGGGTCCAATTAGAGGAGAGCATGAAGAGATAAAGAGCTATAGCATTTATAAACCTTAGAAAAAGGGGCTTGGCTGGTTACCCACCTTGGGAATCCGTCCCTATGTGGGAGTCTGTATTTGCTTCCAATAAATTTCTACCCTTTTACTAACAAGTCCTTTTAGTCTGTGAATTTTATTCTTCAATCTTCATTAGGCAAGAACCCACAAGGGGGAGATCTGCTCCCCAAACCCCATGTTTCAGAAACATCAATGATGTGAGAGAATCAGTGATGGGCTGCCTTCTGCACAACCCAGACATGTGTCCTTGACCGGAATCAAATCCAGGACCCTTCAGTCTGCAGGCTGTCGCTCTATCCGCTGAACCTAATCATCTAGGACCTGAACTGCTTTGATTGTCAGCCCCTTGGAGACAAAGAATAGCCAGTCTTCCTCTTTACTGTATCCCAGAGCCCAGGTTAACACCAAGAGTGTTGCAGAATGAACAAGGAATTTGGGTTGCCACCCTTGGTCAGAAGACCAGCATTTAATACCAAGTCTGTCTCTTGGTAACTGTGATTTTTGTCAGAATACTTAACCTCTCTGGCCCTCAGTTTCCTCACTGAGAAAACACAGTGATCTATTATAAGAATTCATCAAGGTGTAGGAAGTAAACCCGACTTTAAACAGATAAAGTCATCATCTATAAGTTATTTCACCTAGTACAGGGTTGGCACGTTTTTCTGTAAAGGATCAGATAGTAAATATTTTAGGCTTTGCAAGCCATATGGCCTCTATCACAACTACTCAGGTCTGCTGCTGCAGCCCCAAGGCTGCCACAGACAATATGTAAATGAATGGGCATGGCTGTGCTCCAATAAAACCTTCCAGAAACAGGTGACAGGCCAGATCTGGCCCTTAGGCCATCGTCATGCAGGTTCCTGACCTAGTAAAACATAGTATAGATTTAAGCGCTTACTATCTTCTCATGTTAAAAAAATCACTGGATTCTAAAATTCCATGAGCACAGGAACTGTTCCTCTTTGTATCATCTGTGGATCTCCAAGAGCTTAATGGAAGTTTTTCATGTTTTCAGGAATTGTTAGCTTCTAAACTCAGAGCAGTGCTGGAAATATTAAGTATCTGGAACTTGATAACTGAATGAAAAATGAGATAGATATATTTCAATCTAAAAGTTATCATGGCTTTATACAATACTAGAGGCCTGGCCTGTGCCCTCTCTCAATCTGGGACCCCTCGGAGGATGTCAGGCAGCCAGGGAGGAGCCTGAGTTCGGGCCAGGCGTTGCACAGCTCCCGCTCATCCCAGCCCAACTGTGTTGCCGCTTAGTAGTGCTGCTGCAAAGGCTGGGGAGGCTCACACCACCACAGCTGTGCCCCCCAGCCATGAGCCTGGCATCTGGCACCAGTAAGTAGGTCAGCTGAGAGGCACTCCCCCTGTGGGAGGCTCTGACCACCAGGGGGCAGCTCCTGCATTGAGCGTCTGCCCCCTGGTGTTCAGTGCGTGTCACAGTGACTGGTCGACCAGTCGTCCAGTCGTTTGGTCACTTAGGCTTTTATATATATAGATAAGATAGTTTAAAATATATCTGTCTCATACCTTATGCCTATTCTTTCCACAGCTGTTTTTAGACAATTTAAAAAAAAAAATGTTTTGACTTTTCTCCTCAGTGAGAGAAAAAGAAGGAAATGCACATAACCTGGATTTTATATTATTTATGCCCAACCCCATAAAAAATGTTAAGGCCCATGGGAGTGAA
Organism: Eptesicus fuscus; assembly: GCF_027574615.1. Classification (NCBI taxonomy): domain Eukaryota; kingdom Metazoa; phylum Chordata; class Mammalia; order Chiroptera; family Vespertilionidae; genus Eptesicus; species Eptesicus fuscus. The sequence continues at coordinate 66,569,073 of NC_072474.1, read as the reverse complement.
CCTCACCTGTCATTATGACTTATTAGGAACAAAGGGGTGATGGACCACTTCTGTGCAGTACCCTAATATAGCAGTATTACAGATACCATACCATTTGGACCTTATAAAGCCTGCACATAAGCAGAGTACTTACTATATCATTTTCACTGACCACTTCTCAGCCTTTTGGCTAAGATCAAATTTTAATTTGCTATAATTTTAATTTAAGCATGATATACATACTGATATACACCAGTAAGCATTTCTTCGTTTCCTGGACATCCCGGGCCTTTCATTCTTTACATTTTTTTCTTCTTTTTCTAAAGCTATTAAACATATGCAGGAGGCATTGTATTTGAAAACTGGACTGAATCCAACAGCTAACGTTGTCACTGAATAGAGATAACATTCACTGACACTTCTGCCTTCAGTGGGTCTGTTGATCTGTAGGGAAAGACATGAGGCTTTCTACACTGTTATTTATAAAAAGCCTAAAATAATAAATGTATAGAAAACAATTAAACAGAGAGTTTAATGTAGTTTTGTATTTTTCTAAGAAATTTTTTAAATACATATAATTATACACAAATATATTTTAATTTCAGAATTTTGGATTACAGAAAATACATACTTTTGATTTTGTGATCTTAAGAAAATAGTAAAATTTTAATGTGAAAAATAAGGTAAATGTTAACTGAGAAGAATTTCATATAGATTTTCCATTAGCCTAGCCCCCAAACATTATGAGATAGATGATTTTTCAGCTCTATTAATTTACATGCCAAAGTTCTGTTTGGATCTGAGAAGATCAAAAGATGCATCTGAAAGTATTCACCTGAGCATTGAAAGAGCATGTCACATGATTCAGGAATTAGACTGCATGCAAATAACCCAAGGAAGTTGAATGAGGAAGAATGAATGAGGAAAGAAAGACTTCGCTGGGCTGAAAGTGGCTGGATGTGGGCTAAGTGTTAGGAGGCCTAGCCTCAAGCTTTCAAGCTGAAATGTTATAATAGAGAGGAGGATACCATTTCAAATTCTATCCTAACACATGGTTAATGGTAAACAGCAACAGTGGGCACTGGCACAGGAGCAGGGTGATTGGAGAGACCGTTAGGGATTACCACAAAGGAGCTCGTCAACAAAAATACTCATACTCAGATTCAAAATAGAACTCAAGCGCTGTCTGGGTGGCTCAGTTGGTTAGAGCATCATCCAAATGCGCCAGGGTTACAGTTCAATCCCTGGCACATACAAGAGTCAACCAATGACTGCATAGGGTGGAGTAGCAAGTCAATGTTTATCTCTCTTTCTCCATCTCTCTCTCTCCCTCACCCCTCTCTGTCTGAAAATCAACTTAGAAAATAAAAGAATTCAAGAATGGTTGCCTTTCCTTTTTCTGGCATTTTAAAAATCTGCATTGTAGTAAAACAGAATGCTGTATGTTATTATCCACAGGTGGCACCATCTAGACTGTTCATTTTCTGACATCTAGCCTACCCTGGAAACACACTCACCACCATCCTGATGGTGACTTCAGAATATGGAAATCAAACGGCAGGACTTGGATTTCTGACTAAAGTTTTCAATCAAAACATGAATAAAGTAGTATTCAACATCCAGAGTTAACCTCTATCTCAAAATCACCCCTAGCATTTAGTGATCAGAGTTAGGAAGTTCTATTTAAATTTTTAAATGGCTTGGGCATTTCTTAAACAGCTAGTTCAAAGTTTGGGAGTCACCAGGCTTAAGGATGCTATGAAAACAGTTCATATGTTCTAATATTTCGTATCTAGAAAAAAGGACATAATTTGTAATTTTTGCTTTGTGTGAAGGTGTTACATAATTAAAACACTCAAAGACTGCTAGAGTCATAAGGTTCAGTGCTGTCCCTTTGGTTCAGGGTTTTTTCAAAACCGTATCATGTGAGGGTCAGTGACCAAGTAGATGTGGAGGCAGGAGATTGTTACAATGGACTGGAAAATAACTGTTCACCTGTGACCAGAAAGGGGATTTTATTAGCAGAATAAAATAAAAGCCAAATATATATAAGGTCTGCTCATGAGGAGAACTTAGAATAGGTTGTGTGGAGATTTGTAGTGTCTGAATGATAACGGTGCATTTCTTTTTTTTGTTTTGTTTTGTTAATTCTTTATTGTTTAACGTATTTCATAAGTCTCCTTTTTTCCCCATTGACCTCTCCCCAGCCGCCCCCACCCCCCAGCACATGCCCTCCCCACCACCAGTCTGTGTCCATTTGTTATGCTCATGTGCATGCATACAAGTCCTTTGGTTGATCTCTTACTCCCTCACCCTCCCTTCCCACCCCGCGCCTTCCCTCATAGGCTGGACAATCTGTTTGATGCTTCAGTGACTCTGGTTCTATTTTTGCACAGTTTATGTTGTTCATTATATTCCACTAATGAGTGAGATCATGTGATATTTATCTTTCTCTGACTGACTTATTTTGCTTAGCATAATGCTCTCCAGGTCCATCCATGCTGTCGCAAATGGTAAGAATTCATTCTTTTTTACAGCAAAATAGTATTCCATTGTGTAGATGTACCACAGTTTTCTAATCCACTCATCTGCTAATGGGCACTAGGGCTATTTCCAAATCTTAGCTATTGTAAATTGTGCTGCTATGAACATAGGGGTGCATATGTCCTTTCTGATTGGTGTTTCTTGGTATATATTCCTAGAAGTGGGATTACTGAGCCAAATATAAGTTCCATTTTTAGTTTTTTGAGGAAACTCCATATTGTTTTCCACAGTGACTGCATTCCCACCAGCAGTGCAGGAGGGTTCCTTTTACTCTGCATCCTCTCCAGCACTTGGCACTTGTTGATTTGTTGATGATTGCCATTCTGATAGGTGTGAGATGGTTGTGGTTTTGACTTGCATCTCTCAGATGATTAGTGACTTTGAGCATGTTTTTATACGTCTCTTGGCCTTCTGTATGTCCTCTTTTGAATGGTGTCCATTTGGGTCCTTTGCCCATTTTTTGATTGGATTGTTTATCTTCCTTTTGTTAAGTTGTATGAGTTCCCTATACATTTTGCAGATTAAACCCTTATCAGAGATAACATTGGCAAATATGTTTTCCCATACAGTGGGCTTTCTTGTTGTTTTATTGATGGTTTCTTTTGTTGTGCAGAAGCTTTTTATTTTGATGTAGTCCCATTTGTTTATTTTCTCCTTAGTTTCCATTGTCCTAGGAGCTGTATCAGTAAAGATATTGCTAAGACAAATGTCTGCTATTTTGCAGCCCATGGCTTCCTTTAAGATTTTTATGGTTTCCCATCTTACGTTTAAGTCTTTTGTCCAAAAAATTAACACCCAGAAAACTATGACTTTTTTATACACCAATAATGAACTCACAGAAAGAGAAACAAACAAAAAACAATCCCATTTACCATTGCACCAAAAAATTAAGATACCTAGGAATAAATTTAACCAAGGAGGTAAAGGACCTATACTCAGAAAATTACAGAACGCTGAAAAAAGAGATAGAGGAAGGCCTAAACAAATGGAAGAATATTCTATGTTCATGGATTGGTAGAATCAACATCATTAAAATGTCCATAGTACCCAAAGCAATCTATAGATTCAATGCAATCCTCATTAAAATACCAATGGCATACTTCAAAGACCTAGAAAAAACTCTCCAAAAATTCATCTGGAATGAAAAAAGACCCCAGATAGCTGCAGCAATCTTGAGAAAGAAGGACAAAGTTGGAGGGATCATAATACCAGATATCAAGCTGTATTATAAAGCCACTGTTCTCAAAACTGCCTGGTACTGGCACAAGAACAGACATATAGACCAATGGAACAAAACAGAGAACCCAGAAATCGACCAAAGCCATGATGCTCAATTAATATTTGACAAAGAAGGCAAGAGCATACAATGGAGTCAAGACAGTCTCTTCAATAAATGATATTGGAAAAATTGGACAGATACATACAAAAAAAAATGAAATTAGAACACCAACTTACACCTTTCACAAAAATAAACTCAAAATAGATAATGATGCATTTCTATATAGATTTGGTAATGATGCAACATGCTACTGATTTTAGGGTCACGCTGAAGAAACTGACTTTTTTCTTTTGGCTGTAGTTAATTGACCTATTCTTTTCCTGAATGCTAGTTCTTAGTATCTTATGCAAGTATAAGACTAGAAAGATAATAAAAACAAATGTGTGGTTAGAACACTTCTCAGAGAGTAATGAAAAAGAAATTGAGAGAGTCAGGAAATAATGCTTATCAGTCAAATGGTGAAGGTGGTGGGTACAGATGCCAGTTCTGATTTGCTGTTGTGGTCCAGAGGACCAGTTTTGTTATTGTTATCAATTCTTTTTGTTTGGTATTTGCATTATTCCTAAAAATAGAACAACTCACATTGTCCCACTAGGTCATACTTATACTTCAACTTGAGAGTGTGGGTCATGGTCAATGGGTAGTCAGTTTTTAAAAGAAATCTGCCTAACAAATATCTGGTCCTAAAAGTGTACAGGAAGCAGATGAACTAATTGCAAATATAAATAAAAACAGGCACTTCAATTAGTGAGTGCATCAGTTAATCTGGACAGTTGAAAACTCACTTCCCACTCAACTCTAAAATTAATTATCTTTGATAATGGAAGATATATCATTGTCACAAATTCAGAAATAATAAACTTACCAAGAAACTTAAGAAGAGGATAAATCTAAGAACTTCAGATTTAAAGAAAAAATTGTTCTTTCTGGATTTTCATTTACCTCTTCTTTTTCTCCTTCTCTGACCTTGCTTTTATTTAGAAAACACAAGTGAATTCTAAAAGACAGTTTGTTTAATTCAGATTGGATTAAGAACAAAAGTAATTTTCACTCTAGTTCTGAATTTAAAAAATGTGAAGCTCAAAAGTTTTGAGATTTTTAGTTCCAAACATTTTTACTAAATGTAAATGTTGACAAGTGAGTCATCCAACACTCAATTTTTATCATTTAGTTTCTGATGAAAAAAAGAAGCTGGCTTTAAGCATAATTTAAGGGAAGGAACAGTTGCTTCTCTCCTACTGATAAAAATTTCAGTACTATAGGCAAGTTCCCTTGATGCTAATATAGATATGGTGGGCCCAACAGACAGGTGGAGTTGGCAAATAAATGTTCATTTCTTCCTTTTATGACTCAATGTTATCATGAGGGAAATTGAGAACATTTCCACAACACAGCTGTGTGGGATTCGCCAGCTCGTCTATCAAGATAACGCGGAGTCTTTACTCCCCTGCAGTTTGGCAACCAGTGCAGATCTGAGTGGGAGATACAAGATTACTCTCAAGTTCTTGGCTCTACTAGAAGTGCAGGTTGTGTTTCGGGGATGCCATTTCTACCATCAACTTAAGAGTCTCTGGAGTTACTTGTAGAATACTCTGGCTTATCTATCTATATATATCTATATAAAAAGCCAGCAACCACAATGCCATAATGATTAGAATGGCCGGTCACTGTGACACCCACTGTGGCCAGAGAATCGACCAATCAGGGGGTGGGGCCAGCTGGCCAACCTCCTGTGGTCCCGCCTCCTGGCCATCCCGACCCTGATCAGACTCTCCCACCCCAATCAAGGGCGGGGCCAGCCAGCCAGCCCTGCCCCCAATGGCCCACCCCACCACAATAGGCCCACAGCCCCTCCCCCTTGGCTTGCTCCACCCCTGACCGACCCTCCCCACCCCAGTAGGGGGCAGGGCCGGCCAGGGGGAGGGGTTGTGGGAGGTTTGCCAGCCAGCCTCGCCCCCTATGGGCCCCCACCACCCTGATTGGCCAGCAGCACCTCCCCCAACCCAGCTCCACCCCAAATTAGCCCCCCCACCCTGATCAGGGGCAGGGCCAGCCAGCCCACTGCCCAAAGCCCCTCCCCATGGCCGGACCCACCCCCAATCGGCCCCCCAACACCAATCGGGGGCAGGGCCTGCCAGCCAATTATCCGAGGCCTCTCCCCCAGCCAGCCCAGCCCTGATGGGGCCCCAATTGGGGTGGGCCAACCAGCCAACTCCCCACCATCTCCTACTCCCAACAGGCCCTGCCCCAATCTGCCCTAATTGGGGCCAGGCCGGCCAAACCCCACCTGTGCATGAATTCGTGCACTGGGCCTTTAGTGGATTCATATAATGGTAGAACTGGATAAGATTTTAAAGGCTATTTAGTCCATGTTTGCATCCTCTCTCCAGCTCCCTGACAAGTCATACAGCATGTGTCTGTATATCTCTGGTGAAAGGAAATGCCACTTTCCAAGGAGACCTGTTCTATTTTTGATGACCTCTCATTTTTAGAAGATTCTTCATTATATTTACTCTGAACCTTGCCAAAATACAATTTGTACTTTGAGACTACTGAAACTTTGAGACTACATACTTGTCCTAATTTCATACTTCGAGGTCACTCATAGGAAATCAATTCATTTTTATTACAAATACTCTTGTAAATTATTGAAAGTAGTCATCAGGTTCATCAGGCTGATGTTCTAATTATTCTAATAATTCTTCCTGTGACAGGGTCTCAAGTCACCTTTCAACTCAATACCCAAAATATGATCAGATCATCATAAAGTGGGCTTGTTGCCTTGGCTGACTTGATGGCTGGCTGGACTTTATCAACTGTAGTTTCAGGTTTTCCTCTGAGCTCAACCCAACATCATAAAGAGAAATCAGAGTTGCTGCTGGTCATTCTTAGGAACTATAGTTGTCTTAGGAAGCAACATAGTTAATGAAGTCAGGTAGTGATAATTTATACTTTAAGTTGCTCCTTAAAAAGAACTCATAGAAAAAAAGATCCATAGATAAAAAACCAAACTTGTCATCTTCCTGCATCAGTCATTGACCTTGGCACTCTTCTACTGAACGAGACTTAAAGTGCTGTAAGCATCCTTCATCTTTGCCATATCCAGCAAATTGTTTAATTTCACTCTTACACCATTCTGTCCTCGGGCCCTCATGGCTTAACCAGAGCCTTGATTCTTATAGTTTGGTGTGGCCTTAGTGGCACAACCATGAACGTAGCTTGAATCCCCTCTAAGTCTCCTTGAGTCTCAAATGTAGGTAAGTTAAGTGGGAACAACAGGATATGGGAGATTGTAACAGACTGAAAATCTCATATTCAATCTAAAAGGAAATAATAGTCTGTTTTCAAAGATTCTTGCACAGGAAACTTCAAGTGTGATATTGCCAAGTTCAAGTATTTAAGAAAAGCAGAAATCCATCATTTTTTAAGTTATTGTTTGTTTTTGTTTTTTTTAAGTTGGCCCACCCTCCTAAATATGTCTTCTGAATGGTTCTAGCTCATAAACCATCGATTTGGGATTTTTGTTCCATACTCACATTTTCTCAGTAGTCTCAATAATTCTTATGATAATTTGAAAAGCATTAAAGAGAATACTAGTCAGACACTACATGTGATATAATAGAGTATGCAAAAAACTTGCAAATATGATAAAATGTTACTTAAAGGATGAAAATTTTTTGTATCTTGTGAATGACAATTATATTTTTAAAACACTAATATAGGGAAAAAAAGAGACAATGAGAAAACATGAAAATGGAATGGAGAGTTTAGATGACAAGACTATAGATGATTTTAAATTTTTCCTTCTTTCTCCTATGCAACACTTTCCTAATTCTCTTCTATGAGCCTACATAGCTTCTAAAAAGAAGAGTTGTAAATATATTTCAACTATTATATGTAAGTAAATGAAAATTCAGAACACAATACTTTGTTGAGACCAGAGAAATTTCTCGATAAGTTAACCTTCCCTTATCTGTATTTTTCAGTCATTACTATTATTATTATTAGTGCTAAATAGACTCTCATTACTCTTTATTCAGAATCAATTTCAGTAAGAAGACTAGAAATGTTGTAACATCAAGGTGAAGGAAACAGAAATGAAAAATGAAAATACCCTATTTGTTGATAAGGCTGTGAAATGAGAGGAAGAATCACATACCAGATACAAGATTGATCAACTTTTCTTATGCTGGCTCTTTCTAATGCGATTTGACTCACTCACAGCTAACATTTTTTTGAGCACTTACTCAAGTTATTATTATCTCCATATTAGTGATGAAGCAAGAGATCTGGTGAGGTCAACCTAATACCACAGAACTCCTAAGGGCCAGGGCCAGGCTCCAAATCCAGGTCACCCTCCCTCCAAAGTCCTCATGACTGCCTATTGCTTGCAAAGCAAATAATCTCAATCAAAACAAAAAGCTCCCTGCCATGCAACAAAAGAAAACAAAATTAGGATTTGCTGCTTTTCTAATATGTCTTTCTTCTCATCAGATCTATAGCATCTCAAATGGACCAGCCACTACCATCAATAGAGTTTCTACTGAACACAGTTATGTTTCTAATGAGCTTTCTTTCTTTTCTTTCTTTCTCCTCCTTTTTCCCTCTCTCTGCACTCTCCTGTGTAATGGCTGTAGCTGAAATTTTAAATGTCACAGGGTCACAGTATCCTTCCTTGCTATGCCACAAGCAGTCATTAGGACTATTTGATTTGAGATTTTTTTCATTGAACAATATAAAGAACAAACAAACTACAACCCTGTTGTACCAAATTCCATGTAGCATGATATGTGCTAATTCCATGTGTTCAGCATGTCTTTTGACTCTACATGCTTGATGCTTTCACATGTAAGGCTGTAAGGCATAGCTAATTCCTAGAGATTGGTAACAACTCTCTGGAAGCATGTTTTTCATATCAAACTACCCAAACAACAGCTCATAGCCAACCACTTCCTCTATTCAGCTCTCACACTCAGGGCCACTATTCCCCTGCCTTTGTCACCCCAGGGCCAGATACCAGACAACCAGGGACAGTCCCTATGGCACAGAGCCTGCCTGCCTTATTTATTTATTTATTTATTTATTTTTCAATTAAAGTTGATATTCAATATTATTTTATGTAAGTTCCAGTTGTACAAGGTGAGCAACCTGATGTTTCATAGTGGTTAGACATTCATATGATTTAAAAAGTGATCCCCTGATAAGTCAGATCACCTGGCACCACACATAGTTATTACATAATTATTATTGAGTATATTTCCCATCTTAATACTTTACATCCCTGTGACTATTTTGTAACTACCAATTTGTACTTCTTAATTCCTTGGCCTTTTCCACCCATGCCCACAACTCCCCTTCCTGAATTTATTTAAACTAGCCCATCATTGGAAGCCTGCTCACCCTGCCTCACCCACTCCTTCCTGTGAGTGAGACTGGCCCTGCTTTCCCCTGGCTCCCTCTGCTTCCTGACCTCCAGGTGATTTCCAGTGGCCCCATAGTGGGGCACGCCCCCTCTGCTTGAGAACTGTGGATAAACAAACCCATCTTTTTTATGGTAATTGTCTCCTAATGTGTTAGGCTCACCATAGCTGCATAAAAATAAAATCTACATTTAAAACATTCCAGAAAGCTTCAGCCTCCTGGCCTGATTCACACTCCCTGGAATGCTAACTTTGTTATTATGAGTGTGTTTGTGCTGTATTAACAGTGCGCACTCTGCTTTGACTCACTCCAATTGGGCCTTTTACAGCCCAGTTAGGACAAAAGCTCATTAGTGGCTCCACCCATATTAAGAGAGGATTATTCTGTGTATTGACAATGCACACAAACCCCTTTTGTTTGTCATGCAGATGATTCAATATACAAATAAGTTGTGTCTGTGTGCTAAAAGAACTAGAGACAAGGTGAGCACACTGGCGTTTCTTTGCAAGTCTGCCACCAGAAACCATCATGACCTCTGACAGGCTTTGACCCCCCTCACGTGCTGAACGGAAACACCAAAGTTCTAGGCAAGAACTTACAAGTAAAACCAATGGAATGAAGAGTTGCAAGACTCAAGTATAAATGTGTAAATGCAGTTCTATTTGAGCAAAGTTTTGAAGGCCTAAAATGAAACCTGGCTGGGTAGAAACGCTCGCAGCTACCTCATAAAGCATTGTTTGTTTTCTGTTATGAAAGGCTGCTCCCTCGGTGGCCATTTCTTGCCAATTTGTGAAGTTCTCTGGGGCTATTTCCAATCACCGCTGCTGTTGGCCAGCTGATCACCATAGTAGTCAACAGACTGCCCCTGGAGAGCACCAGGAAGCCCCGCTGTCAGCCGGCGTGCATGATGCAGCCTCAGCTATGCGAAAGCTCCCAAACCCCTGAGCTCTCTGACTCAAACTTGGCAGTTAGGGGAGGCCGCCAGGACAACGCCAAGAGGGGAGTCAGGGGAGGGAAGTGCCAGAGCCAGCAGGTTGCAATGGCCAACAGCAACTCTGAAGGCAGATCAGGCTTTCCAGCAGTGAAGGCAGCCAGCAGAGGGGGAGCCAGTGCGGCCCTTGTTATCCAATGTATAGGCATGGTTATAAATGACATCGGAGCCCCCTGTACATTTCTCACTGGGCTTGTTAGCCAGGTGGCAGCTTTACCAGACTCATCAGTGCTCCAAGCAAAGCGTATGCTATATCATTTAACTTACATTTGAGGCCAGGGAATTACGTTTCTTGGAATAATGTCTTGGAGACACAATAACAATGATCTCTGGTATTTATACAGTACTGTTCTCTCAGGCAATTAAAGCACCTGACAGACTGCATCTAAATCAGACCAAGAACATGGCTCACACGCAGATGAGGGAGAGCTATCCAGTCACTTTAAAAATTAGAAACCTAGCCCTGGCCGGGTGTCTCAGTTGGTTGGAGCGTCACCTCCTACACCAAAAGTTGGCCTGTTCGATTCCCTGTCAGGGCACATATTCAGGTTGCAGATACAATGCCCAATCAGGGCACATATGGGAGGCAGCCAAATGATGTCTCTCTCTCACATTGATGTTTCTCTCTCCCCCTTCCTCTCTCAATAAAATGAATAAAAGAGCATGTTCTCTAGTGAGGATAAAGAAAAAAAAAAAGAAACCTAAATGCAGACATGATGTTTTAGAATTAAGGTTATGCAAAAGTTGAAATAGCATTAAGTTGAAAATATAGAAGTTCTGATTGTCATTTCATACACAAGCCAGCATATCAGTCGGCGAATATATTGGCATGACTAAAATTCTTGGCATGACTAAAATTCTTAGTCATGCTAATATATTTGTGTCCTAACAACATTCACCTCTAACTACAGGACTGAAAGACAGTAGAATGCAGGCCTCTTTTAATTTTGATCTAGAATAGGATTATATATGTACTAAAGAAATAAAAAATGTTCATTATACCATTTTTTCAACACCCTTTCAAGAGCAGAGATAAGCCCTAGCTGGCTGTCACACTGGATGGAGCATTGGCTTGTGGACTGAAGGGTCCTGGGTTCAATTCTGGTCAAGGGCACATGCCTGGGTTGTGGACTCTATCCCCAGTAGGGAGCGTGCAGGAGGCAGCCAATCAATGATTCTCTCATCATTGATGTTTTTCTCTCTCTCTCCCTTTCCTCCTCTCTGAAATCAGTAAAAATATATCCTATCTAATAAAAGAGTAATATGCAAATTGAGGATCACTCCAAGACACAAGATGGCCACCACAAGATGGTTGGCAGGGGAGAGCAGTTGCGGGCAGTTGGGGGTGACCATGCCAGCAGAGGAGGGCAGTTGGGGGAGACCAGGCCAGCATGGAGGGCAATTGCGGGGGGGGGGGGGGGAGACCAGGCCTGCAGGGGAGGGCAGTACGGGGGGACCCAGGCCTGCAGGGGAGGGCAATTGGGGGGATCAGGCCTGCAGGGGAGGGCAGTTGTGGGCGATCAGGCCAGCAGGGAGGGCAGTTAGGGGTGACTGGGCCAGCAGAGGAGGGCAGTTAGGGGAGACCAGGCCTGCAAGGGAGGACAGTTGTGGGGGGACCCAGACCTGTAGTGGAGGGCTGTGGGGTGGGGCCAGGCCTGCAGAGGAGGGCAATTGGGGGCAACCAGGCCTGCAGGGGAGGACAGTTAGGGGTGACCAGACTTGCAGGGGAGGGCAGTTAAGGGTGATCAGGCCAGCAGGGGAGGGCAGTTAGGTACAATCGGGCCGGCCGGGGAGCAGTTAGATGTCAATCAAGCTGGCAGTGGAGTGGTTAGGGGGTGACCAGTTTGGCAGGCAGAAGCGGTTAGGGGCAATCAGGCAGAGGCAGGCAAGTGGTTGGGAGTCAGCAGTCCTGGATTGTGAGAGGGATGTCCAATTGCCCATTTAATCAGCCCTAAACGGGCGGTCGGACACCCCCCATGCATGAATTTCGTGCACCGGGCCTCTAGTTTATAATTATAAATAACTAGAGGCCTGGTGCACAACATTTGTGCACTGGAGGGGGCATCCCTCAGCCCGGCCTGCACCCTCTCACAGTCCTGGAGCCTTTGTGGGATGTCCAACTGATGGATTAGGCCCAATCCCTGGGAGTGGGCCTAATCCATCAGTTGGACATCCTTAGTGCTGCCGCAGAATCGGGAGAGGCTCCTGCCACCACCACTGCATTCCCTAGTTGCAAGCCATCAGCCTGGCTTCTGGCTGAGCAGCGCTTCCCCTGTGGGAGTGCACTGACCACCAGGTGGCAGCTCCTGCATTGAGCGCCTGCCCCCTGGTGGTCAGTGCATGTGATAGTGACTGGTTGTTCCACCGTTTGGTCGATTTGCATATTAGCCTTTTATTATAATTAATGTGTTATAATTAAGCCTTTTCTTTCCTTTTCTTTTTCTTTGTTGTTGTTATTTTTTTTTTTTGAAATATATTTTATTGATTTTTTACAGAGAGGAAGGGAGAGGGATAGAGAGTTAGAAACATCGATGAGAGAGAAACATCGATCAGTTGCCTCCTGCACACTCCCTACTGGGTATGTGCCCACAACAAAGGTACATGCCCTTGACCAGAATCGAACCCAGGACCCTTGAGTCCGCAGGCCGACGCTTCATCCACTGAGCCAAACCGGCTAGGGCATGTTGTTGTTATTGACATCATCTTGCCAACACAGATTGCTCACATTCTTATTCCAGAGCTTCAGGAGAGGTGGGCTTTAGTCATCTGTCTCTCAGAAAAGCAGTGAACATGCCCACATGACAGAGCCATTTCACACATCTCCTTGCTGCTTCTAAGCAGCATCTAGCACAACTTGTTTAGAACTGCCACTTCCTGGCTTTGGGTTTGTTTCATGTTAGGTAAAAAACAAAAAAAAAACAAAACATTTTGAACTAACTTCCTCTCTGATACCAGTCTCAGCTCTTTTCGTTCCATTCAGTTCTCAGGCATCTCGGAAAACTCTAAGGCGTTGCTCACAGTTTCTCCTGTTATTTACTGGATCCATAGCAAAGTTCCACAGTTTTCCATATTTGAAAATATGGGCACTGTTGTCAGGAGAACAGTAAGCAGGAAGTAGGTGAACAGAGATAGTTCCACTTACTTGCCTCTCTCTCTTCTGGGATATGATACCTGATTTTGAGAGAGCAACCTAAGATTTGGAGGGTGATCTTGACTATATTACAGTACCATGTGGGCAACTACTATTCAAAGGATCCGAAGGGGACCCACTGGTTAAATAGGGCCTAAGATATAGGGCTAAATTTCTTCTGTAATCCCTCTTCTCCAATCCATAATACAGAGGCTTCTAGCGCAGCCAAATAAAATGTTTTCTTTCCACTCCTCAACAGACCAAGCTCATTTCCACTATAGATCCTTGCCCTGTGCCCTCCACCTGGAGCTCTTATGTCTCCCTCTTCCCAGTGATGACTTCTTCTCATCTTTTAGCTCTCAGCACTCTAATAACTCCTCCTCTGAGAAGTCTTCTCTGACCATAAAGTAACATATTACCCCCTACCCCACTCCAACCCTCACTATCCCAGTCCCTTACTCTCAAATAGTTTCCTATTTTATTGTGTTTATAGCATTCATCAAAATCTGAAATGATCTATTTAATATATTAGTTTATTGTTTTTTTCATCATTGCCATATATCCTATATAATAAAAGGCTAATATGCAAATCAACTGAAAAGTAAAATGACCGGTCGCTATGACGTGCACTGACCACCAGGGGGCAGATGCTCAATGCAGCTACCCCCTGGTGGTCAGTGCGCTTCCACGGGGGGAGAACTGCTCAGCCAGAAGCCCTGAGCCGGGCTCACAGCTGGCGAGTGCAGTGGCAATGGCAGGAGCCTCTCCTGCTTCCACAGCAGTGCTAAGGATGTCTGACTGCCTGGGAGTGGGCCTAAGCCCTCAGTTGGACATTCCCCAAGGGCTCCCAGACTGCAAAAGAGCACAGGCTGGGCTGAGGGACCCCTCCCCCTCCCGTGAGTGCACAAATTTTAGGCACTGGGCCTCTAGTTAAAATATAAGCCTCATGTGATCATTGACTTAATCAATGTATTCCTAGTTATATTCTTGCATAGTACTTGGCACGTAGTATGTACCCTCAGAAAGGAGAATGAATGGATGACATGATTGTTGCTTTCCTTTTTTTTCATTTTCCATTTATGGCTTCAATCACTCTCTTTCTCTCTCACTCTTTCTCTTTCTTCCCCCTCCCTCCTGACGTTGGAGCAGATAACTTAGATGGTATAAAGGGGTGAATTACAATTTCAGTTAGGAAAAATTGTTCTTTGAGAATTTATGAAAATATAATTCCATACAGCATTTCTCCCACTTCTGCTCAATTTGAAGGAATTAGCCACTTGTTGGAGATCAGTGTGTCAGCTTATTAAGGATTAATTACCCCAGTGACTCTAGTCGGCATGGGGAAGCAGGAAGGCAACTGAGTGTAAATCAGCCTGAGAGAGAACAAGCTACAATTATTGCTTGCCCCTTTTCTCTCTAAACTTACAAATACCATCCATGCAGTCTCTGCATTACAGGAAGTCTGGAGACCTATTGATGTTTACTACAAACAAATTATAATTGTGATTCATAATGGTTGACATTTTTGTTCTGGAGTCCTAAATTTTAAATTGTTCTAATGAACAGAGGGAAGAAGCCCATTTCGGTTTTAAACTGGTAACCATAGACTTGGAAGCAGTGTCTGAGCTCACTGAATCGGGCAAGCAAAGATGCAGGTTAGAAGTCCCAGGATCTTGACTTACCCTACATGCAGAATCACAGAGTCCTGTATTCATCATTTAAGAACACACACACACACACACACACACACACACACACACACACACACACACACACACACAAGGTGAGAGGGGAAACAACACTGTAGCATTAGCACACTATCAACATCAAATGGAATAAAACAAAGTGAACACATGTTGAAGCACATACCTACAAAGTACCTTGACAGTGTAATCTGACCTTTGAGGCATCGTTTTTATGGGTAGATGGTTTTGTATTAGAATCTTTCCACAAGATAAAGGTATTGCTTCAATGGTGCAACACTGCTCTGAGGAGCCATGGCTTAGCCCATCTGCTAAAGAAATGTAGGGAATAATGTCTGCCCTACTGGCCCTAGCAATCCACTGCATTAACAGAACATAAGTGCTTATGCAATGGCACTGGATCTGTGGCAGCTGTTTGTTCAATGTTTCATGCTTTTAGCCACATCTGCTCCAAATGAATGTTAATATTGCAGTGGCATCCACTAAGGATGGGCTCTGTCAGCTTTGCTGAGGATCAGTCTGACCCCAGCAACAATGTAAAAGCACTTTGTCCCAAAGTACCATCTTTTAAAATATATTTATCCTCTTAACCTGCACGTTACATCATCACACCCTCTTCACCTTCAGCTTTCTCCTCTTGCATACCCCTCCCCAAGTAAAAACCCAAGTCAGTGAATCTCAAGGAGAAAAACTGCATTTATTTCTAGCACCCTGTCCAGCAATGTCAGATAACAGTTTATTCATCCCCCGGCCCCTGGATGACATTGAAGCATATCAACAGTGACAAAAGTATATTGAATAATTATCTTGAAATTAATACATTATCCCAAACTTAAATAAATGTCATCTAATCAATATATCTTGGAATGGAAAGGGAAGAGAATGTGAAGGGCATCGCTTCATTATTCATTAATTTTAGTAATGTAGGCAGATGAAATGGTTATTTCAGAGCACTGCTATTATACTCACTGGCATTTTAAATAACTCCCAATATTTAATAGTATATATTCCCTTGTTAGAACAGCTTATAGATGTTAACACTTTAGCTTCCAGATTCAGCTGTTCTGGAAAGTCGAGTGACAATATTTTGAGGCCATTATTTTAATTTCTCTCTTTAAAAGATGCCTTTTTATTTTCATTGGTAACTGATAGTTATAGCATGTACTCATTTGTAATCCTTATGAAATAGCCTATTAATGTCACAGTCTTGAGGATTCTAATTGTTCTACTCATGATATTCCCCAGGATAAAATAAATAACTTCTTTATATTTCTGTTCTCTAGTGTGTAAATGAGATGTATAGGATAACACCTCCCAGAATTTGTATAAACCTATGTGGGGAATATAAGGGGAAGAGAGTATATACCATGAGGAAGTCAGTATCTAGTTTCCATAAATAAATCATGACTAAAGACAATGATTAATGCAAATATACTTCTTAAATATATTATATTTTATTTTTGTTGTTCTATTTTCCAATTAGAGATCAGCAGATTTCCATATATGATTATTATACTATATTATAAATACAGCATACTCATATTTGAACAGCTTGCCTCCCTTCCCACAAAAAACAAAAGCAAACAAAACTAAAGAAATGGTAAAAAAAAATAAAATCTCAAAACTGTGTCAATGTATAGATAATTTTTGCTAAAAATTAAAAGATTGAACTTAATATAGTTAACACTAAGATGATTTAATGATAGATTTCTTCATTTGTGATTAATAAGAAATGATATCAGTAGTCACATAATCTACTGAAGTAAAACATCACTCAGGGAGCTGAAGAAGGAGCAGCTTCCTACCTAACTGAGTTATTAGTAGGTGATAAAACCTGTAGAAAATAAACAAACTAATCAATCATTCAAAAGCATTCAAGAACATATCTTAAAGAGAAGATGAAACATTTATTCTTAGTATATGTGGGCGTTAAATGGGAGGAAACTTTGTTATTGAGGCTGCTTTGTATTTTCTGCCTCCTATGATGTCTGACTTCCCTCAGTTCTCAGGCAGATGTACTGAACAGGGGTCCTCGGTGTGTCTGCAATCACCATAGATCTGTGACATACCTTCCTATTTTACAGGCTCGGGCATTTCACGCAGAGATTAGCCACCTGTGCTGGGACTCAGGCAGTTTTATGACCTCAATACAGAGAAAGTAACACAATTTTTAAGTCCTTGGTTGTTGTCTGACCTGATGGAAGTGAATTCAGGGCGCTGGGCCTGAACACGTTCTCTTATAGCAGCTAGTAACAGGATAATATATTCTGGAATGCATTTGAATATTTTTGCACAATAGTTTGAAATCTAGCACTTAGATCTGGCACACAGCAGACACTCAAAATGAAAATGAATTAATCCGTAAAGTGCACTGTAATCCTCAGAAAGTTTGGTATCAGCCATCTATTACAAAATCTGAATTATAAACTTTGCACACATTTGGTAATTCCTATCAATCAAGTCTTCTAAATCACTTAATGACAATACTGAGTTCACAAACACTGTCTAATGAGAGAATAGGTTTCTTTCACAATTCTTGTATTGTTTAGTCACTTTAAGAGTTCTTTTATCTGACGATAATATTTTGCATGCATCCCCAAAACATCAATATATATTTTTAAAATGTATTTGTATTGATTTCAGAGAGGAAGAGAGAGGGAGAGAGAGATAGAAACATGAATAATGAGAGAGAATCACTGATCAGCTGCCACCTGCACGCCCCACACTGGGAATTGAGCCTGCAACCTGGGCATGTGCCACAACCAGGAATCAAACCATGACCTCTTGATTCATAGGTCAACTTTCAACCACTGAGCCATGCCAGCTGGGCCCAACAACATTAATATTAATTTTTATGTTTAATTTTTCTTTTTATTTGTTCTTTGATTGAAGTATATATTTTTAAATTTCTATGTAGGTAAGAATTTTTGTCACTAATTTTTAATTTCTAATTTTATTGAATTATGATCAGAGAGTGGCTGTATAATTTCTATATTAAAATATATTGATATTTTATAGATAACATGATTAACACAAATATCAACAGTAATCATTTCTCCTTGGTTTCATCCACTGAATTTTTAGTTTAAGACTTTTTTTTTAAATTTCAGAAAATTTGGGGTGTGTGTGAGGTGTGTGTTTATGTGTGTGCATGTACCACCCTCAAATCCCCTTTACTTCTCTTATTGTTTTTTCTTTTCATTTAAATAAATTTTTGTATCCTCTGTGTCTCTAAGTTTTTCTATTTAATTAGACTTCAAACATTATTTGAACAGTTTCTTCTCTCTCTGAGTGCTGAACCACTTAGGATGT
Source organism: Eptesicus fuscus (assembly GCF_027574615.1). Classification (NCBI taxonomy): domain Eukaryota; kingdom Metazoa; phylum Chordata; class Mammalia; order Chiroptera; family Vespertilionidae; genus Eptesicus; species Eptesicus fuscus. Next base: position 66,550,714 of record NC_072474.1, on the reverse strand, counting down.
TTATTATTTTTCTTTATTGAATCAATGGAGCTTAATTATATTTTCTGAAATATCTTAAAGGGTATGAATATCACAGAAGATCTGTAACTACAAAAACTTGTGTTGTGGGAAATGGAAGGCTATTAGCCCTTGTTAAGGCCCATGGAAGGAGCCAATGGGTGAGGCACAGCAGGAAATAGGTTAGGGAGCTCATCACCAACTCATCAGTAATGGGACAACAGCATTTAGGACCCAATTACAATGGGAGAGCCCACGTAACTTACACAAGGGACATTCCTAGAGCACCCAGCTTAGGAGATCTATGAGATGCACCACTGGGTCCCATAAGACACCTACTACATAAGGCCACACCACAAAGACTGGAGGCATAGCAATTTGCTCTAATATATAGAAACAAATACAAAGAGACATAAAAAATTGGGAGACAAAGACACAACCTCCAAATAAAAAAAGGAGGAAATTCCAGAAAGAGTTAAATGAAATGGAGGCAAGCAATTTATCAAATACAGAGTTTAAAGTAATGGTTATAAGATTGCTCAAGGAACTTGGTGAGAATGTCAAGAAACTTAGTGAGAACTATAACAGCACGAAATAAAAAATCAAACTCATAAATAAGATTCAGTTGAAAATGAAGAATAACATAACCTACATCAAGAATACACTTGAAGGCCCAGCCAGTGTGGCTCAGTGATTGAGCGTTGACTAATGAAACAGGAGATCATGGTTTGATTCCCAGTCAGGGACACATGCCTGGGTTGTGAGCTTGACCCCATGTAGGGTGCGTGCAGAGGCATTATATGCTCCCCGCTCATTAGTCACTTAGTAACAATCGCAGTTATCATATTGACTGTTGTGCTATTGCAGAGCTTGTGTTCAAGTAACCCTTATTTTACTTAATAATGGCCTCGAAGAGCAAGAATAGTGATGCTGGCAATTGGTATATGCCCAAGACACTTAAAATGCTTTCCTTAAGTGAAATGGTATGTATGTACAGGAAAAAAAATGTACTACATATAGGATTCAATACTATCCATGGTTTCAGGCAATCACTGGGGATCTTGGAGTGTATCCCTTGGGGATAAGGAGGTATTGTCCTATGCTTCTTCAAGATAAAGGTAACACTTCAATAATAGGGGAGGGAGTAACTTGTACTATAGAGATGGTATATAGAAAACTGTTGTTTAGAAATCTTTCCATTATTAACTGATATTTTTAGCCCCAAATAAAAAAATATATAATATTTTTAAATCTATGCATGCTAAAATCTGAAAAATAAAATGTTCAGTGGACTGAGCAATTTGTTAAAATTAATATGACAACTTATTAGTTTGCAAGTAAAACTAATTGACATCAAGAAGATGGAAATGTATTAGTTAAATTTTAAGAAAAATAGTTTTACTTCATTGAGGGTTGAGATTTTTAAAATAAGTATCATGATTTATTAATCACAGCCAAAGATGTCCTCCCATTTGGCTCTCCCTGTCTTCCCATAAAGTATCTTTCAACTGTGGCAATTATTATAACTAAGACATAAACTCCACTTAGAAGAACAAGATTCTTAAATGGCTGTGTTATAAGCGTTAAGCCAGATTTGTAAAGCATATTTAGTCAACTCTCAGTTCTATAGTCACTTTAGTCCAAGATAAAATTATAGCACAAGAGAGTTTTTAAACCAATAATAAGAAATGGAACTAAAATTGTCTTTAAAATTTTATTCTAGCCACATCTGTTTTAAATTTTTATATTTGACTATGCAATAAGTAAATAAATATGCATTTGAAGTCTGTTTTCAAAATATTGATAAGAATGCTTTGTTAGAGAAGTATAAAAGACACTGCAATAAAGAGAGCAGGAGAGAACGCACATACTTGAAGCATGAAAGGTAAGTGGTACACCGTGAAATTTTCTGTCTGTCACATCTAAGGCAGCACACTTACAAGGTGGGAAAAGATGGTGGACAAGACTTCTGGACATCTCAAGGGATGCTTATTTTCTAAAATGCTTTTTACATGTGTGTGTGTGTGTTTTTTGTGTGTTTTTTTACTAATTAGAATATGACTAGTAGGATTGATTTCCCATTATAACCAAGACAAAATTGCTGGCAGAACATAGGGAGCATTTGTTAGCCTTCTAACACTCCTCCCCTCCATGGGATTTAGGTATATTTCAGATTAAAACTATTTCAAGACAGAGGTGTTCACAAAACTTGTATGGCTCCAAAATGACAATACCCCAATCTTATCCTTCTGCTTCCAATTTTATCCGATTCCATTTTCCCCAACTACATGGCAGTATGGGGGAAGAGGGGAAACTCTATTTTGAGTAGGTATTTTAAATAGGCCATAACTGAATGCCAATGCAATTCTTGGGCAGGTATCATAAATCCCAAACATGTGTTCTTCATTTTTTGCAGCTCTATTTTTGTTTCTGGGGGAAATACATTTGAGTCCCAGGAATGTTTATTTAGCAGAAATATCCCATCGCAATTAGCTGAGAATGAAAGGAACAAAGGGAACTCATTTACAGCGGTCTGGTCATTTGGAACCACCCAGCATTAACTGTGCATTCATAGAAGGGCTAGAAACTTTTCCTTCCTCGGACCTTCTTATAATTAATATGGTGATTAACATTATACTTTACAGACAGAAATCAATAAATAACTGACAAGAAAGGCACTGCTTACGATGCATGTGAAATTTAGTTCTCTTTAGCTAAAAAAACATCCAAACCAACATCCTCAGACCTTGTGCTTATACTTCTACATAATTGCAGAGAGAACTATGTTCTCAGCTATAGTCAGAAAAGACAATTATTATTTTTTTAAACAGAAAAAAAATCATTCTTTTTAAGCACCGTTTGTAGCCTCTACAAAAGATACTGCTGGAAGGTACATAAGGAGGCATTATCTTTTACAGAGCCCTGCATCCCCCTACACACCCCCTCCTCGTGTGAGTGTGGAACATCTGTGTTTATTTTGCATGACAAAGTTGTTCCTTGGCTTTGCCAAAATGAGCTCTGATGTGGGAATCTGGGTTTGTGGATTTTCCATAGGGTGGTGATAAAGCTCAAGTGGCAGGACATTGTTTTTGTATATGATGCATATTACATGAAGTCATCCATATTTAATGACAAGTGTGCTATATTTTTAATCTTTATAGCTTTAATGTGTGTAAGAGGTTTTAATAATTGGTGCTGGAATGATGGTAACTTCCCAGAAATGCTCAGCACAACTGCTGTGGTTCTCAGCCCACAATTTGCACAGGTTGTAAATTATGGAACTTGATTAGCAATAGACTTGGCAATATCTCTTGTCTTTTGAAGATGCCAATCTGTAGCATGAAGGGTACAAAATATTTCCATTCACACTTTCAATAGTCACTTAAATAGCCTAAAAAAACTACAGAAAAAAATCATGAGCTATTCAGGAAAATGCAATCATTCTTTTAAAGACTTTCTTAAATTTCTAATCTTATTGGCAGAGATATTTAGAAGTTTAAACATGCAATAACTAAGCAAGTTAATGTTAGTGATTATTTACTTCAGATTCTAGTATGTCTGCTTATAAGAGCACAGTTTTAAATACTCTAAATTCCATAATCTTTCTTTAAACAGAACTTCGCGAGAAAGTAATATATTTACAATCCAGTGCATTGCATTTAGAAACTTCAGGAATCTAACAATTTTAATAAACTTCAATTTTTAACAGTACTAATTTTTGCTTGCTTGAACTTTTCTTGTACTCCTTTTGTGAAGATTATCTGCTTCTCAATCCAGCAATCAGTTCACTAATGCTGAAAGACAAGATCAATCCACCAATGAGCATTTATTGAGTCTGCTGCAAGGTGATAAAGAATATCATTGGGGATCCCTGTCCATACACCACACAGCAAAGCAACTATCACCCTTTCTCACCCTTGTTATATTCATCACAGCAGAACACTGTGGATTTAATTTGTGCTGAACCAAAGATACCCTGGTCACAGAAGCACCCAGCTCAGCTGAGGGTAAAGAGGCTCTAGTGAAACATAGATTATGTGAAAGTCTACATGTGAAAAGTGAGACTCCTCCTACCTACACAGGTCAATGTCTCAATGAACTCAAAACTGCCTAAACAATCTTGAGAAAGAAGAACAAACCTGGAGGCCTCACAGAGTGAAATGGCAACTGATGGAATGAGAAAACATTTTCAAGCCATTTATCTGATAAGGGATTAATATGCATAATATATAAAAACCAATAACTCCATTTTAAAATGGGCAAAAGTCTTGAATAGACATATCTCCCAAAAAAGATATACAAGTGGCCAACAAGTAGATGAAAAGATGCTCAAAGTCACTAATCATCAAGGCAATGCAAATTAAAACAACAGTGAGATATCACCTCACACCTGTTAGGATACAAACTATCAAAAACCAAGACAAACCACATGTGTAGGTAGGGATATGGAGAAATTGCAATCCTTGTGCACTGTTGATGAGATTGTGAAATGGTGCAGCTGCTATGGGAAACAAGCACTAAAAATATAATTAAAATCGATAAACTTGATCAAAACAAATGACTTCTTTTTAAAAGACATAATTTAGAAAAGAACAAGGCAAACCATGCCTTGGGAGAAAATATTTGCAATAAATATGTTTGGCAAATTGTCAAGTGAGGACATTTTATCTTTGGAGCAGTCCCTCAGCCTCTGCCTTGAGAAATTTCTCTCCAGTTCCAGCAAATTTGTTCACTTTCCTCATGATTTTAACCATTTTCTTACAATCAAAAATAAGAAAAACTCAGTGAGCAAAGGACTTCAACAGATATTTCAGAACAGAAAATATATGAATGACCAAGTGTATAAATAGATGCTCAAAATCATTACTCTTCAGGAAAATGTAGATTAAAACTATAATGAGATATGACTATACATCCAAGATAATGACTAACATGAAAAATAATGAAAAAGTAAGTGTCAGTGAGACTGTAGAACTACAACTCTCATACACTGTTATAAAAGTATGAATAGTACAACATTGAAAATGTTTCAACAGTTTCTTATGAAGTTAAACATACACCTACCACATTTCACTTCAAAGGTAAAGAAAAACATATATTCACACAAAGACTTATGCACAAATATTCATATAGATGAAGTCCTAATAGTCAAATACTGTACAAAACTTAAATATCCATCAAAGGAAAATAGATTTTAAAAATTGTGGCACATCTACACAATGGAATACTACTAAATGCTGTTATATGCCACAACATGGGTGAATCTCAAGATTATTTTGCTGAACTAAAAAGCCAGACATGTAAATAATGTACTATATCTGAAGTTCTAAACAGATAACACTAATTTAAATAAATTTATGTTGATAAAAATTACATCAGTGCCTTGAATCAGGGTGGACAAAGGGATTAGCTGGAAAAAAGCACATGAGAACTTTCTGGAGTGATAGTAATGTCTACTGATTAGAGAGGTGATTACATGGATGCACACACATATCTATTGAATTGTATATCTTGTGATGTAATAAATTAAAGCTCAGTAAATTTAATTTATAAAAAATAGTGGTCTAACCTTTGTTATTTAAAAATGTTGAGGTAAATGACCAAAGAACACAGGTAAAAGAATTGAAAGTGTTACATTTAGAGTGTGGGACTTATGATAGCTAATTGTTTTTAGTTTTATGCCTTGTTAAACTGTTTGAATTTTAAATTAGGTGCATATATTACTTTAAATAAGTAAATTAATTAAGTACATTAATTTGACTATTAAGAGTAATTCATATTCAGTTTTTTAAATCATATAGGTTTGCATTATAACTCTATCTCTGCTGCTAAGCTCTTTGGTCATGGAAAAGTTATGTCACCTTTCCAAGCTTCTTTTTCACATGATGGGGATAAAAACATCAGCTGTCTCATAAACTCGTTTTGGAGGCTGAAACCTACACTATATGTGAAGTGCTGAAGTACAAAGTGAATAATAAGTAGTACATTTTTTTTGTTAACATTTTTTATTGATTTTAAAGAGAGGAAGGAAGAGGGAGAGAGAGATAGAAACATCAATTGAAAGAGAACATGAATTGGTTGCCTCCTGCACGTCCCCAGCTGGGGATCAGCCCACAACTCTGACCAGGAATCCAACAAGCATCCTCTTGGTGCATGGGTCAGTGCTCAACCACTGGGACATACCAGCCAGGCACAGGTGGTAAATTTTAACCATTAATAGCATTAGATATATCTACCCTTCTCATTTCATTACCTCACTAATCCTTTCATCAATTGTAATATCTGTTGAAGTCTTTTTAATTTCTTCCTTTTGACTCCTTATGTGTTTTCATATTGCTAGCATGGAACATTTCGGTAATTCAGTCAAGCCCAAAAGGTGGCCACAAAAATCACCAGTGTAATAAACAGGTATATCAAATGTATCTAACTACCAATCTTTTTTTGAACATTAAATGACTCAATTAAATTGTTATGTGAAAATTGTTTTTGCTGGTGAGGGTTTTCTTAAACAATACTAACACATATTCCATGAAAACTAAAAAATTGCAATTAGTTTTCTATGTGAAATAGTTTACCTGGGTTTCATCTAAATTTCAGTACAAGGAGTATAAACTTTACCTTTTCAGGGAGGAAATAGCTTTTTATTCTATAATACTAGAGATATATACACTTCAAGATATCAAAAAATTTTGGGATAAACCATTGATTCTCATAATTTAAACATAGATATCTTTAGATTTTAAAATGATCGGTTTATATCCTGTTTCTAGTAACTTTACATCATCTCCTTTTCTTGGTGTAAAACAATAACTAGCTCTTTTAACAATGTCAACTAATTAAGGTGATAGTAGGCATCTTTGTTTTCATTCTGACATTCATAATATTTAGCTAAATTGATAAGAGCATTAAAAATACAATGTGTAAACAATCTTTCACTGTACTCTCCTCAAAGTTTAGAGCAACTTTATCTCAAGTCACACTCTAGGGCAGGGGTCCTCAAACTTTTTAAACAGGGGGCCAGTTCACTGTCCCTCAGACCGTTGGAGGGCCGGACTATAGTTTAAAAAAAACTATGAACAAATTCCTATGCACACTGCACATATCTTATTTTGAAGTAAAAAAAACAAAACGGCAAAAACACCCGCATGTGGCCTGCGGGCTGTAGTTTGAGGACGCCTGCTCTAGAGTTATTGAGATAAGACAACAAATTGATGGTTTTGTTTGGACCTTATACTCACTGGATATATTTATAAAGCAGAGCAATTGACAGAATGGAGTGAACTAAAGGGACAGAATTATTACAGATTAAATCAGCCCCTCCATAGCCAATAAATGTTGCATGAGAAGATCTATACTAATAAAAGAGTAATATGCTAATTACACGGGGTCAACCAGACATCTTCTGGACGTCTGACTTCCTTCTGGACAAAGCCATGGTGGCGGGGGCCTAGGCAGAGGCGGTTAGGGGTGATCAGGCAGGCAGGCAGAGGCAGTTAGGGGTGATCAGGCAGGCAGGTAGGTGAGCAATTAGGAGCCAGTGGTCCCGGATTGTGAGAGAGATGTCCAACTGCTGGTTTAGGCCCGATCCCTGTGGGCCTATACCGGCAGTTGGACATCCCCTGAGGGGTCCCAGATTGGAGAGGGTGCAGGCTGGGTTGAGGGACACACACCCCATGCACGAATTTCATGTACCGGGCCTCTAGTAGAAATATAATTCAGAGAAAAACTAAAAATATATTTAACCTACTAATGAAGAACTTCTAATAAAAAATACTTTGAGATTTTCTACATAAGTCTGGCAAAGATTTTAAAAATTACAATACTTAGTGCTGGCAAGGGTATAATGAGATGTGTCTATCAACAATACCATTGAATAATAATTGGTCATTCTTTTTGGAAATCACTTTAGAAATGTGCCCTGGGGATAATTTCACAGAGCATAGCTGGAGTAGGTAGTAAACCAAATTGTCAAGTGAGGACATTTTATCTTTGGAGCAGTCCCTCAGCCTCTGCCTTGAGAAATTTCTCTCCAGTTCCAGCAAATTTGTTCACTTTCCTCATGATTTCACTAACTCTGTGTTCCATTCTGCCTCTCAATTTAAGTAACTCCTTTGGAATTTTAGAGTGTGTTAAAAATTAATACTTTAGATTTAACTTGTATCCCATAATATTAGTTTAAATGGTATTTAATTGTTGTGGGCATAACATGACATAGAAGTTGTTAAAATGTGGGAATGGTAGAAGTAGGGTTGATATTTTGGAAACAAGGAGGCACATAGTCATCCTATTCCTAGCGTTGAGCCTAAATGTTATTAGACATTTTGTGAAGAAGAGACATGAATTAAGTTTGGGGAAAGATAAACTTAATAAAAAGTTAAAAATAAATAAATTATTAATTAAAAATCTTAATTATATTTCATAAGACATAATTGAAACTTTTATATATGAATATACATTTTGAACTTTCAAAAATATAAAGTGAACTTTTTATGAAGAAGGTTGTATCCTGGAACTTTTTTTAAGAAAAATATATTCTGTTTAAGGTGACTTACATGGGATTTCTTCCCAGATGTTTTTTCAAGTGGACTTACCCAAACCATGATGCCCTCTTGAATTTTCATAAGGGAGACTCAAGGGCAATGGCTGTAAACTTCTCCTTCTCCTGACTTCATTTCACAAAGGAATAAATTAGTAAAATAATTTCATAGATCACCACTGAAATATAGGGGACTTCTACTCTGATCTAGAATCAAAACAAAGTTTCAAACATTTTAGAACCGCCCTGTTATTTCATTTGACAAATTAGATACCCTTTTTTATTTTTTAATATATCTCTCAGAGATTCCCTTCTCATAAGAAACTTGGAAAGGCAGTGGTAATGATTTATAATGGAAAGAGATCTGTAAGGAAATGAGTTGAGACAACACTTTAAAAATTCATATGTGGAATCTAATGAACAAAATAAACTGAAGAACAAAATAGATCGAGAGACATGGAAGCATGGAACAGACTGACAAACCTCAGAGGGAAGGGGGCATATGGTGGGTGGTAAGAGATTAACCAAAGTACTTATATGCATATATGCATAATCCATGACACAGACAATAGTGTGGTGAAGGCCTGGGCTGGGGGATGGAAGGAGTGAGGGGAACATAAGTAATATTTTCAACAAAAAAGATAAATTTGAAAAAGAATAAAAATGCATTCCCAGGACACGTTTTAAGTAACAGGGACTTTCTGACACCTGTCTGTGATTCAACACGGGGGCTTCCGACAAGTGATAGACCATTAGGAACATACTAATAATTAAGCTTTTGAACTTCGAGTAGATTGCATTGTCCAATTATTTCCCTTGGCATTTCAAACTCACACACCATTGAACAAGCACAAAATCCAAATGTTCAAAACAAATATGTGAGGGTGAATGAAGCAGATGATACAAGGGAAATTCTTCACTCAGGTAAACCGAAGAGCTGCTTGTGAAGTCATGAGAATGACACAGAATAGAAATTTGGAATATCAGGTATGCATGCATGCCTAGAAACACAAGTGAAACAATGAGACTGAAGTAAACACTACTAGAATTAGAAATAGAACTATATCTTTTTCTAAATACCCAAAGTAACTAATCAAAGATAATAAATTAGAGAAGCAAACTTACATACACACACACACACACACACACACACACACACACACATACACACAAAACAGAACAGCAGAAGTAAAATGAAAATACCATTATAATGATTAATGTACATCTAATAAAATCATGAATAAAATGGAAGGGACTCCTGGATTTGGTGAAAATAAAATCCCATTGTAACTAAATACTACAGACTTACCTAAAAGAAATTGACTCAGAATAAATCATGGTAATTAACTAATTAATTATATAAAAGAAAATGCCAGAAAAAGAAAACAAATGTTGCAATATAAATAGCTGGCAACGATGATTTCATGTAAATGTGATGAAGTCTTCTTTCAGTAATTGGGAGCATAAGGCATACTGAAAACATCAGGAAACTGTACGCATGTTATTTAAACTGTGTAAGATATAAGTAAAGATTAACAGAAGCACTCTTTTAAATCCCCTTCCCCATGAGGTCAAGCTATAGATCTAAATAACTATTAATGCTGAGGAAATAATCTATAGCTTTTAGCATATTATCAAAGTGCCCTAAAATAAGATTAAAAAGTATTATTCTCAGAAGTTTTTACTTTGTTTTATGAAAGAGTACTAATTTAGCTTTTCTACCATAAACAACTACAGCGCTATGCTATATATGAGAGAACAGTTTTCAGATACTCCACAATAGACGGTAGAAGGCTATGATCCCTAAGAGAAGAGAAACTCATAGGGCAAGCCCCATATTAACTCTGCTCTCTGTATATGGATAATTACCACCCCGCCCACTCTACTCCCTGCCCCCAGCTCATGGCATGGAGCTATGGAGCCAGTTGCCTGATAAGCTAAGGAGACAAAAATCCCACTTTTGTGGCTGATGAAATGATTAGATTCAACAAGCAGAGTGCCTGGTAGAAAGGTGGTTGCACAGGATGGGAAGAAACTCCAAAGTCTGGGTGGGACTTCTCACAGCCCTTGGCGAAGAGTTAGACTTCACATGCAGAGGATAAGATTGCACAAGGTTTACCAGCAAGCAGACTGGGGTTGCGAGTAAATCAAGCAATGCTGGGAGATTTTACAGTCACATCTTAGCCAGAGGGGAGAGACTGTTAAAATTCCCAAACATTAAGCTAAAATGCCAGAAAAAACAAACAAACAAACAAACAGGATTTAGGATTAAACACTATATCAGAACAAGGATTACTCCAGGCCCACGATAAAAAAAAATCCTATTCTTGACAAGATCTGCAAGGAAAACAGAGTTTGAAGCTTGAGCCCTGCCAAGTTATGAGTTTAGTTAATCTGTTGGGTTTTCCACAACTCCACAACTCATCTCTAACAAAACACAAAAAATTCTAACTATGTAAATAATTACATTAACTCATACCATAACAAATGCTGTTTTCTGAAACATGTAAATTTTAACTCTATGAAATATTTTTTCCACCCACAGAAATATAAAGAAAATTTGGAATTCCCACTTTAGAACCAGCCCTTTGGGCTAGTTAACCAGGTGTGGTAATTATTTCCCAGAGAGCATTCGCTAAATAGTAATCTCTGGACTAGACAAAAGGGCCTTGTATAATACTTCCTGAGCATTAATTCATTTGGTAAGCTGTAGTCATGATCATACTGGAAAGCAGTTTCAAAAGAAAAATTCAAAATTATTTGTGACGTTAGCTAAAGGCACAATTATTATCTAACTCTATAAATAGAAATACTTTGTATACATTGATGACCATCTATTTATACTGTCCAAGGTGGTCTTAATATTTCCCACAGTTTGACTAAACTGTAGAGGGGGTTTCTTTCCGACTATTAGCTCCTGACCTCTCTTTTCTGTTATAAAACTGTTGTACGTTTCTTTTCTATCCCTTCGTGATGGAAATCTCCCAATCTCTTGACAGTTTTATCATCCAGAAATGTCTTTCTAAAAAACCTGGGAGCCATCCTTCGAAATTTAATCATCAAGAAAAATAGTACCTCTATCTCCCAGTCTCTGTGGGAGGGTAGGAGCCTAACTTCCATTAACAAACACAGACCTAATCACATTGACCTACCTCCCTGCTACTATTCATTCTCCAAGACTTCTTCACGAGCTCATCCCAGTGACTCCCCTACTCTTTGTTTCAAAGGAGTTGAGTCCAGTCTCTCTCCCCTTATTACAATAGTCTTGAATAAAGTGGTCCTTGCCTGTTTAACTTATCTGATGCAATGAGACAATTGTCTCCTCGCTTTCACATCTGGGGTCCAATTCTATATTTCAGTTGTTGTTTATTTTTGTCAGTAATGGATTAACAACTTCTGCTGCTCATTCAATCATATTTGCAATGCAAATTCTAATAAAATTAAGTTGCATTTGTATGATCCAAAATGAGGGGATGTAGAACAGGTAAGATTCACTCAGGTGCTAAGATGTTGTAATAAAATGTGCTAGATGAAAGAACATAATAGAAGAAATTTTAGGGTCCAGGTTCAGGGAGGCTGTGTCTCAAGCCTGAGAGTTTGGGGGGCTGGAAAACTTGTTGGCAGTATGAGAGCATTCACATTAGGCTAACTTGTTGAGTGCAGCATTGAATTGAAGGTTTAGTTTTAGGTAGACTGTGAAAATTTTGCTATTGGATTATAAAATAGAAACCAATGCATTATGCTTCCATTTAAGAGAATTTTAAAGGCTTCCACATGAAATAGTGCATAACTAGAAAGCATAGTGTTTGAGTCCAACTAAATGGGGTTTGAATGCCCGTTTTGCCACTTACTAACGGAATGATTCTGAGGAAACTACTTCACTTTTCTGTATTCCAGTTTCCTTGGATAATAATAACTACCTCAGAAAGTTGTTTTGAGGACTAAATGAGAAAATTCAGGTGTAGTTCACAAGTTCCAAATAAATGATAAATTTAAATATTTACTCAGTGACATTGACCCTACTATTGCCTGATAAGATATAGGATTTAATTCCTGTTCTCAAAGATCTCCCAGGATTCCTAGAGATAAATCAAATGCAAATATCAGGAATTCATTTATCAGTTCAACAGGTTTTTATTGAGCACCTAATATTTCCTAAGCATTCTTCTAAGCTGTGAGGGTATAGCAGCGGCATCTACAAATAGAATCCCTGCCTGCACGAACCTTATAGCTTAGTGGTGGTGGGGTGACAGACAATATACAAGTATACAAATAAAAGTTTAATTTTTGATAATGATGAGTACTACAAATAAAAACATATTAGGTAAAGTACACAGAGACTGGTAATTAGGGGAAAACTATTTAAATGAGTCAGTCAAGGAATGACCCTCTGAAGGACATTAGAAGAGAGAGAGACCTGAACAAAGTGAGGAAACAAACTATATCAGTGATGGCGAACCTATGACACGCGTGTCAGCACTGACACGCGTAGCCATTTCTGATGACACGCGGCCGCTGAGGTGGCCGCATGCCGAGGATGAAACATTTGCTGCTCCTGAGGATGAAACATTTGCAAAATAATGTTTTTTCCTCAAAGTGACACACTACCCGAGTTATGCTCAGTTTTTTGGCGAAGTTTGACACACCAAGCTCAAAAGGTTGCCCATCACTGAACTATATAATGGTCTATAGGGGAAGAGCATTCCATTCAGAGAGAGTATTTAGGGTAAAGATTCTGAAGTAGGAACATACTTGGTATGATGAAGGAACAGCAAGTAGCCAGTGGACAACAAGTACATGCTTCCTAATTAAAGACAAAATTCTTAATTGCATGAAATAGTATTTATTATTAGTCCAACATAAGCTTTTATGAGTGATTTCTATTCTAGATCTTAAAAATATACCACATTTTTCTGTGTATAAGATGCCCCCACTTTTCTAACCCAAAATTAAGTCAATATTTTAAACATAAAACAGAACACATTTTTATTTAGTAATCACTGCAGGTAATGTTTACATACCAGTACTATGACACTATGCAGCATATCACTTTATTCAGCCTCTGTTGCTTCGCTGCTCTCTTCTTCATCATTATTACAGTAGTTCCAGACATACCAATTTCTTCAACTTCTATTGTATCACTGCTGTCTTCTGAGTCAATGTCTGTATATGTGAGATCATCCTCATAAACTGGTGGCATTTTCTGAGCTAATTTTGTGTTCTCATGGCCAACCCTTCTCTCCTCATGAATGAAGCACCATTTTGCCTTTCCTGTAAAATCAACAATGTTCATTTCGCTTGCAAACAATCTTCCCTGACATTGAATAAACTCGGTTGACACACATAAGCCACTCTGGCACTGCTCCATAATCCAAGTTTTAAGCCTCTGCTTCAAGTTTGCCCATTTTGCTGCTTTTTCTCTTAAGGCCTTCTTCTTTCTTGGCATCTTAAGGAGTTGTTCTTCCTGTTTTCTCCACTGTCTGATCATACACTCAGTGTGAGGAGGTCCAAATTGTCTCTCTGCAGCTCTATTTCCATGCTCTTTGGCATAGCTAATTAGATTCAGTTTGAATTTTGCAGAGTAAGATAATCGCTTAGCTGTATTTATCTTTTTATTTTTTGACATCGTTATGGACTCAGAACACTCCAATCCCTATAGCATCTGTTCATTCTCCACCTCCACCTCCAATTATGAAATCAGCTGACATCAATAACAATAAGGCTTGTGATTGGAGGAAGCTTGTTTGACAAGGTATGAGCAGCTACGCACCTGCTCGCTCTCTCCTCGGCTGACTTCTGTGTATAAGATGCCCATCAATTTTCAGTCTAATGATTTTAGAAAAAAATAGCATCTTATACACGGAAAAATGCAGTAATATTAAAAATATCTGACGTTGCCTTTGTTTTCATAAAGCCTATAGTCTTAATATGTATCATGCTTTCATCATCATTAGCCTCTACAGCATATTTGTACTAGATTTGGACTGCAATCTATAAGCATGGCACAGAATAGAGTTTACTCTATCTGATAGAAAAGAAGAAAAGCTGCAGACTGGAGGGCAATGGCCTTCTGAGGTCATATAATTATACTAGTGGCCCAGTGCATAAAATTCGTGCATGGGGGTGGGGAGAGTCTCCTCAGCCAAGCCTGAACCCTCTGCCTGCCTGCCTGATCATCCCTAACCTCTCTGCCTGCCTGCCTGATCACCCCTAACTGCCTTTGCCTGTCTGCCTGATTGCCCCTAACTGCACATCCCTTACCGGCCTGATCTTGCCTCCAACTGCCTCTGCCTGCCTGATCACCCCTAACTGACCTCCCCTGCTGGCCTGTTGCCCCCAACTGCCCTCCCCTGCTGGCCCCCAACGGCCCTCCCCTGCTGGCCTGATCTCTCCCCCAACTGCCCTCCTCTGCTGGCTTGGTTGCCCCCAATGGCCCTCCCCTGCCGGCCTGATTTTGCCCCCAACTGCCCTCCCCTGCCGGCCTGATCTCGCCCCCAATGGCCCTCTCTGCCTGATCTCGCCCCCAATGGCCCTCCCCACCACCATGGCTTTGTCCAGAAGGAAGTCGGACATCTGGATGATGGCCGGTTGACCTGGTCTAATTAGCATATTATCCTTTTATTAGTATAGATAGATTATATAGGATAGGATTGTTTAAATGGGGGGAGAGCCTTTTTCAGCAGGAGGAGATGCTCTTGGCAGACAAAAATACATAATCCCTATATCTGGACTGATAGCCAGCCATATGCATTATACTGCCAAACTGGTCATTAAAAAATTGAACCACTTTCTTACACCTTACACTAAACAGCTGTTGCCCTTAAAACCCCTCCTCAGCCCCCACCTTAGGTTCTGCCTTTGCAGTTCACCCAGATTAGGTTCTGATTGGTCGGTTTCTATGCCAGTTTGCATCAAAAGCTCTGCCTCCTGGCAGCCATTGACTCCTCACACTTCACCCAGATTTGGTTCTGATTGATCGGTTTCTATGCCAGTCAGTGTCAAAAGCTCCACCTCCTAGGCAGTCATTGGCTCCTCGCAGTTCACCCAGATTTGGTTCTGATTGGTCGGTTTCTATGCCAGTCAGCATCTCCAGGCCTATCTCCGAGCCTGATCAGAGAGGTGGGGCTGATCAGCAGCCCCCATGGAGGCCCAGAGAGAAAGAGAGGCATGGCTGCTGGCCAGGTCCAGAGAGAGAGAGGCAAGGGCTGATCAACAGCTGCCACAGAGGCCATGGATCAGACCTTGCTTTTCTCTCCAGGCCTCTCTCTAAGCATGATCCACAGCCCCCTTGGCAGTCAGTGCTGGGTTTGCTGCACCCACAGCAGTGGCAGTCAGTTTGGGGTTGCCACTGCAACCCAGCACTGACTGCAGGACTGACTTCAGGTCGGTCGAGCCTTCAGTCATTATGGACTCTGGGTTTTTATATATTAGGATATGTGGTTCATTAGAGGTTCTAAGAAATAATATGGTTTTCAAGTTTAAAATTTTTAAGACAAGCCCCAAAGTCAGTTTTCAATATTTTACAGTAAGGAAAAACAATTCTAGAAAGTAAATACAATTTAGTAGGCAATATAAAAATCATAGCTGAGTGAGAACTTAAGTAAATGACAGCCTTATTGGGTTGCTATACCTTTATGTTTGGTTTTATAGAGTAGATTAAATAGTTTTATGTTCTTTGTGTATAGTTGAGAATTGAATAAAAAAGATTTACAGAAAAAGAGAAATCAAGATTATTAAAAAGACAATCAAAAAGAAAAAATTAATATTATTTTAGCATAAATTAGTAACAATTAAATGATATAATAAGTTAGTACATTTGTTTTTTAAAATAAAGCCAATGCAATAAAAATACATGAGGGTATTATAAAATACTCAAAGCCAGAAATCTGACAGCTATAAATGCTTAAAGAAACAATCTTATAGAGACTGGCAGATCTATAGGGGTAGATACAAGAATTCTAAATAAAGGTGATCATTCAACAAACATTTATTGAGTAAGCCAGACAGTAGATGAAAACTCAATATCTGTACAGCTCTCTAGATAACACATTACAAATATTATTCTATTTAATACTTGTTATAATCCTGTGAAGTATGTCTTATTATGAGGAATATAGATATTCAAAAGTTTCAGTGTTCATATTGTTAGTAAGTAGATATTCTGTACTGGAAACCCAGGTTTTTTTGGCAACATATTCCCTGATCCTTCCAATATATTATGCCAACCTTCAAATTCATCTGTACAAGGTTGAAGCAAGGACATTCTTCTTCCCATAGCCTACATTTTCTTTGACTAAGAGTAATTTTTGCTACAAAGAAAATGAAAAGGCTGAGAATCGTATAAAATGCTGTTAGAATCAAGATAGAAGTGATATGCATGCAGAAGAAGGAGATAGTAACCTTGAAGAGAAAAGAGGAGAGGGAGAACAAATTTGAATGAAGAGGTTGCATGGTGAAGTAAGAGAGTGAGAAGAGAGGGTAAGAGGACAGCAAAAGATGCAGACACACTCCAGGGAAATTTTTCTCTGTATTTTTCAAGTAACTTTAGTGCTTATTATATTAGTTTCTAAAGCTATTACTCTGGGAAAAGCATGATGATGACAATTATATATTATTGTATACCCAACATCCACTCACCCTAAAACCTGTAGTATCATCTTTAATTCATTATCATACCCTCAGTTTGCACATCTAAGTTGCTAACTCCCTAATTTTTTTTATCTTCAGACTCAACTGCTGTCAAGAAAATACTCATGCCTACTGAAATAAATTAGTTTGGATGAGGCCACAAGTACCTTAAATTCAATCTGTCCAAATTCAAATTTATAATCCTTGATAAAACACTTATTTCTCCTCCTGCCTCCCCCTATATCCGTCATCTCTCTAAGATGAAGAAAGCTATATTTTTACTCAAGATTAGCAAATCCAGCCACTGTACTGTCCTCATCCCAAATATCCATTAACTAATACCTGCCCTCATATTTCACTAATAGTTCATGAAGTCATCCTTGTTGCCTTGGTGATTTCATCATCATAACTTGAATTATCATAAGAGTCTCCTACTTTGTCTTTCTTTGTTTTCTCCTTCTATTGCACTCTCTCTGCTGTCAGTAGAGGCAACTGTCTATAACACACATTTTATCATGTAATTTTCTAGAACACAATTCTCATGGGATTCCCCACTACCTACAAGCTCAAACCCAAATTTGTTAGCATGGTTTTCAATGTTCTCAACAAACTATAGTCAACATTTTCTACCATACTCAGCCACTTTTATTCTTAGTCAAGACAAATTTATTTCTTCTTGCTCAACTTTTTTTAAAAGTATTTATCAAGGCCTAGAATTGTCTTCTTTATGTGTATTGTTGGTCTCCTCCCCCACTAGAATATAAGTTTTCTATTTACTTAGTTTATTGCAGTATCAACAGTGCCTAGAACAATGTCTGACACATAATAGATGCCTAATAGATATCTGTTGACTGTCTGACTGACTGATCTAGAAGTATATAGACAATAGCCTTTGAAGCCAAATCCATACTATCGATTCCATATTATTGTATAGAATAAATTGACAATCACTTCCTCATTTTTCACCTCACCTTTCACTCTAAGTAGTAACATTTAAAAATTGACATAATGGGGAAAAGTGCAGGTCTGGGTATCGAGGAGACTCAGGTCTGAATTCTATCTCTAATTGGCTCAGTTACCTCACTTAGAAAATGAGAAAATACTTCATTCTTTACATAGTTATTTTATGTCATATGTAATACATGATTTACACTGCAATGATTCTTTCTTCTTCTTTGGTATAGAATTTGTTATTGAAAGATAAAACCTCTGGTCCAAAGAAAGAGGCAAAAGGGGGACATTTCCACATATTATTTTTAAACTGTCCTTCTTAGAGCTTAAAATTCACAGTATCTGGTTTGAAAAGAAATCTTAGGGTTCATCTGGTCTCCTCTAAGATGTGTCAATTTTCTCTATACAGCCATCCCCTTTATCTGCAGTTTTGCTTTCTGTGGTTTCAGTTACACATGGTCAAGAGCAGTCTAAAAATATTTAATGGAAAATCCCATAAATAATTCATAAGTTTTAAATTGAGTGTCATTTGGAGTAACGTAATGAAATCTCCTGCCATCCTATTCCATTCTACCCAGGATGTTAATTATTCCTTTGTCTAATGTACCCATGCTGTATACACTACACATTGCCTGGTCACTTAGTAGCATTCCTAGTTATCAGATCTGCCTGTCTCAGTATCATAGTACCTGTGTTCAAGTAACCCTTATTTTAGTTAATAATGGCCCCAAAGCGCAAGAGTAGGGATGTGGTAATTCAGCCATGCCAAAGAGAAATCGTAAAGTGCTTTCATTAAGTGAAAAGGTACGTATGTGTCAGGAAAACATATGGTTCGGTACTATATATACATAGTATACTTGGGGTTCAATACTATGGTTTCAGGCATCCACTGGGGGTTATGAAACATATTCCCTGCGGATAAGGGGGAACAACTCTAATTCCTCGGCCATGGGATTGTCCACCCTAATGTTAAACAAGCCCTAGCAAAGAAAATTTTAACTCATATTACCTCATATTAGCCATAAAGAAACATTATCAATTATGTATCACAACCATCTAAAATTGTAGCATCAGCTAATATTAAAGATAGTTTACATAGTGAAATTAATTAAATTATCTATGTGAATCTATTTGAATGAAAACTTCAACTTCAAGTTTCTACAATTTCTTTATCAAGGCCTCTAAAGTTGTATTTTTATTGATATTTTAAAAATAAATTCCTATAACATCAAGCCTATAAAAGGTTCATCACAGACCAAATACCACTCTAACCTTTTAAGCGTTCACAGTAAAAACTGTCTTTTTTATTTATATAAGTTTGGGGAAAATACAAATGTAATCATAACCCCCAAGGCAAAATTTTATGGCAGTTTTCAGAACTCTTCACTATAAAACCTACTCAAACCTACAAACATAAAAGTTTCCAATAAAATTTGTTTTAGGTTCTAGCAATAAAACATTCTTTGCTTGCCTCTTAACTCCAAATATTGGAGCCACAGCCATCTAAATGCCAAAGATATAGTCCCCATCTCCCAGCCCCACATTCCCCAAGCTTTTAATCTCCTTCAATTGAAAAACACTATTATTGTTTATCAAATATCACTGATATTTCATGCTTAAGAAATATGTGTTAATGAAAGCCAAAGAAAATAGGCCACAGTAAAGAAATCATAAAGAGCATCACACAAATCACTAAAGCACCTTTAAATAACTGTATCTTATTTAAAAATAACATCCTCATATTTTCACCTAAAAATGTTAGTTATTTTAAACTCAGAACACATTTAATAATCACAATTTAAATAATAAGGGTGAAAGTGTGCCTATAGCATATAAGTGATTCGTACTAAAAAGTCTTCTGAGAAATGTGTATGTTCTATTAAGGGCACTTGAAAAGCTGATTTCCTTTCCAATTCTTTTTCTTTTTATTTATTTTAGAGAGAGGAAGGGAGGGGAA
This sequence comes from Eptesicus fuscus, assembly GCF_027574615.1. Classification (NCBI taxonomy): domain Eukaryota; kingdom Metazoa; phylum Chordata; class Mammalia; order Chiroptera; family Vespertilionidae; genus Eptesicus; species Eptesicus fuscus. The sequence goes on along the minus strand of NC_072474.1, from coordinate 66,530,645 downwards.
TAGAGAGATAGAAACACTGATCGACTGCCTCCTGCATGCCCCCAACTGGGGATCTAGTCCGCAACCTGGCTATGTACCTTGAAAGGAATCTAACCATGACTTCCTGGTTCATGGGCCAACGCTCAACCACTGAACCACACTGGCAGGGATCATTTCCAATTCAGACATTTCCCATATCGCAGGGAAGATGCTACCAATGCCTTCAGCACAAGGAAGCACCTGGAAACATCCTAGCTCTGGGCTTTAATAATTTTGCCCAAGTGTTCCTTTCAGGCCTCAGACCTTGAAGTCGGTATATTCCATTTGTTACTCTGATCTCTGTTTCTCAAAGGCACCACACTTTATAAACTAGGCTCTTTCCTATAACATCAGTATGCTATTCACTGCTCGGATGGTGCTCAGTGGGATATCATCAAGAACCTGCACTCAATGAGTGTCTTACACACATGCTGGGTACTCAGCCTTAGAGAGGAAGCATGTGAAGACATGGACAAAGTCTTTGACACCGGACTCATTTATGTTTAAGCTCAGCACAGACACTTTCGAACTAACTGTATTAGCCTGGCAAGTTAAGCTTTTCTACCTGACAATTTCCTCATCGGTAAAACTAGGGTGATTTTCCTTCTTATTTCTACCTTCCTTACTCATGGTCCCAATGCTGACCTCCCTGCTAACTTTTTCAATTTTATACTCAGTTTCTCTTTAAAAAACTCCTTGACCTCTGAGACAAGGAATCATGCACAAGTGAATCACTATGGTACCAGGAGAAGCCTGTACTATACAATTATTTTCTTTAAAGAGTAAATTTAAGTTTAACTATTTCTAATAAACTTTTATTACATTTACTTATTTGGGGATCTAAAAGAACAAAAGAGGCAGAAATAAGGTGAAACAAAATAGGAATCATTACATGCACTGACATGCATATACTTATACATAAACACAAAAATGAAGATGAAACAAAGAGCAATTATTACACACAAATATACATAAAGATAAAAATGAAGTATTTACAGAGTCTAGCTTTTCCTCTTGGAATTAAATAAAATTTATTTAATTTAAGAACTATAAAACATTTTTCAAGTTCAACGTTGTACAATTAAGTATAAGAAGGTGCTTATTTCAAAACAAGGCTAATAATATGTTTTACAGCAGCTTCTTAACTCATTGTGCTATCACCATGCAAACCAGAATGGCTAGCACCTGGAAACTTCATCAGGAGTCCCCTGCACTCCAGAGAGTGAAATTGAAGTACAAAGGTTAATGGTATTTTAAACCTATTTTTCTTCCTCATCTTATTTTATTGTCTAAGCCATTTAAATATTTAGTATTCATGAAGGTGAAGGTGTGTGAACATTAATTTTGGTTTTTATATACTTGTTTCAGACATACTTAAATAGTTTGATTATTACACAAAGTATAAGGTAATAAATCATAATGCTTTCCCTCCTAGTAAAATTGGTTTTTATCTATCTTTTGCCTTAATTTTATTTGCTGCACTATAATATCCTCACATATTTTCATATACTATATAGTTAGATTCTTTCAGCATGGGTCCCGAGTCCCAAAATAAGTTGTTGTGTGAAAGGAGATAGTCTAGTACTTAGGAAAATGATTACTTCAAGCCCTTGGAATGAGAGGACCCAAAGGATAAATTCCAGGTTAATAATAATTAGTTGGATTCTTTTCTGGTTTAAAACTGAGTCTAAAATTTCATGAGATACAAATAGTCTTTCAGAACTTGAGGTCACAAATGGCCCTTTAGAAATTTAAGTATCTTAATGTAAGAAGCATAGGGGGATCTAACTGCCCTCTCTACCTGCAGTGAGCACGCGCGCGCATGCACACACACCCAGCCACACACGCACACACAGAGATTAAATGAATTGGGTGCTACTGAAATAAACATGTCTTTGATAACCATTATCTAATACAGGATATGTTATACTAGGCTTAGTAAGTATAAAGTCTTGCTGATAAAAAATGTTTCTAATGGTATATTTCCAGTTGATACTCATAAAATATTGTCTAAAAATATCTACTTAAATTAGGGTGATATTGGTCCAATTGTATATTTACCATTTGAGCTTTCAATGAATTTGCTTGTTCATTTATTTAAAAAACAACAACATTGATTGAATATCTACCATGCGCCAGGCACTCCAATGAATACTGAAAAGAATGGAACTGTGCCAGAGATAAATGTTGTCTTAGCACCCTGGAAATTTACATATGATGAGTATTATGAGCCAGGTAACATGTAATATACCTGTTATAGACAGGGAGCTTTCCATGTCTGTGCCAGGGAAGGCTTCTTAGAGCAAGTGACCTCTGAGATGAGTTGGCTGGGGAAGGGGGTGGGGTGAGGAGGGCAGAAGAAATCTGAAAGATAAGATAGCTCCTTCCTCTAAATGATTATCTCTGTAGTTAGCTTTCATTTTTACCTGTTCAAATAACTACATTTACAATGCTTAAAAATAAACTGAAATATGAAAAATAAAGAATGAAAGCAAGGTGAAATTTGGCATTCTTTGTGGTCTTTTTGCTATTTGAAGGGCTCCATCATATGGATTTGCTTGGAAACAGATGGCATTTAGCAGTGACTCAATGAGATTGCCCTTCTCTATTAAGGTTTCTGATTGGGTTCTTCTCTTACTAAAGTATTTACTAAAGAATAAAATCAGTTGCTGGGATATTAGTGTTTCTTAAGCTGATAATGTTTATATTCCTGTTAACCAATATTAGAATATATGGTCTGGGATATAGTTATGCTATCAATCCAGTCAGTACTTTTACTTCTTATGGTTTATCTTAAGCAGGATAACTGTATAATTGCTTCTATGCTTCTCATTTTTTTTTCTCCTGTAAAAGGGGGAAAAAAAAAAGACTGAGAATACCAGTATTAACAAGCCAGCTGTTAGCACTTCTTTGATATTTCCCTGTGGTCTGCCCCATTAGAGGGGCTAAGTTCTTAATATCAGTTGGATTTGTTAATTATTGGTAAACAGAGCTCTATGAATATTGGATAATGGGTTCATTTTGTTACCTAAAACTGTAATTCAGATTACCAAGCCCCTCACCAAATTAAAGAAAATAACACTTTATTTATATGAGTAAAGCAAATACAATGACCAGTTTTTATTTATTTTTAAAATATGTTTCTATTGATTTTAGAGGGAGAGGAAAAGAGAGGGATAGAGAGATAGAAACATCGATTGGCCTTCTCCTGTACGCTCCCCACTGGGGATAGAGCCTGCAACCCTAGCATGTGCCCTGACCTGGAACCAAACCAGTAACCTCTTGGTTCATGGGTCTACACTGTACCACTGAGTCACAGTGACTGGGCCAATGACCAGTTTTTTAATTTAAGAATTTACTTCAGATGATCTTGGATCACATTCTCCATACCTCACACCCTGGGGAAAAGCCATGGCACTTAAGACATGAACTAACACTTTATTCAATTATTCAGGGTCTATAAACTAGACTGAGGTTCTGGTTTATATCAGGCTTTCTGGAGACAAAAGCAATGGTAAGGATGGGGAAATTTTCACCATAGGAACTTTTAAATAGTTGATCCTTTCAAATAAAGTTCAAGGTCAGAAAGCATGGCATTTGCGGTTCTATAGGAGACAAAGACAAGCTCTAGTTAATTATGACAGCCAATAGATGCCTAATTCCAGTCTCCTTGGTGGTAGTCCAATTCTGGGATAGATCAATTTATGTCCTTGCAGCCCCATTACAAGGGATATTCATGGGAAACCAAGAGACATAGGTCTGGATGCTTAGCCCTAAGGCAGAGAGGTGATAGGAGCAATTTACTTGGCCAGAAGTACTTAAAAAACAAAAAGTAAAAAAAAAAAAACATTTAGAGAACCTCTTGGGAATGACCCCTCTACCATCACGTGTGATGCTACCTGCTGTATGGCTCTAAGATCATACATGTAGGAGCTCCACCCCTCCCATGAGGCAGTCCTCATGAAGTCTGTGACAACTGGAAACACAATGAGAGCAAAATATGTGGAAGGAACTTAAGCCCAAGTTTGCTTTCAGAATCCTCGAGCCCTGGTTCTTAAATTATCTGGGCTGGGGTCAAATTTTATGCATACTTTGCACCGGGGCAGAAGCATAAATATGACATGCAAACTGCTGCACAATTTGCTTAGCTGATGATTGTTTCCCAGAATTGATTCCTGAAAGCCTCCTCGGTCAGTTCCCAAGAACATCCTAAAGAAGTTGACCACTTCCCTGATTGGAAGATTTACAAGGCCATAGATTTCCCCGCACCTCCCTGTTCGTATCGGTCCATGGAGGACAACAAACTGAAATGATCCACCTTCCCTGGAACCAATATGGAGGCAACGTGAAGTGCAGGCAAATCCCCTGAGTCCTAAATGGCCTTCAGCAGACATGTCCTAATGAAGCAAAGTTAAAAATCGGTAATAAATTAATGAGAATGTGCCTCTTAGTGGCAATCATCCATCCATTCCCTCTTAGAGCACCTTTTAATTATTGTTCCTAATGACAGAGCTTGGGGGTCACTGATTTCAGAAAAGAAGAAACTTTTCTGCTTTCAAGGCAGTAATGTGCAGCCTCTACCTGCCGCTTGCATGAAGTAACCTGCACTTATTAGTCGTGGTTGTTTCTTTTGCAAAGGCTGGGCAATAACATCGCTTCACTGGGCTGAAAAGACACCTTCTCAATTTGCCTTTTTCCCTTCAGAATGGCAAACTTGCCATTTGTCATTTTGGGCCATCCATCATTTATAGATAGTAATGACATGAGTAATATGCCCCACACACCTTCCCTGTCTTCACTGGGTGCCTCAATAATCCTTAAAGAGTCATAGAAGTAGGGGGAGGGAAATGCTTATTTTTCCCCTACTTTTCATCTTTCTGTTAACTGGGCTTTTTTTTTTTTTTTTTCATTCAGCTGCTTGCCATTGGTCTTCACAGCTGCTGGCTAATACAGCTCTTAAACATCTCTAAGATGCTCTAAAATCTGCTAAGGAATTTGTCAGAGTGACACATGTTGGCAGCAATCTTATTTCACAAAGAACCATGGAGTGAATGCATTACCCAGTTTTCCTCCCTCTCTTTCCTTTCTTCCCACTAGACCCCTGACACATCCCAGATGGGGTGACTTTCTGGGGTTACCTCTCATAGAAGATAACTTGCAACTGGGAAAACTATACTTAATGAAATGTGTCTCACAGCACATGAAGAGCAATCAACATGAATTAATTGTTATTATTTTTATCAGCAACCAAGATGTAATTGAGAAATAGAGGGTGAGGTCCTCCCCTTGACAGCGACAGAGCATGATGCAAAGCCATTCCAGACTCTGGTTGGCCGTCCCGGGAAAGTGCGTACCCGCTGCCGTCCTGCCCTTTTGCTTCAGCCACCAAGTGCATCTGATCTCTCCTCTCTCCTCAGACGTCCAGGTTCAGAAATGGTGAACAATGCAGAAAAGCTATCATACAAAACAGACGGGTATATTTTTATAGCAACTTCTGAGAGACTATAGCCTTCGTCACGTTGCTAATCACTCTTCTAACTGGCTTGCTCCTTCCTGCTCAACAAAGGAAAAATTACAGGAAGTACTAGAAAGCTCACCGTTAGGAAAATAAGGATAACAATAGGTTTATATTTTTGGGATTTTCTTTAGCTTTACATTTTCAAAGCTACTCCCAAAACAGCACCTTTTTTCTCCCCCAATCAACACTGCTAACATAGGATCTATCACTCAAGCAAAAATAATATTGTGGGAGTTTTCAAAAACAATCTTGAGTGGAGGAAAACTTTTGGATTAATCTTTTTGTAATTTTTAGAACATTTTATTATTTTTCATTTACATATACCTCATTTATTTAAACATTAAATACTAATACATTTAAGGTCTCAAACTCAGATCAGAATGTGGGTTCATTTGCTCTTTTTTTCAATTAAAGTTGACACTCAATATTATTTTATATTAGTTTCAGGAGCTCAGCATAGTGGTCAGACAATTACATAATTTATAGAGTGATCCCACTCTGATAATTCTAGCACCACTTGGCACCATACATAGCTATTACAATATTATTCACTGTGCTGTACTTTACATCCCCATGACAATTTTGTAACTACCAATTTGTACTTCTTAATCCCTTCACCTTTTTCACTCAGCTCCTCAACTACTATCCCATCTGACAATCCTCAGTTTGTTCTCTGTATCTATGAGTTTATTTCTGTTTTGTTTCTTTGTTTATTTTGTTCTTTAGATTCCACATGTAAGTGAAATTATATGGCATTTGTCTTTCTCTATCCGATCTATTTTGCTTAGCATAATACCCTCTAGGTCCATCCATGTTGTCACAAATGTTCTAATTTCATTCTTTTTCATGACCAAGTAATATTCTGCTGTATGACTTTTTTAAAAAAATAGTATTAATCTTTTTAAATGAATTACAGAGTAGGTATGCAGTACTTTCTATAGTGATTATTCTTTACAGAGCAAAATATTGATTCTAGGCCAATGTAAAAATTCCCCAACAGATGAAAGTTAGAATTTAATATAGGCAGCAGACTTGTGATTGAGTATGCTGCTCACTGATAGATTTCCATAACTGAGGTACATCAGTGTGAGCAGATTTAATGCACACTTCCCAGTCTTCCTCACCACAAGGCCAGCAAGGCTCAGACCCATCTTCTAATTTTAAAAAATTTAATCTTCAGCTGAAAACTGAAAAAATAAGAAACACCTGAAAACTGAACAATCTAAGTTCATCAGAGGCCTTTGTAAGAAATGAACCCTTACTTGAATGAGCATCACTTTAGCAATGTTTCCGAACAGTCTAATGCAGTCCCTTTTGAAGAGAAACCTTCAAAGGGCAAATTAACTAACTAACTAACTAACTAACTAATAAAAATACAGTCACTGAACATACAACCTCAAAAGTATCATGGATAGTGAAGTAAGTTCAGCAAAATTTCTTTCAACTGGTTAAACTCTGAAAGGTCGCCCACAAAGATAGCAGCCCCACAGTTGCTCTTCCCCTTCACAGGACTGAAACATCTGGCTGCCACCAGTTACGTGGCTATGAGGCCATGAGGTTGGTGAAAGATGTCATGTATTTGACATATCCATATGTTTTAAAGAAGATTTTTCCTCCTTTTAAAAAAATTATTATTTAATTTTACAGAAGTCCTAGAGGTCTTGAGAAGAAAACCACAAATTTAAGGCGCTGTGGTTTGAATGTTAAATTGGTAGCAACCATTAGAAGGGCTGCCTGAATTATATGTGGGGTTTACCTGCCCTGTAGACTTGTGAGCTAGATTTAGTTAGATTTGTACAACTTAGAGAAATAGATAACTGTCCTATTTTTACCATATGTTTTATCTTAATGCAATATTTACTAGTATATCTTGGCCAATAGGTAGAAAATCATACTTTTATTGGTATGACCTAGAATTAAGGGTAAAACCATGATAAGATATAGTTCATACATGATTCTACTTATTCAAAGTCTCTGATTAAAATATAGTTGGCAACATACTTTTATCCCATGCCTTGCATGATATCTTTATGTCCTCAGAGAGAACTGGGATTTAAATCCCAATGATCTATTGCTCTTTAATATTAACAGTAATTACTAGTCTCCCTCTTGCAGCACAAGCAGCTTCAGCTCCAAATCTCAAGGTCTAAAGACCATAGTCATTTATCTAATGAGCCCCAGGAGGGCCCAGGGTAGCTCAGCCCATTAAGCAAGCTGAGTCTCAAGCAAGAGCTGCTGAAAGTTGACCTGAAACTGCCTGAATCCTCCTTTGTGGAGTTTTGTTATGAGTCATAAAGCTCACTTCCTCCATGGAAAATCCAATAGTATTTGTTAATTGTGTCTCTGCTCCGTGCCATAAGCTTCACCTCACCAGAGCATCTGCTTCAGCGTCATCTGGTTGCTAATGATCAGTTTCTACTTTCCAGTTACTAATTTTTAGGAAGCATCAGTGTGATATAGTGAAAATACGCCCTTAAAAAGCTGTCATGAGACTTGATTTCTATTCCTATTCTGTGGCTCATGATCCAAGTCACATTGAAGGGTCTTTTGACCTCTCTGAATTTCAGTTTCCTCATCTGTACAGTGGAGGCAGGAGGAATGTACTAGATGACACACAAGGTCCCTCTGGCTTTAAAATTCCAGTTTTATTCACATATAAAGAAACAAGCATTTTTTAAAAAAAATTTAAGATTTTATTGTTGAGAGTATTACAGATGCCCCCCATTTTCCCCCCTTTACTCCCCTCCACTCAGCTCCCACCCCACCCCAGGCCTTCATCGGTTATATATGCATATAAGTTCTTGGGTAATCTCTTCCCGACCTCTTCCCTCTGAGATCTGTCAGTCTGTTCCATGCTTCCATGGGATTAGATAAAAAGAATAAAATCTTAGTTGCCCTTATGCTTTTAATCTGGTATTATCCAGTTGAGTGTGGAAAACGACAAGAAAGAAGTTTTTTCTCTTGTAGAAACATTTTGTCAGTACATTGAAAGCATTTGTTGCAGTAAATTCTGGCCGCCATTATACCAAAATACCATTTATTTTCTCAAAGCTCTGGAGCCTGGAAGTTCAAATCAAGGTATCGGCCTGGTTGATTTCTGGTGAGAGCTCCCTTCCAGGTTTGTAGATGGTCATCTTCTTGCTTTGTTCTTCTATTGCATTGAGGACAATGCTGGAGATAGAGATAGCACCTACACTTTCTGTATCTCTTCTTAAATGACACTAATCCCATCATGAGGACCCTACATTCATGACCCCATCTAAATTTAATTATGTCCCAAAGACCCCCATCTTCAAATACCATCACATTTGAGGTTAGTGCTTCAATAGATGAAATTGGGAGAGAGATGACATAATTCAGTCCATAGCATCTTCCTTACTGTTAACTATTTTAATATAGCACTGAAATCAATATCAGCTATAGGTATCATATGTAGTTATCTTCTGAGTCAGATATAGGATATCCAGATTAATATAAAATGATTCAATCATAAATTGAGAATTAAGTTCATTATGCCCTGGATAAAATTACTTATGAACTAGGTAGAAAACAAGTTTGTCCTATAATCCTGGCAATTCCAGAATTATGGCTTTGAAAAGTCATTTTAATCATGGGGCCTCAGTTGTCTGATTTAAAGAGTGGTGAAATGGAGATATTAAAACTTCTTAACGATTTCTAATTAATTTTATAAATTTTGTTTTCTTTATTTCCCATTTCACATGATTTTTTAAAATATGTATTTTTATTGATTTTAGAGAAGAAAGGAGAGGAAGAGAGAGATAGAAACATCAATGATGAGAGAGAATCATTGATTGGCTGCCTCCTGCACACCCCCTTCTGGGGATCCAGCCCACAACCTGGGCAGGTGCCCTGGCCAGGAATTGAACCATGACCTTCTGGTTCATAGGTCAATACTCAACCACTGAGCAACACTGGCCAGGCTTCACATTATTTTTTTTCCTGTCTACCCATAGATAGAATCACTGTAATATGAGTTAAAATCATCACTTAAAGTCTGTGCATAATTTACCTCATACCCAGCTTTTAATGAGCTTGAGATCACACAGGATAATAGTTACTTTATTGTCATTTTTGTAGATTACAGATACCAAAGCTCCAATATAACTGTAGCTGTAAATCTGCCTGAATATCAATTCTCACTTTAGCTGAGACTGAGGTAATTTATTTTCTCTATCACTTATTTGTAAGGTGTGTTTTAAGAAAACATATAGTGATTTCAATGCATTTAGTTTAAAATTTATATTTTTCTAACCATTTATTTGAAAGTACAGGGAGTATTGTGGTTTTTTTTTGGGGGGGGGTCTTAAGTTTGAACACAATTTTGACTTAGTTAAAGACATATACAAAGTATAATTTAAGGTGTAAATATGATAAGATCAGAATATTGTAAACGATTACTACTTTTTTCCCCTTTCAAATATGTCAAAGATAAACTGCATATAGGAAACTCGCTTCTGGAGACTTGACCCTGCCTCTTGGTTATGACCCGACATTGTGGGGACTTAGTCACCCAGCCTTCTGAGGGCCTCATTTCTAACTACCTATAGAAAACAAATTGTTTTCCTCCTTATAAGCAGTGGGATCTTTTACCTAGAGATTTCAGAACAAAAGGTAAGAAAGACAGTTAATTATAGTCCAGGCTTCACACTTAGAATTAATGAATTTTAATGTACATCAATTAATAACTAATTTGATTTTTGCCTGACTATAGATGGAAGTATTAGGTGATAAGAAGAAAAGAGGCCCTATTTTAATTGAAATACAATATTAATTCTTCTATAGTTTTATGTCCCTGGTTCTCCTTGTCTTTGAGTCAAAATCAGAAAAAAAAAATCTGAAGCTTCTAAACAGGTATACATGACTTTTCACATATAAGACTCTTTACAACTCTATATAGAGCAATGTTATTTCAAAGCATTGACATGATGTTTAGGCAAGGATGTTCTATTTTAAATTTCTAAAATAAATAAAAGAATAGTAAAGAAAAGACAGAGAGATGGTAGAAGAGTTCAGAAGGCTTAGAAGTTTTGGTTTCATTTCTTGGCTAGTGAAATTGAGAAAAATATGAAACAGTGAGTCTAATAAATCCAACTGCAATTCCTTCTTACCAAAACACAAAACACCATCCAACTTTAATGCATTATCAAGCTATAGAAATCATTGTAGTGTGGTGCTAGACTAAGAATGGACAAATATATTAATGGAAAGAATATGGAGTCTGGCAAAAGGCATACCTATATGTGGCCAACTGATTTCCACAAAGATATCAACATAATTCAATGGAAGAAGGAATAAACTTTTCAACCAATGGTGCTAGAAATAACTACATCAATATTAAGCGAGGGGTGGGGGGAGGGAATGGAATCTTAACGCCTACATTATACCACACACAAAAATTAATTTGCTATGGATCATAGACTTAAACATGAAATCTAAAAACATGAAGCTCCTACAAGAACAAAAATAAGATTATGATTTTATTATTGGAGTAGGTAATGATTTTTTTAAAGAACACAAAACACAAGATCCATAAGAATTTGATAAATAGAACTTCATAAAAATGGAAAACTTCTCTTCATCAAAAGACACAATTAAAAAATAAAATGGAAAGCCACAGACAAGGAGAAAATATTTCTAATACATCTATATGACAAAAGACTGTATCAAAAATATGTAATGAAATCTTGCCAATCAATAATAAGTGGATAAGCAATCCAATTAAGCAGTGTGTAAAAAACTTGAGCACAAAGTTGTTCCAAACTACATGACAAATATACAAATGGCTGATAACCACTTAAAATATGCTCAATATCATTAGTCATCAGAAAATGCAACACATTTAAAAACACAATAACATTTCTCACCTACTAGAATGGATATACTAAAAACATTGATAAACTTTCTTTTATATCAGAGATATAAAGAGCTGTAAAGAACATTGATCTTATGATCATAAAAAAAAAGTTGTGTGGGTTCCCCCCGCCACTCCCCGCCCCGCAAACTGTGAATTAATGACTTTCTTGAAGCTATCAGAAAACTTTAACTTCAGGACAGAATTTTCATGGATAGAAAGAAACCAAGCTTTTGCATACCTGGGTCAAATGCCATCAGGTATCATATAAGCCAGTAAGAAGAGTCAGCTAAAATTTTATTCAATTACATAAGGCCAAATGTGAACTGATGGAAGGTTTAAAGTCATTTGTGGGTGCATATATAGTGTAGATCTTTACCAACTAAAATATTTTTCCTCCATGAACCACATCAAATACTCACATATTTAGAATCCCAAGAAAACTTCCTTCATGACACTTGTCAGGCGGAGGGTAACACCAGCCACTGTGAGAACCCTACCCAAACTCATCTCCCTTCATTCCCCTATAGGGAGATAGTATATAGGGAGAAGAGCCACAAAAATCTTGCTCGGGGCACTGTTGGAAACCCACTAAATCGAGAGAAAAGAAGGAAGAAATAAATGGGGAAAGAGCAGGAATATGTACGAAGCAAAGCAGGGTAGCAAGGGCAGGAGGTCACACCACTTGAGACCCAGGTTCACCTGCCTAAGGGTGAGGCTTAATCAGAACACCAGAGCACTTTCCCTCCCCGCACCTCCCACCACCATCAACAAGCATTTGGCAATGATAATAATGAGATGCAGCTGGAGAGTTGTATTCTCTCTGGGGAGAAAATATTGAGGAAAAAAGCCCTGGACAACTTGTCCACACCCTATAACTAGAGAAAGTTGAAACCTGTGCAAAAAAACTGCAAATTTAGCCCAACTCTTCAGTATGTTAACACAATTCTCAACATTAAGAGCCTAGCATAAGGATAGGCATAACATATACAACTATAAAAAAGCATTTATTTCAGTATGTACTGTTCTATGAAATATGTCCAGCTTTTAAAAAAATTATGAAATATATGAAAGTGAAAAAAAGGAGTTTGAAAAACAAAGCAATCATCAGAACCAGACTCAGATATGACATGGATATTGCAAATATCAGACAAAGAATTTAAAACAACTACAATTAATACATTAAAGGCTCTGAAATGAAAGCACATATAAAACCAGACAAATATATTCATGAAAGAAGTTGAAACTAAAAATTAAATGGAAACTACAGAAATATAAAACACAAGAACGTACACACATATACATACATACATACATATATAGTAGAATTCCTAGGACAACTGTAATTTTTTTATAAATATATAAATAATAAGTCACTAGAGAAAATAATATAGAATCATAAAAAAAGCTTAATTAAGTTCAGAAAATGCAAAAAATAAAATAAAGAGAATTAAAGAACAAATGGAACTAATAAAAACCAAGCAGCTAGGTGGTAGATTTTAATCAAATCATATATAATGTTATATATAAATAATATATATTTAGGAAGGAAGATATATTTTCAGAGTCTATTAAAAGTGAAATATTTCTTGATGACTACCAACATTTATTCTGAGAGCAGATTTTGTTTTTTCATAGGATTATTTTTCAATAGGGCCCTGTGTGGTGGATGTTAACCGTCATTTTAGAATATCTTTTTACTTTTGGTTGTTCTTTTGATCATAAGGAATCGGGTAACTTTCTTTTTGTAGTATTTAATTTATTAAACATGGATGGCATCCCAAAGTGCAGCACGTTTTTCCTTGTTGGCTAGCTTCCCATACGAAAATATAAGTGTTCATAATTATCTGAAGAAGAATGTTTGCATATTACTCTTTAAGCAAATAATTATCTCTTATATTTTGGGAAGCATTTCATGTGTAGGCCTACAGCATACTGTATGTGTTCTTTAAAAGGCAAAATAGCTAAAAATGAAAGTGTGGAAAATGTGACAGTCATATCATGCTAGCTGCTTTTGTTACTATGCCACTATATGATTTAAAAGCCACTAATGCAAAAGGAAAGTGCATGGTACTTGCTGTGTGTTTCTAATTGGCACAATTGCTAATACAGTCCTTGACGCCAGAATTCTGTTGTTCACATATCTGATTTAATATAATTAAATAGCAGGCATTTTTTCCTGGCAATTTTGGAACATCAGAGCAAACAGAAAGAAAGGCTATGTCCATGAATACTAATTAATAGCAGTATTGCTAAATATAAATTGCCTTCCTCAAAGGCAACAATGATAATGACAGTATTAAAAATGAATGTCTAAAAAATCTGTAGATTTTTAGAATAGATATGTATCAAGATTTTTTCCAGTTCTCTCCTTCAGCCTTCAAGTACACAGCAGCTTGAGCTTTGGAAATGTGATTAAATCAACCCTTTTCTCATCCCTCACCAAGTTTCACTCACGAATCAATATCCAGGCTGACTCTGAATGATTGGGAAGCTCTTCCAGGAAGCATTTGCAATCTGAGCTCTGAGGCTGAAACATACCACTTCTCTCCATGCGTAGCGCTGCCTTTTGCTCTCACTTTAAACCACTCAACTTTCTCACCCTAAACCCATTCACTGATGACAAGACTCCCCAGTACAACCCTAAATTTACTCATCCATCCATCCATCCATCCATCCATCCATCCATCCATCCATCCATTTACCAAAGATTTATTGAGCATGTACCAAGTGCCAAAGACCACATTAGGTACTGGGAATAAAATATTAACTAAGATATCCCATGCCCTCAGTAAGTTTATAGTCAAGTAGGGAGAAGTCAATCAACTATAACCACACAGCCAGGAGTATCATACTGGGGTGCTAGAAGAAAGCTTAGATGCTTAGAGAAACCTTCCATTTAGAGACTGAAGTTTGTGCTCAGGCTTAAAGAGGAGCAGGGATTACTTAAATGCAGCAGGGAAGGAGAGCATTTCAGGCAGAGAACTCCACGTGCAAAAGAGTGCTGCTCCCCCTACTGTGTATGTTGTTAAGCACTGAGCTCATAAATGGATGTGAAAATTAATAGTCATGAGGTGTGATAATATCCCCTCCTCCTCCCCAAAACATCTAGGAAATGTCTATCTAGATAGTTGCATAAGCCCATCTATAGCTTGTATCTTGAGAATTGGCTTCTTCCTAGCAGAATTATCTCTCATATTATTTGCATCATGACACCTACCTTTTCTTGTCATAAGATTTGCTATACTTTCTTTTGTCATATAATAAGAAATGGACTCTTATGTGACTTGGCAATCTGGAAGCCCAGAGCCATAGTTAAATCTAAATCACAGTGTCTTGTCATATGTTCCTGTTATACTTTTTCTGTCAACCACATTTGTTGAAGAATATGTTTTTTGACTTCTCTGACTTTATTTATAACCATCTGCTACTCTGTGTGTCATCTCAGATCATTTTTTACAAATATATATATATTGTAAACATTTATATAGTAAATTCTTACAAGGTATTTGCATATGGTCCTTGATACAATGCTAATGAGAATTTAAATTACTTAAAAATTATCATAATAGAAGGCCAAGAGGCATCATGACCAAAATGACCAAATGACCGGTCGCCATGAGGTGACATTGACCACTGCTTGGTCCCTCCCCCCACCTACCTGCGAGTGGGGGCGGGGCGGGACTAGGGACTGGCGACTGGCGAGTGGGCTGAACTGCTGACCTCTTGGTCCCTCCCTGCCAATGGATCAGTGATGATGAACAGGGGAATTGGGGTGGATGGCGGGAGGACTGGTCTGGCTGTCAGGCCGTTGGGATCACCAGCTCATCCCCAGCTGCTCGGGGACTCAGGCTTGTGGGAAAGCGGGCACCAGCAACTTCACCTCCGTATGCGTGCACCGGACGGGCCGCACTGCCCGCTCGGGGTCGCTGACCCTGGGACGGGTAGGTCATGGGCATGCCCCGCAGCCTCCATCAGTGCCTCAAGCCCCAGCAGCAGTGAGTGGCCCCGAGCAGGCAATGCATTCCATCAGCAGCCGGCCCAGCACATGTACATGGAGGTGAAGTCTCTGGTGCCCACTTTCCCGCAGGCCTAAGCCCCGGAGCAGCAGGGGATGAGCTGACGATCCCAACGGCCTAACAGCCTGATGGTGAAGGCGGCGTTTGGCCTGGGGTCGGGCAGAAGTTGGCCCTGATCGCAGGAGGCTAGGCCTAGGGACCCTACCTGCACAATTTAATCATGCGTTGGGCTCTAGTCTATATATATATAAAAGGCTAATATGCTATGTATCTGTCCGACTGGTCACTGTGACGCGCACTGACCACCAGGGGGCAGATGCTCAATGCAGGAGCTGCCGAGCTGTAGTGACTTGGCAGCGGCGGTTCTCAGGTGACCAATCCCCAAAACCAGAGAGGAGGGAGCCCTATTCCTCATGGGGCCGCTCAATTCCACCTTCGGCTGTGGGTTATGTTGTTGCTGGGGCACTGTTGGTCCCAAATCTGGTTTACTGCACACTTGTGTTTGCGTTTCACACCCTGTATGACAGCAACTTTGCAGAATGCCCTCTCGCACTCTAGGACCCGTCGGGGGATGTCGGAGAGCTGGTTTCAGCCCGATCCCCGCAGGCCAGGCCAAGAGACTCCCACCTGCCAGAGGGACCCCACTCACTCCACAGATGCACTTCGAGCCACGGCGCCACCCCAGGTGTGGCCAACCAGGGAGGGACTGCAGGAGGTTGGCTCCAGGGCGTGTCTGGCCTGTCTTGCTCAGTCCCACCCTGCTGGATACCTTCTAATTAATTTCCTTTCAATGTGCATGAATCCATGCACCAGGTCACTAGTTTAAAATAAAATGCATATTCTCAACACCCATTGCTGATTTTCAAAAATCACAAAGATGGATTGCAAGCAACAATGTAACATTTATAAAACACTTAAAGTCATTCTTCTTTTTTTTTTAATCCTCACCCAAGGTTATTTTTTTCCATTGATTTTTAGAGAAAGTGAAAGGGAGAGAAAGAGAGAAAGATAGTGATGTGAGAGAAACACATCAATGGGTTGCCTCCTTCACATGCCCCAACTGGGGCCAGAGATTGAACCTGCAACTGAGGTACATGCCCTGGACCCAGAATTGAACCCAAGATCCTTCAGTCCTTGGGCTGGTGTTCTAACCACTGAACAGAACTGGCCAGGGCTTAAGTCATCATTCTTATATATATAAAAAACCCAGCAACACTTGAACTGATAGTCTCTATGTTAAAATCAGCATTATTGTTGCTGCTGTTGAACATTGCATAAGGAAAGGTAAAAAAAAAGACAAAAAAAACCGCACATATTTTTCCCATGTATAAGATGCCCCCATATATAAGATGCCCCCCACTTTTCCAACCCAAAATTAAGAAATCAATATTTTAAACATTTTGCTGGTTTTCTTCTTAAAGCCTTCTTTCTTTTTTGTGATTTTAAGTTTTCTTAAAATCCTGTTTTTAAGTTTTCTTAAAATCCTGTTTTCTTCACTGTCTGATCATACACTCAGTGGAAGGAGGTCCAAATTGTCTCTCTGCAGCTCTCCTTCCACACTATTTTGCATAGCTGATTACATTTAGTTTGAATTTTGCAGAGTAAGACAATCGCTTAGCTGTATTTATCTTTTTATTTTTTGACATCTTTATGGGCTCAGAATGCTCTGGTCCCTGTTGCATCTGCACACTCTCCACCTCCACCTCCAATTACGGCATCAGCTGATGTCAGTAACAATAAGGCTCGTGATTGGAGGAAGCCTGCTTGACAAGGTATGGGCAGCTATGTACCCACAGGGCTCCCTCCTCAGCTAACTTCCGTGTATAAGATGCCCTTCAATTTTCAGTCTAACGATTTTAGAAAAAAATAATGTTTTATGGAAAAATATGGTATATATATATATATATAAATATATATATATGGTGTGCTAAAAAGCACTCATAATTACCCTATTTTTTATAGCTGAATTTATTTCCATCTATATATTTATATTATTAATGCATATCATAAATAAGTTCTCTGTGTCAGGCTACATTTCATAATATATTTTCATCTCCAAAATAAAAGTATAAATATTCAATATAAATTTTAAAATGTGTTCCAGTTCTGATCATTTTCCCCCACATTTTGTTATTCAAAAGATAACTTTAAATATTTTAAAACTGGGAGAATTTAAAAGTGTTCTGAAAATGAAGAATCAGTCTGTGCCACCTCTTTTCAAGAATAAAATGTTCTAGGCGATCATAATGGAACAAAATGCTCACTGAAGATAGCAATTATAGGACAAACAGTACACTCATCAGTGCTTACTGCCACAAATAAATTGAAGGTCCAAATGGCATACATAATCCAAAATTACAGTAGAGCCTTTTCAAAATCAGAGTCTAAGAGAAGGAAGGATGAGACTTATTTTAAAAGAATGGGTATAATTTTTGCTGTAAATGCTGACAAAAACTATAGCTAGAATTGTGTTCAAGAAGCAGCATAGGAATGAAAGTTATTTTATATTTGATTCAATTCTCATCTCACACTCCCAGTAATCATTCAGTTTCCTCTTTATTTCCTTCCTTCATCTTTACTGTTTTCCTTTCTACCTGCCTTCCCTCATTCTTGCCATCTTTGCTTTTTCTCTGCTTTCCTGCCTTCATTCCTATGCATGTATATTGGAATTGCAAACACCTAAATATACAAAAATAATAATTCAATAGTCAATGCCTTATGACTCCACATTTTGAATTCTCATTCTGAATTGATTCTCAGTATGTCTGCTTTTTATTTTTCCTGCATCAGACAAGGGTCAGACTCTTTCAGGTTTCATAATTTTCTAACCAAGCTCATATCTAAGGCTTAACAGGCAGACGCAAATAAACTTTACTTAATACTGTGATAGGCAGTTAGATAGACATGAGCAGAGCAAGGATGATGGGCCAGGTACAGAAGTCACCAGGGTGGAACCCCTTGATTGCCTATCAATGGACAACTGTAGGGTGTGGTCTTATCCCCAGGGTGACCCTTCCTCCCCTAGCATATCACTGGTCATGAGGTTTGAACTCCTCTGACCTTTTCTTTCTAGAAATAACATCTATGCCTCAGTCGTATCTCAGCTCCAGGCCCAGAAAAGAAGCAAAACCAGACTAGCAATGCCATAGCTGCCCTCAGGACCAGCTGCGTTAGATAATGGCCCCTGCCCTGGCAGTGACCAATCCATCAGTGGAGACCTAGACCCTGAAAGGACACACCTGGAAAGATGCTGAATTCTGTTAAGGTCTTCCCCTGGGACCTGCCCTAAGATCTCTGCTCTTAGAACCCTTTGGACAGAAGACCCAGAGCGCTCTCCCTCCTGGGAGCACCCCACAACTTTCCCTCTCCCCAGAGGGGTTACCATTACCTTCCTCACTCCCAAGCTCCTAGGATCCTTCCTTTGCCCCTATAACTTGTTTCTTCATCCCATTTCTTCTATGATTTACTTCTTCTACATCTGTGATTACACAAATTTTAGAAATAAATATTCTCTTATAGGTTGAGTCTTGGCTCTGAATTCTGTCCTAGCCGGAACTCCAGTACCAAAGTTGCTGAACCCAGGTCCAATCTGACCCCACTGGCCTAACACCTGGTGCCATTTCCTCTGCTTCAAACAATCTCATAAATAAATACAGAGACTTACAGCTTTCAAAAAATAAGTTAGAACATGGTCCCTTTCCCCTTACTGAATTTATTTTCATTTAATTCAACAAAAATATTATTAGCAATGATTTGTTATTTTATCAAAGCCTCATTAAGAACAAAGTAAGAAATGCTTACTTTTATCCGATAACAGCTTTATTATTAATTTTCAAAGTTGCAATAGATTTTGTTTTGTTTTACTGACATATTATTTTCTTTATCCTGATAGCATAAAAATAATACACTGGAAAATATGTTCGGTTGAAATGGATGCCTATGGTCTTTCTGGTGGTTGAAAAGAAACTTTATATGCAGGCTTTCTTTCTCATACAATCTCTAAAATACATTTATCCACAATTTTACTGATCAACACAGCCAAAGGTTTACAAAGCCACAAGCTATTAATTTTTTAAGCACCAGAAGGTAAATAGTAATAATATGTAAAAGAAAGAACTTATTAGTTTTTAACAGAACCTTGAACAGCACAGATTTTGCCATCTAACTATTTAACCAAGACTTGCTTCTCCCCATGCTCCTCGAAACTGCTGCACGATAAATAATAAAAGATTAAAACCTTAAACCTGGAAAACTTAGAAAAAAAAGATTAGAAAATTTTATTTGAGATTATAAAAATCCTCACATGATTTACTTTAAGAGACACCTTCATTGCTTCCATGTGCAGGAACTAACGACGGCCCAGGGTTTAGAGGAGAGAGTGCTGCTTGGGAAACATAGCCCGAGGTGGGTGATAAAGCAGGCCCTCCACACGCCTCTCTCACTGTCACCCGAACATCTCCTTACCATTTATTACAAGAAAATGATAGTCCATATACATATTTATGTATCTAG
The DNA here is from genome assembly GCF_027574615.1 of Eptesicus fuscus. Lineage (NCBI taxonomy): Eukaryota > Metazoa > Chordata > Mammalia > Chiroptera > Vespertilionidae > Eptesicus > Eptesicus fuscus. The sequence goes on along the minus strand of NC_072474.1, from coordinate 66,510,706 downwards.
ACGGTTATAACCCTGTTTTCCTATTTCCTGGACAAATCTTTTTGTTCTAAGCAACTCGGTTTCTAGGCAGCTTGACTGAAATGACTGTCACGTCCTGAGTTTAAACAAACCCACCAAAGATTCTAATTAAAGGATCAGGTTTTAAGATATTGACATCTGCAGAGATAAGATTTCATCATCACTTTGGCCATGTCTGTACCCTCACTGGCTTCTACACAGGACTCCTTTCATTAGGATGTCATGTCTTTAGTAATTTGACACTCATTTCTCACCTCTCCTTCTAGTGGCAATGATCTTTGATAGTTGCTCAGATGACTGTTCAAATGAGGTTGGGTGTGGCTTTTCTAATGAATAAAACCCGAGGGTGTACTTGCCCTGGTCTTAACCAGGAGACAAAGATGAAGGCTGAGTTTCAATTTGGCCACTTTTATCCACGAAATAGGAAAAAAGTAAATAAGCTAAAGATAAACTTTTCTTTACATCTTCTTTCTCAAAACCATCACACAAGATCACTGGCCCCAATCTTTACAAATTGATAGGTAGAGTAAAGATTTGAAGTTAGAAAAGTGGATGGACTAGTTTATAATCTTGGAAGAGCACCTATTTTGTAGTGTAAACTTACTTTATAAAACTTTCATTGCGGATATTTTAATAATTACTGAACTTTATCTTCATTTGATGTTCAAGGAACTCACAATTTAGAAAGATATTTTTACTATTGCATTATTGCTATGTTTCTAGTATATTTAATCTCCAGTTTATACACATAGATCTGATATTGCCTTTTAAATATATGGCTACAGTTAATTTAGAAGTGTTTATCTGTTTATGGAGGTATTTATCTGTCAGCCAATCAGCTAGCATTTACTGAGGGCCCACAAAGTATGTGCATGTTTGTAAACACAAAATTTGTAAATTATTTAATTTTGAAAAATGGCACTTGTAAACCCTGGCAGACTAACTCTGTCCTGAGGATAATAATGCTTCCCATCCCTGTTCTGTGTAAATGCTCTTGTAACTGAGTCTTTTGGCCTCCAACACATGGGAGTGACCCAATGCATGACTGAGTTTTTGTTGTTAACACTCCTAATGCCTTGGTCTGTTACAGGATCATTTCCTTAGCCAAATTTGTGTTGTGAGTTCTGAGATTGCTCGCTGCAGACATGCACTCACTCTGGATATCAGACGAAAATAAGATGCAGCTTAGAAATAGCTCTCTATAGCTGTGGCATTGAAAACATTATTTAGCCTCATCAGAATTCAGAGTCTTCTTCTGACACAATGTTGAGAGTAATCATTATATTCATATTAACAATGAACTCAGATATTTATTAAATAACTAGAGGCTTGGTGCATGAATTTGTGCATGGGTGGGGGGCCTCAGCATAGTCTGTGGGGATTGGGCCAAAACCGGCAGTCCAAAGTTGCTTTCTGCTCCTGCCTGCCGTTCCAGCTCATCCTGGTCCCGCTGTGCCTGCTGCAGGCTCGTACCCAGTCAGTCCTGATCGGGAGAGGCTTGTGCTGCCACAGTGGTGCTAGCCAGCCATGAACCCTGCTTCTGGCACCAGTCCCAAGGGAGGGCCGGGGCGGAGGGGGAGGCGGGATGCAATTGGTCCTCCAGGCGGGCAGTGGGACGCCCTTGCTGGCCTGGGATCCAGATCCATCCCGCTGAAGCTCATGATGGTTGTCGGGAGCCACCCGGAGGCTACTTTTATATTGTTTCTTCCTTGCAGTGCTTTTAGGGAGGGGAAGCGGCCTTGGTGTCCGAGGCTGACTTCCAGGAGGCTGGCGGTCTGTTGGGATCTTGCAGGCGGTGCCAGTCCGTCAGTGCCTGGCCTGTTCTCCGGAGATTGGACCTGCAGGACTACTGAGGGGGTGAGTGGCTGCTGCCAGGCTTGTGGAAGTGCACTGACCACCAGGGGGCAGCTACTGTGTTGAGTGTCTGTCCCCTGGTGGACAGTGCGTGTCATACTGGTCGTTCGGTAGTTTGGTTGCTTAGGCTTTTATATATATAGAAGATTACTATATTCTATTCTTTTTTGCTAATAATGTTAATGGATTATTTTTAATGTTTTTAGGATAAATCTCAATTACAACATTGCAATCATTTCTATACTTCATGTCATCTTAAAACATTTCAATGGCTTCACACTGCTTTAGAATAAAAACTAACGTCCTTTACACAGCCTGGGTGTTTCTATATCTCTGATGGTTCTTTGTTCCTGTTCCGCTTCACTCTGTGCATCAGTTACACCAGGTTTGCCTGCTTGTTTGTTTTTTGTTTTTCAATTCCTTGAACACACCAGGGTGTTCCTCCTCCCATTGAAGATATACTACAAAGGAATATTTGCCACATATACAACAAAGGCTCCATATTAATAGTCAGGAGCAGCTCCTTAAATCAATTGGGAAAATAATATTATCTTAGTAGAAGAAAAAGACAACTCACTACAAAGAGACGATTCAAAAATCAGTAACACAAATGGAAATAAGTGCTAAAAGGTTCCATTTCACTAGTTTTCAAGGAAATGCAAATGGAAACAATGAGATGGATATTTGCCTGTGGATGATTCCTAACATTGACAGAGACAGACTGGGCAAGACAGTTGTAATGTCTTTCTCATCCACTTTTAGACAGATAAAATAAGACGCCAGCAATGTGTCTTGCAGCATGCTTTATGCATTATGAGGAAGATCTACACCACTCACCTAAGGGTAATATATAGGAACACAAGGAAGAGATTGTGAATAACAGAATATTAATATATTGTCTCAAAGTATACTTGGCATCACAGAGACACTGTAAAATCAGAGCATCTCCAGGATTTCACGTTTTTATTGCACTGGTGAAATATATGAAACCATATTTGCAATAAAGGTAGAAACGAGCAAGTGTCACAACAGTATTTCGACCGAAACACTTGAGAAATTCTGCCGTCCAAAGAAAAATATCAGATTGAATGCCATGTGTTCATCACTGAAAAAACAAGAGTACACGATGCATTTGATGAGTTGATATGCCACTTGCAACTGCTTGTTAAAAGCCTAAATATGTACAGCTTGTAAATAGCATCATTCAAACTAGAACTGTAGAAAATATTTAAATGTAAGTGGTGAAGGAAAACACACAACCATTATACAAGTCAGTATTAACTCTGCTCAATGATTTTTTTATCCTTTTACTTTGAAATAGTTATAAATTCAAAAATAATAGAGAGGTCCTGTGTATAGTTCACCCAGTTTCTCCCAATGAGTACATGTTATGCAACTATAGAACAGTATCAAGACCAGAAAATTGATATCGACGCAATGCGTCTGTGCCATTTTATTACATGTGTCACTTTGAGCATGTGTATTACATGTATAGATTCCTACTACTAATGCCACATTCAAGATACAAAACAGCCCTAATTGGTTTGGCTCAGTGGATAGAGCGTCGGCCTGTGGACTGAAAGGTCCCAGGTTCGATTCCAGTCAAGGGCATGGACCTTGGTTGCGGGCACATCCCCAGGTTGGGGGTGGTGCAGGAGGCGGCTGATTGATGTTTCTGACCCTCTGTCCCTTTCTCTTTCTCTCTCTAGGGAACCAGTAAAATTTATTTTAAAAAAAGGTACAAAACAATTCCATCACCACAAAGGTGTCACTCTACACTTTACAGCCACATACCTCTCCATCTTCTCTCTCATCTCTAATGCCTAGCAACCACTCGTCACCTCTCCATCTCTATAGTTTTGTCATTTTGATTTACTCGATCACTTTTACCTTTAATTTTGTATGCATTTGTAAATGTGAATATTTTAAATAATAACACTTTCAAAAATATTTCAGAAACGAACTTCACACTCTTAAACCTTGTCAAGGTGACAATGTTAAGTGAATTTTCCTGTGACTTAACTAATTTTGGTAATTTTAAGTCAATGAGCTCATTCAAAATATCAGATGAAAATGTTGACAGTAACAACTACAATACTAACTAGTATACATTGTATTTTGTAAACACACATTTCATATTGAGTATTATAACTTTTATAATGAATGGGATCTATTACATAACTCATATACTTCCTCCAAAGATCCACCATTCATACATACAAATAAAATATATATTTAACAACTACTATGTATTTAATAATGCACTAATAGTATATGAAAAAACATATAGCCTTGAAGAACATAAAATACAGATGAGGACTTGAATTATTTAAAAATATTCTAATGTTACATTTTATTTTTCTAGTCTCATTTATTGAGCACAAAGTGGTTACTGACTAAATATTGTTACATAACTAATAATTTAAATGCTACATTGCCATATTTTTTTAGATATTAGTCAAAGGATGCCATGTATATAAGCAGAGGTCTCCATTAGCCTCTGCTCATTAACTAGAGCTTAGAATATATCTGTTTTGGACCAGAGTTCTATTCCAATCATCACTGGGTTTGTAGTTCAATTAAAGCTTGATAGGCTGATCCAAGAACATGTTCAATCACCCAGCACAGGAAGCTTGACTCATTTTTGCACATTCAGCACCAGATAATCCAGATTTTCTCCATGTTAATAGATATCTGGGCATGGGGAGAAAACTGCATCAGTCTGTATTGGCTGCATTAGTGTATAGTAACCAGTGCCAGGGTTTTATTTCTTGTATAAAAAAGTAAATAACTATGAAACAAATAGACCACTCAGAGTAGAGGCAATATGTTGCTTTGGTAAGTAAAAAATTATATAGAGACCATGACATATATGTGTTTGTTTTATTCTGTGAGTACATTTATAAAAATGAATTAACATACATTGTAGTGATATTATTTGAAATAGAATAGTCAGTTGAGATAATAGTATTATAAAATATTGAGGTGTGTTCAGTTGTCACTGTTGTTTCTTCTGTATTTGTTTATTTTATGGCTTGTAGTTTTTTCTCCCAAAGATAATCTCTACAACATAGGGGTTAAGAATATGTACTTTAGGTAGGTATACCTTGTTTAATATTCAGTTCTAACATTTATCACTATTTATCACTTGGGTGGCCTTGAATAAGTATTCCCATTTATAAAATGTAATACTGTTATCTCTGTTTCAAGGTGGTTATAAGAGTAAATTGGGTTTTCTTTATGGGTACTTAGCACAATACCTGGCATAGAATAAGAGTTCAGTAAATATTGGTGGTTCTTACTTTAATTATTATTATGTTTAACACAAGTACTACTTAGAGGAACATTTAAAAATTTATCAGTATGTAATCTCCATTAGTATCTATAGTTATGTCTTTAGAACTTCCATAATATTAAAAATAACAATAAATAACACAATTTACCTGTAGTTAAAGATAATGGTCAAATAAAGGCACTTGGCCCCACTCTTCCAGAACCCAACTAAAAACAATAAAGAGAATGGAAAACAGAGAAGAAAATTCCATCTGCAATAAGACTAGGAAAGCACAGAAAAACTACAAACTATGACTGAGAGCTGCTACATCCAATGAAATTTGTACCAAATTAAGCAAATTTTTTGAGAAGACATCTACATCTTATGATCTTTCACGTCATACAGTCTCCCTATAATCAGTGGGGCCTGAAGGACTCAAACAATGACTCTGCTTGCAATAAACATGTCTGAAGAGAGTGAAGAGCATGAGAACGTTATCATTGGCCTCTCATGCTATGGAGAAGCAGAGTGAGAAGGCAGGATGAGGAATCAGAGAAGCAAGGCAGCCTTAGCAGAGGCAGTCTGCAGTATAGAAGGAGGGGCTATGAGTGGCAGCCAACTTCGATTGCTAATCAAAGACACTTGAAGACAAATACACGTTGTGATGCATAGGATTCACATGTTGAAGTTCTAGCCCCCAATTTGACTGTATTTGGAGATAAGACCTTTAAGGAGGTAATTAAGGCTAAATGAAGTCGTAAGCGGGGGGAGGAGGAGGCTAGGACTAGTGTCTTTATGAGAGGAGAGAAACACAGGGATGTGCATGCACAGAGAAAAGGCCATGTGAAGACACACTGAGAAGACAGCCATCTGCATGACAAGGAGAGAGTTCTTAGGAGAAGTCAAACCTGCCTATGTTTTGATATTGGACTTCCAACCTCCCAAATTGTGAGAAATTTATTTCTGTTGGTTAAGTCACCCAATCTGTGGTATTTTGTTATACTCCCAATAGCCAAATTTGGAGTAATTGGAGCAAGAAAATAAATAATGGTAGTATTTGATCATTGTCCCCTTTGCTAGGTTTAAAGGTACTACTTCAATATTGACAATTTCATCTTGTTAACTCTAAAAATGAAAGAAGATTGAATCTCAGGCATAACATATTTCTTTTATGCTTTTTCCTATCAAAAGAGAGAAGACTTGCTATGAAACTTGGGGGGTGGGGAGTAATTGTGTTATGTCATTTTAGAACAGAGTACTAATTAATTATTTTTAAAAACAGCAAAATTCTTGCAACAATAAAAAATTGGCCCAAAGGAACCCTTGTGCACTGTTGGTGGGAATGCAGACTGGTGCAGCCACTATGGAGAACAGTTTGGAGTTTCCTTAAAAAACTAAAAATAGAACTCCCATTTGACCCAGTGATCCCACTTCTAGGAATATATCCCAAGAAACTGGAAACATCAATCAGAAAGGATATATGCACCCCTATGTTCATAGCAGCACAATTCACCATAGCTAAGATTTGGAAACAGCCTAAGTGCCCATCAGCAGATGAGTGGATTAAAAAACTGTGGTACATCTACACAATGGAATACTACGCTGCGGTAAAAAAGAAGGAGCTCTTACCATTTGCAAAAATATGGATGGAGATGGAGAACATTATGCTTAGTGAAATAAGCCAGGCAGAGAAAGATAAATATCACATGATCTCACTCATTTGTGGAATATAATGAACAACATAAATTGATGGGGAGAAAATAGATCCAGAAACAGAGAAACATCAATCAGAACATCAAACCTCAGGGAAGAAATTGTGAGATAACCAGAAACCAAGAATGCCTGAGAACGCCTTTCCAGCCATGCTAGCAATCATCAGATGTACGGTAATTTTACCTGGGACAAGAGGGTAAGTATTTTGATCTTATGTTTCTGACCCTTCATGAGTAAGACCCCTTACGTGGGCTGATCCCCTGACTAATGTAGTTACCAATAATACCAAACACCCTGGACATATAGGAGGTCCATGGGTGGGGCAAGAAAGTATAAATACACAGGGGTCTCCACCCAGCTTCCCTTTTGTAGGACACGAAATCAAAACAATGCCCCTTTGTGTATACAATTAAAGAGAGGTTTCTGGCTTGTGTGGATACCAAAGAAAGGGTGTCACTACTATCACTACGTGCCCCTGGTAGAGGTGCAAAAAATGTAACTAAGACCTTGTCTACATAAAAAGAAATGGACAGCCAGTTTGAAAGGGAATTCCCATGGATGAGAACAAAGAATATCCCTGCATGATATTATTCTACACTATCATTAAAATTTATCCCCAGATTTGGATCACCCCCAATACTTATAATAGTTCCTCACACCCTTGGGAATAAAAAAAAAAAAAAAAGTCATCTGTTTGATGCTTGGAGACAAACTTAACACATCTCTTGATACTTTAGAATTACTACAGCATAATATATAATTATCCCAAGCAAACGTACAAACTAATTCTTGGAATGTCTGGCAGCAATTTAAAAAGGACATGTAAGGATTTAACCCTTTTCGTTGTGTGGAGGGCCTCCTGGGAGGGCACCTGAGCACTCTATATTGGTCCCTCTTACCCTTTAGGCCAAGAGAGACCCTCTTGACACAATTCAATTGCTCACAGCTGTTGCATGAGCTCTCTGTTCATGTCGAGGTTGAAGTCTCGTTATGGCTGGTGCCATGGATCTGTCTCTCACCCAGTAGGGCGAACTGAGCCCCCCCTGGAGAAGAAACCCGGGTTCCAAAAGATATGTGATCAGGGCTGGGGCCCCGCCAGCAGGCGAGGGGATCCCAAGACAGGAGCTGGGCATGGAGGCCTCGGGGGCATAGGCTACCAAAGAGACAAAACTGAACCTCACGTCACCCTGCTTGGCCCTGGAGGATGGCTGGTTAGCCAGAGACGGGTAAGATTCCTCAAGGAAGGAACAACCTAAGACAGGCACAGTCGCAGAGGGGCCATCAGGAGAGAATTTGGGGATCAACAGAGGTGGGGCACAGACCCTCACCCCCCCAACATTGCAGGGGCCTGAATCCTAGCCCCTTCTGAGGGAGGTCTCCTGCCCCCATGGCTGCTTCGTGCTTCCCATGCCCAGCTCAGATCAGGACCCAGGTGACCGACAGAGACTTGGCCGACAGCAGCTGCCCTCTCACTCCAACAAGAATTGTTTGAGTTGTCTTGTACCCATGTTGTGGGGAAGGGGGTTTATGATATCTAAATCCAGCCTACCACCAGGAATGCTCAGGACCTACTCAAGAAGGCAAATAATCCCTTCCACCAATATTTACAGGGTAAAACAAGATTATTGTTAGAGTAATAAATTTGACAGTAAAATAGTAGTCAAGTTTTCAGGCAAATTTAAATTGGCCAGTTGAAACAAGTGAATATTCTAGAAAAATAACTGTACTGGACAAAAAGGTGTTCCTAAAGTATCAACTAAAATCTTTATTGGTACTTCATCTCACGATAAAATTGTGCACCATGTAATGAACCTAAAACAGTAATATTATAGTACAAAAAATTAAAATTTAAAAGCCATCAAGACTACATTATAAAATTTTCAAAAGCCTCCTAACATTTAAATCAAAAAAGGAGGGGATAGTAGAGTAATATCATGTAAGGAAAAATATCCTGTAAGTAAATTACATCTAGAAAATTAATACTTTAGAAAATTAATTGTAAGGCTAAAAGCAAGACACCCATGAAAAACACACAAGGTGATAAAACAAGCCAGAGGAAAATCATTTGGGCAAAAATTGAAAAAGGATCCCCAGTCAAATTTATAGAAAATATTCCTTTATTAACTTTTGGTCGAGAATATGTTTGTATATTTTCAGAAAACAACTCTGAGACCATGTGGATTCTAGCAAGAGAAGAATCGACAGGACTACTCCAGCCATGAATACAGAAGAGAAGCAGTCCAGAGACAGAAGACGCTGATGTGGCCTTCCCATAATAGCAGTTAGCAGCTGTGCATCACTGCAGATTGCCCAGGACCAAACCAGACAGAGTCGGACCTGCATTACCACCAGTTGTCCACCATCCAGAACTGAAATGTCAGTGCTGACATGTACACATAAGGAACTGTTGGACATTGAAATTGGGTCTCAAAAGAACTGTTGGCCCAGAAAGAAACTCACTACAGACTGATTCATTTGTCTGTCACCATAACCATTATTGCTTGTCTCATTTTCGGTTCTTATAAGTGTATTTCTAAGAGCACATGATCTCACTCATCTAGGGGAAATAATGAACAACATAGACTGATGAACAAGAACAGACCCAGAAACAAGGAGGCATGGATCAGACTGTCGGGCCTCGGGGGGAGGGTAGGGAAGGGTGGGGATAAAGGGAGAGATCAACCAAAGGACTTGTGTGCAGACATATGAGCCCAACCAGTGGTTAAGGACAACCGGGGGGTGGGGGCATGTGTGGGGAGGGGGGGTGGGATGGAAATGGGGGGACGAGGACAAATATGTGATACCTTAATCAATAAAGAAATTTAAAATAAATAAATAAATAAAAATAAATAAAAAATTGGCCCAACCAATTCTATTTTGAAGAATTGATCCTACACATATTTTTAGACATGGATGAAAACATATCAAGCAGTATTTTTCCAATGAAATAATCTGCAACTAATAAAAAGAATAAAGTAGGTCTGTAGGTTTTCATAGGAAAATAGTAATCAGTTGTAAAATAGAAAGGTAATTCAGAATAGTATGCATTTTACATTCTAACTCAGTTTAAAATCTACATAACTTCTATCTATATCAGTAGATATATGTGTTTTTAGGTGAGAATTTTCTCAAGGGATCCCCAAGTAAACTTCAATAGTGGCTCTTCTGAAGAATAGGACTGAGATGGAGGGAGACAGAGATACTTTTTGTTTTGCACCCTTGTATATTATTTGAATTTTTATTATGAGCCTGTATTGTTTTTATAATAGAAATATTAAAAGAAAATTTATTCTTGGTAATTGGAAATAAAATTGTTCAGTATGTGCTATGGAATGGAAATGGAATCAATTGAAGGACTCCTCAGAAAAACAATTTAACCTCTTAGCATAAGAGGACCTATTTTTTACAATCAAAATTGTCCAAAGATGGAATTTACTACCTAAAATCATCATGCCAATTTCAATGGTGTCCAGGCACAGTCTCACAAGACAATCACTTGGAAGAAATTTTATGCAGCGAATCCAAGCACTGGAGGAGTAGTTGGACTAGATGATTTCGGGGTCCCTTACATCTCTCAACTTTTAACAATTAATGTCCTTCCCTAAAGCACCCAAATGGTGTCATGCTTCAGATAATAAGTAACATTTACAAAGTGATGAGACCTTTCTATGTTCTCAGGATTTTTGTAGATTTCTGCATAGAATCTACAAAATAACTATTAATAAATCTATAATAATAACCATTATTATTATTATTTGAATATTTAAACATTTAAACATTCTAAATTGGCATGTTCAGACACTATAAGCATTTGTCTCCCACAGAAGGGAGACAATCAGAACAGTTTGAAAGTGAAGAAAGTCAGATTTATTTGACCCCGTGATGTCAATGTTCTTTTCCTAGCAAATGAGTACGTTTTAGATGCATCCTTCAAATTCAGATACAGGACTTAGTGGGAAGACCAGTAGGAGATTCAGGATTTTGAAAGAAAAGAAACTCCCTTCTATTTACCTGCAAAGCAGAACACAGATGCACTAAGTGTGGTCACCATAATTTAATGTGGTTAGCTTAGACCCCAACTTAAAACAAAAGATGCTAGAATCAAACGTCACAAAAAAAAACAAAAAAGCTTAGAAGAAAGCTGAAGTCTAGTTGGCAGATGTCATTCATTCATTCACCCATTCAACAAGTATTTACTGAGCATCTTCTATATTACAAACACTTTTTTACACCAAGGGAAAAAAAGAAAAACAAAACAACAACAAAAACAAAAACCCACAAGTCTCTCCTATTGTGTAGATTACATTCTAGTAGAGGGAGAATGTTTTGATTTAAAAGACAAAATACATATGTTCCTGACTTATTATGGTCCAGACTTAACATTTTTTTAACTTTACAATGTTATGGAATCAATAGGCTTCCTCTAGAAACCATACTTTCAAATTGTGAATTTTGTTATTTTCCATGTGGTGAGATACCCTGGGCAGAGGCAGCAAACGACAGCTCCCTATCAGGCCTGGGATCATGAAGGTAAACAACCTATACTCTGCAGTGTGCTGTGTTGCCAGTGTTTTTTTGGGATATTTTGTTTATGTTTTCACATCCCATCATTTCTGCAAAACGCTCATCTGTGTCTCCTGCTTCTGGTGCGAAGAGGAAGGAAGTTACTCTTGAGATGGAACTCAAGATAATTGCCCACTGTAGGTTAATGCAAATGTTCTGGGCACATTTAAAGTAACCTAGGTTAAGCTGTGATGTTCAGTAGATTGGGGGTATAAATGCATTTTTAGCTCACAATATTTTATACTTACAATGGGTTTGTCGGGATGTAACCCTATTGTAAGTCAAGGAGCATCTGTAATTTTATATAGTGCTAAGTGCTCTGAAGAAAAATAAAACAGGGCACCGAATTAAAGAAGAAAGTCCTCTTGAAGGGAAACTTTTGAATTGAGATTCAGACATATAAAAATATGGAGATTAGTCTTCCAAGAAGAGGGATCAGCTGGTGATAAAAGTCCAAAAACTAGTCAAAAGGATCTAGCTTGGCATGCTCAAGAAACAAGAAGAAGGCCACTCTGACTAGAATTTCAGCAGATGAAAGCAACGTAAGGAAGAGGAAAAATTAAAATCCCTGTGTCTGGTTCACATCTGACTTGATTTAAATTGCATTTAAATAAAAATTTTGTATTGCTATGAAATCTTTCCTCTGAATCTCTATGTTTTTTGAATAGCATAAAATTGAAGATACTATAGGCATTCTACTATGCTTTGGGGATTTTTTTCCCCTGTAGCTCCTGAGAAAAATAGTTTTGAATAATTGCAATTCATCTCTATTCAGGTATGAAGAAAGTTATATAGATGATCCTAAGTGAGGAAAGAAGTTAGGACAACCTGTTATAGAATCTGGGAAACTTGGATGAAACTGGCAGGTCTGTTAGCAAGATAAACAGCTGGAGTATGAGGGGTTCTACTGTGGTGCCTCCTCTCTTTTTGAAGAAGTGTTTTCTTAGAAATTGAAATTTATAAGAAATTTATGTCAACAAGGCTCTGGATACATCCATTTAATAGCTGAATATTTGAAAGATAGCCTAGGAGTAGTATCAACGTGAGTGTAGCATTTGCCAACTTAAATCTCACCATTGAATATACAGATGGAGAGAAAAATTATTGAATGGTATAAATGTCACCTTTACTTTTGCAATGCAAGCAAAGAAATGTGTTCCTGCTTGCTTAGAAGATTTTTGCTGGACAGATGCATGCTCAGATCCAGCCTATTTATGAGATGAGTCTTGGCTCTCGTTTTCAATTTTAATCACTGTGTCAATTTTAAAAGGGCAGTTCTCATACCATAAACATTTGGAAGTTATAAAGCTGAAAGGTCAGGGTGTAGACAAGACAAAAGATAACATGCCACCAGCTGGCATAGACTTGCATGGGCAAAACTTTTCTCCTAGTAAGCTAAGATGTCAAGGTCCTAGGCCATAGGAATCATTTCTAAAATACTTTATTGATTCTTCAGTAAAATAATTTTACTTGTGTGGGGAGAGTTACTTATATATTTCTACCCAAGGATTCTGAAAGGTGAATTTTGAAATATAACTTTATGACAATTAATATTCCAATTATCTAGAATAATCATCAGAATTGTTGCTGTTTATTCATCAATAACTACACACCAATTCTCTCTGGTTATCTCATTTAAACATTTATCTAATTATATCACTATGAGGTAAGTATTTTCATCACCAACATACAGAGGGAGAAAATAGGATCTAGAGAAATTAAGCAATTCCTCAATTCTCATACAACAGGTGTGCGGTAGCTTTGACACTTCAACATAGACCTGTGTAATTTCAAAACCATGACATTAAACTCAGTACAATGCTGTCTCCTTTAATAGGTAATACCTGAGACGAAGGTGTTATTCATGGGGCCGTAAAATTGGTACTGTAGGATTCACCAAATCCTAAAACACTCAAAGTGCAGAGGAAGTATCACAAATCTTCATCTGAAAGGTGTAGTATAAACCAAAAGCTTCAAAAAGTACTGGCTGGACTCCCCGTTAAATATAGCAGAATAAAATTGTTGTTTTTACATTTCTTTTCTTTGAAACTCATGGAAAATAATATATATTAAAACTTTAGAAAACCAGAAACCTAAAGCATACTTGCAAAAATACTATAAAATGTGCATTAAACTGCAGGAAAAAGATGAGATTTGGCCTCTGTTTTCTGAGTTTTTAAAAAAATTAAAGAGCATTGTCACAAATGGACCATACAAATATCCCTTGTTCAGAGAGACAAGAACTAGGGGTATGCTTGTATCACATGAGGGAATGGTAAGACCCTGCTAGAAATCCTGTTTGTGACCACAGAATGTAAAGGGAAGTGAAGCTGAAGGAGGAACAATATTGATCAGGTACTTTTATGTTCATTGTGCTAGCTTAGGGAGCCCTTGGAGGGTAATCTAGGATCAAGGAAAAAAGTAGAAAGTGATTGTCAGAGAGTTGTCAGCTAACAGACTTCTTAAGTAAGCCCTTTGAATACTGACAATAATCCTATATAATAAAACCCTAATATGCAAATTGACCGAATGGCAGAATGACCTGTGGAACAACCAGTCGCTATGATGCACATGGCCCCCCACCTGTGAGAGGGAGTCGACCAGCAGTGGTGGCGGGGGGGCGAGGCTGGCCAGCAGGCAGCACCAGGCCACCAGCCAAAGTGGGTGCCTGCAGGGGCTCCCCAATCACCCCACCTGCTGGTCACCCCACAGATGGCCCTGATTGCCAGCCAGGCCTAGGGACCCTGCCCTATATATTGGGAACAGTCTCTTAGATTTAAAAATTAAAACCTGGCAAGGCTGCTCTAACACTGAAAAAAAAAAACACAACAGGATGATGCAGCGATGACATGCATGGACTCTGGCTTGCACATTTTGTGGTTAGCCCTGATTTTGACACTTATAACTGTGTGACAAAGCCAATTACTTAACTTCTCTCTGCTTCAGTTTTTCCACCCATAAGATGGGGAAAATGGTACTACTGTCTCAGAAGGATCATGTTATGTACTACTTTTTATAATCAGGGCAAAATAATGTAGCTGTCCATACAACAGCAAGATGCCTTTCACCTGTATGAAAAGTATGGTCACTGGTGCATGCGAGAGGGATGTCCAACTGCCAGTTTAGGCCTGACATCCCCCAAGGGGTCCCAGATTTTGAGAGGACACAGGCCAGGCTGAGCGCCCCCCTGCCCCCGACTGTGCACAAATGTTGTGCACCGGGCCTCTAGTAACGAGTATAAGAAAGTTGTCCCTGGGACAAATGAAATGACAGATCTATGGAGGGTACTTGCCACAGAAATTTCAAGAAGAAGCTGACTGGCTCATTTCACTATCTCTATTTCAAACTACATGAACCTGTAAATAATTAGCTTCACTCAAAATAACAATGAAATCAGTATAAAACTGTTAGGTGGGGAAGAGAATAAATAAAGGACTGAAACATAAGTAAGTTGCAGGTGAAAGAGTAAATACCAGTTAAGAGTAAATATCAGTTAAGGCAACTGAAAAGGAAATCATAAAAATAGTTCTTCATAGACATCTCTGTATATTGTAAAGACCAAAATACCCACAAATACTACAAAGCTTTCAAAGATGAAATTACAAAAAGTAGAAGATAAGGTTGGGCCAGCAAACTTTTAAAATAAAATGTAAGAGAAAAACAAATAAATTTAAAGAAGAAAGCCACATTAAAAGCAAAAATAGCAATAAATACAACATACATGATTAAAAACAGAGAGTGGTAAATAAGATTAAAAAATCCCACAAAATGACTTTCAAAGGGATCAGATAGCAAAATGGTAGACATAAACCCAACTAAATGAAATAATTGAACTATATAGAAAACAACTGAAGTGTCCACTTAAAAATCAAAGATTGTCAGACTATATAAAAAAGCAAGTTTCAACTCTGTGTTTTCTTTAAGTGATTCATTTTAAGAGATAAACTGAAATAATTATAAAACCATACACCATGAAAGCAGTAAGCATAAGAAAATTGTCATGTCTATGTTAATTGAAAAGTAGATTTGAAGAGTATTACCAGAGATAAAAGGAAAATTCATGGAAGAGGAATCAAATCATTGCGAGGATATTAAAAAAAAAATCACAAATGCATATGCATGTAACAACAGAAATTCAAAATACATGGAGGAAAAGCAGATAAAACTACAGGAGGAAATAGGCAAGCACAGTGTCATAGTTGGAAGCTCTAATATCATTCTGTCATAATTGATAGAACAAGTAGTCAAAAAAATCAAACAGGAAAGAGGATATTTGAATAATACTATCAACCATCTTACTTTGCTTGACATTAATAAACATTTAACCCAACAAGTGGAACTTCTAGATTATTTTCCAGTGCATAGCAGATGTTCAAGATAGAACATATACTGGGCCAAGAAAAAATCATCAGTAAATATCAAGAAAACTTAAATACATCACAATGAGTTTTCTTATCACAAAAGAATTAAATTAGAAATGACTAACAACAATATTCCTAGAAAAGCTGCAAACATGTGTAATACACACTCCTAAATAACTCATGGGTCAAAAAGAAATGAGGAAGAAGTTAGGTAATTAGAAACATTTGAATTATAAATACCAGGATTTGTGGGATGCAGCAAAAACCATAAAAATGTATAATTTTAAATGCTTACATTGGGAAGAAAAAGGTCTAAGTCAATGACCTAATATTTCATCATAAGAAGCTAGAAAAAATCACAGCAAATTGAACCCCCAGAAATAGAAGAAAGAAAAAATTAGACATGCAGATATAAGGATATAGATGAAATAACTACAGTAGAGAAAAATCAGCTGTCATGAGTCAGTTCTTAGAAAAGGTTAATTAAATTGATAGCCCCATCGTAACAATGCTACTCCCCAAAAGGGAAATAATACAAATTGCTGATAATAGTAATGAAAAAGTAGACAAGAGTAAAAACCTAGATATAATAAAAAATTGAGGCTGAACTATAATGAAAAAACTCTACACCAACAAATTTGACAGTATAATTGAAATGAACAAATTCCTTGGAAAAGCAAATTACCAATGTAGAAACAAAAAGAAGTGGATAATTTAATAATTATAAATCCATTAAAGAAAGTAAATGCATTGCTAAAATTTCCCTGCAAAGAAACACCAGATCTTGATAGTTTCTTCAGTAAAGTTTCCCACAATTTAAGGAAAATAATTTACCCAAATCATTTCAGAAGTTATAAAAAAGAAACACTCATTTATGGATACAAGATAATCTTTATACCAAAACTGACAAGGATATTAAAACAAAAAAGTTAGACTATTCTTTTTCATAATAATAGATGCAAAAATTTTAAAAAAAATATAGGTATTGAATACAGCAATAAAAAATTGGTTTAACATTAGAAAATGAATAAAAGAAGAAAACATATGGTATAATCTCAACAGATACAAAAAAGCATCTCTAAAGTTCAACAGTTATCCTATATAATAAAAGCCTAATATGCTAAGTGTCTGGTCATCTGGTCATCTGTTCAACCAATCAAAGTGTAATATGCTAATGACATGCTAAGGCCGCTTAACTGCTCACTATGATGTGCACTGACCACCAAGGGGCAGACAGTTGACTGGTCGATCAGTCACTATGACATGCACTGACCACCAGGGGGCAGATGCTCCAACCAGTAGGTTAGCTTGCTGCTGGGGTCTGGCCGATTGGGACTGAGCTAGACAGGCTAGACATGCCCTGGAGCACTCCCGGGGTCCCACCCTGGCTGACCAACCTCCCACATCCCTCCCCGGCCCCAATTGTGCACTGGTGGGGTCCCTCGGCCTGGCCTGCACCCTCTCACAATCCGGGACTTCTCAGGGAATGTTGGAGAGCTAGTTCCACCCAGATCCCACAGCCCAGGCCAAGGGATCCCACTGGTGTGGGAATTCATGCACCGGGTCTCTAGTATATGATAAAAATAACTCGCTTCATCTTTGAAAGACTATCTACAAAAATCTACCAAGCAGCATATTTAATAAGAAATTACAGAAAGTTTTCTTTCCTAAGGTTCAGAATGAGATGGATGCCTGTTATCACCACCTTAGTACCACTAAACATCATACTTGTAATCTGAAGTATAAAACAAAACAAACAAAAAAATACAAGTTATAAGTATTGAAATTGAAGAATTAAAACTGCAATTATTCACAGACAACTTGATTGACTATATAGGAAGTGCAAAAGAATCTACAGAAAAATATGAGTTAATAAATATCTAGAAATAAATATAGTAAAATATGTACAAGATTTCCACACCAAAAAAAAAAAAAAAAAAAAACACAACAAAATATCACTAAGAAGAATCAAAGAAGATTTAATATATGAAAGGCTATACCATATTTACAGTTTGGAAAATTTATTATTGTAAATGTTAGTTGTCATCTACTTGATTCACAGATTTAATATTATTAAACTGAGTGAAAATCATGAGATGATTATAAAATTTATATAAAAATAAAAATACCCAAGAATAGACAAAGCATTCTTGGAGAAGAACAAAGCTAGACGTTGCAATGCTAGATATCAAGATATGTTACAAAGCTCTAGAAATTAGGAAAAGATGGTAATAATGGAAGGAAAATAATAGACCACTGGAACTAAATAGAGGGTAAACAAATTTTCATCTCCTTTATAATCTAGATGACTATTCAGTGTGTTGTAGAAAAGATGACTTTTTCAATAAATTGTACTGGGTAAAACTGAATATTCATATTAAAAAACTGAATCATGACCACTACTTCACTCAGTATACAAAAATAAAATCAAAAGCTAAGTGTTAAAGCTAAAATAATAAAGGTTTTTGAAGAAAACATAGAAGAATATCCTCAGACTTTGAGGTAGGCAAATGTTTTCTGAACTGGAAACAAAAAAATGTTAACCATAAATAAAAATAAATAAATTAGACTATATTATAACTAAGAACTTCTTTTCATCAGTAGGAAGCATTACAACAGCAAAAATAGTAGAATACATTTGAACTATACTGTATATATTCTATAAAAGATTCCTATCCAGAATACATAAACAACATTAAAAAAAATCAACATGAAAAATGCATACAACAGAATACAATACAATAGAAAATGAGCAAAATACCTGAAGACACTTTACAAAAGATAACATCCAAGTACCAATAAACTTATGAAAAGATACTCAACTGCATTTGTTTTACAATGACCTTCAAATGAAAACTAGAATGTAATATATCTTTATGCCACCCAGAATGGCTAAAATAAAAAAACTCTTTTAAAAAATATATATTTTTTATTGATTTCAGAGAGGAAGGGAGAGGGAGAGTGATATGGAAACATTAATTATGAGAGAGAATCAGTGATCGGCTGCCTCCTGCATGCCCCCCACTTGGAATGGAGCCTGCAACCTGGGTATGTGCCCTGACCAGGAATAAGACCATGACCTCCTGGTTCATAGGTTGATGATCAATCACTGACCCACCCTGGCCAGGCAAAGATTCTTTTTTATGGGGCAACTTGAACTATTATACATTGCTTGTGGGAGTGTAAATTAATAAAATAACTTTGGAAATTTGTTTGGCAAAATCTACAAAAACTGAGTATATGGATACCATATGACCCAGCAATTACAATCCTAGATATAAACCCAAGCAAAACGTGTGAATCACATGTTCACTAAAAGACATGTACTGCAATGTTTATGGCAGCTCTGTTTATAACCTCAAACTGGAAGCACCTGTTGTCCATCTATAGGAGGATGGATAAATAAATTGTGGTTTTTTCACACAATGAAAAACCAAAGAACAGGAAGGAACAATTTACAACCATAAGAAGAAGAGAGGTATCTTACAAACAATATATTGAGCAAAATAGGCCAGTTACAAAGACTACATAATGTATGATTCCATTGATATCAAGTTCAATCTAGGAAAGTACAGAGGGTGGTAAAAGTTAGGTAGTGGTTACGCTTGATAAGGTGGAGGAAGAGATGGAAGGGGACAGGTGTCATTTTGTGTCCTCCAGGAAGCAGTTGCTTAAGAGTGGATTAAGAGTGCATCAGGTTTACTGAGGGGTTACACCTGATAAATATAAGTGGGATGGAAGCATGATAGGGAGTGAAAGTCTATATACCCGTCCTGTGCTGCCCCAACACCTGGGAAAGGAACCAGAATTGAACAAGTAAAACCTCAGAGTGGAGTGCAGGTTTGAGAAAGTCTCAGTCAATCCATTAGGAAGCTGTGCAAAAAGATTAGCAACTACAGGAGTTGGGCAGTAGTAGGCAGGCCCTAGTGAGCCCACTGTGTTTAGTTATTGACTGAGGGTTACCACAGAAGGGTGGGCCTCAGCGGCCACAGATGCTGAAAGGGGCACAGCTCAGGGTGGTCTGTAATTGCACACCTGGCTACTGAATAGAAAGTCTTTTTAAAGAAAGATGAAAGCAACACCTCCATGGCTGCCTCCATACTTCTGAGCTGCTAGAAATGTACCTTTCTTTAAATAGTTTAGCTTATTACTCAATGAGTTCACTTTGTGAAAATTTTTGAGCTGTATGCTCATGATTTGTGTATTTTCTGTATTATATTATCTACTAGAGGCCCAGTGCATGAAATTTGTGCAGGGTGGGGGTGTCCCTCAGCCCAGCCTGCACCCTCTCCAATCTGGGACCCCTTGAGGGATGTCCGACTGCCCGTTTAGGCCCGATCCTAAACGGGCAGCCGGACATCCCTCTCACAATCCAGGACTGCTGGCTCCCAACTGCTCACCTGCCTGCCTTCCTGATTGCCCCTAACCGCTTCTACCTGCCAGCCTGATCACCCCCTAACCACACCCCTGCCAGCCTGATTGATGCCTAACTGCTCCCCTGCCAACCTGTTTGCCCCTAACTGCCCTCCCCTGCCGGCCTGGTCACCCTTAACTGCCCTCCCCTGCAGGCCTGGTCACCCCTAACTGCCCTCCCCTGCAGGCCTGGGTCCCCCCCAACTGCCCTTCTCTGCAGGCCCGGTCACCCCCAACTTCCCTTCCCTGCAGGCCTGGTCACCGCTAACTGCCCTCCCCTGCAGGCCTGGTCTCTCCCAACTGCCCTCCCCTGCTGGTCATCTTGTGGTGGCCATCTTGTGTCCACATGGGGGCAGCCATCTTTGACCACATGGGGGGCAGCCATCTTGTGTGTTGGAGTGATGGTCAATTTGCATATTATTCTTTCATTAGATATATATATAAAAGGCCAGAGGCCAGAATACTGTAACAACCGAAATGAGTGATTGCTATGATGCCTACTGCAGCCAGCGAATCGGCCTGATGGGGGAGCTGGGGCCAGCCAGCCAACCTCCTGTGGCCCCTCCTCCCAGCTGGCCCCACCCCTGATCAGCCTGTCCCACCCCGATTGAGGGCAGGGCAGCTGGCCAACCCCCCCCCCCACAGCCCTTGTCCCCAGCTGGCCCCACCCCAATTGGCCCACAGCCCCACCCCCCACTGGCCCCACCCCTGATCCCTCTCCTACCCCAATAGGGGGCGGGACCGGCTGGCTAATCACCCGCAGCCCCTTCCCCCAGCAGGCCAGGCCCCGATCTGCCCCGATTGGAGCCTGGCCAGCCGGACCCCACCCATGAACGAATTTGTGCACTGGGCCTCTAGTACTTTAATAAAGGAATTTACTAAACATAACTTTAATCTTTTAATGTTTGACATTATAGTGAATTCTTATCTTGGGTTAATTCTGCATCATGGCCTGTTTTGTTCAGCCCTGGAGCTAAGAATGGTTTGTAAATTTGTAAAAAAGTTATAAAATGCACCCTGTGTTTTCCCTACACACACAAGAAGATATGTTCCAGAGATCACATGTGGCTTACAACCTTTTAATATTAAATATTAGAAACATATAATACTTGGCTCTCTACAGTAAAAGTTTTCCCACTTCTGCTTCAAAGGGTTTTAGAGCTAATATGTCATATGGTAAAGAAATTATTGAAAATTCAGCATACGTTTCATTTCTTTTTTCACAAGTAAAATTTTATTTATTTTAAAATATTATTGTAGTATATAATTTTCTTTCTATCTATCCTTTTGATCTGCATATATACATCAAACTATGTCTAGAATAAAGCTAATAAAAACAGTAAAATTATTATGAGGTATTGGGATTATGAATAACTTTTCAAAAACTCTGTAGGACTTTTCTCAGTTACATGATTTACATAAAATACAACAATTACATGACCAAAACAAAACAATAAAATCAATTTATTTTGAAAGACAATTTAAAATTCTAAGTAAAATGCGTAGTTCTAGAAGTCAGAATGATCTCTCTCACACACATACGATTTAATGTAATAAAATATGAAGCCTATATTGGGTGATTTTGCTAAATGCTGCTTTTCTTACTCCTGGAGATCCTTAGAAAACATACAAACATGTGATAAAATATCATAATGTGATTTATTTTAAAAATAGTTCAGAAAATGTTGGGCTTGGTGTGCTGTTTTCTCAGCAAGGAAGAAATAAATAAAGAGGAATCCCATGACCCTGAAAGTTACCACAAATGCATCTGCCATTTCAGAAAGATAGTTAATCTTACCCAACATCATGTGATTCTTTCTTGCCAAATGTTTTTTTTTTATCTTACTCAAATTGAGTTCACAGAGGATTTTTTATGTTCGTCATTAAAACACCCAGAAATGTAAAAAAGTTTAATATAACCACAAGTAAAGGAACTTCCCTATGCATGACCTCTTGCCTACATGAGAATCTACCATTGTCTTGACAAAACTCTAATTCTTGAATTCTCATTTCCTCTTCCAAAGCTCTTTATGAAGAGGACACATTAGAAAAAATATTAACCACAAAGTAAAAAGTATTGTGTTAAAGCCCTTTGTGCCCATCCTTGACTCAGAGATACAGAGAACAGACTGACAGCTGTCACAGGGGACGGGGTTTGGGAGGCTCAGTGAAAAGGTGAAGGGATTAAAAGAAAACACAACAATAGCAACAACCCATAGACACAGACAACAGTATGGAGATTACCAGAGAGAAAAATGGGTGGGGAAGGTAGAAGAGAGGAAAGGGGGGATAAATGGTCATGGGAGGAGACTTGACCTAGGGTGGTTAATACACAATACAATATACAGATGATGTCTTACAGAATTGCACACCTAAAACCTATGTAATTCCATTAACCATTGTCACTCCAATATTTTTTTAAAAAAGAGAGAAAATTAGTTATTCATATTGGTATATTAGTTATTCATCTCTGTCCCTCTTTTGTAAAACGAAGTGAAAGAGTGTAGAGGATTTGTATTAGTTTTCTGTTGTTGTGTAACCAGTTATCTCTTGCAAACACAGGGACCAAAACACAGCACAAATTTAGTCTTCCTCAGCTTTATAGCTCACACATGACTAGACTGTTCACAGTCTCAGTGGCTGAAACCCGGGTGTCAGCTGGTTCTTCACGTCTCCTCTGTGGTTCAGAGTCATTGTCAGAGCACAAGGGCTGTTGGCAGGGTTCCTGTGCTTGCTGTTGTTGAACTGAGCCCCGTCTTCCTACCAGCTGTATGTGTTCACTCTTCACACCTGGAAGCTGCCCTCATTCCTTCCCACGTGGTCCTTTCACCTGCAGGCCAGCAGCTGAGACTCTCCCTCACGTCAAGTCCCTCTCTTGCTTCCAATGTCTGACTTCTGTATCTGACCTCAAAGACCCAGATTTAAAGGGTTCATGTGGTTAGGTCCAACCCACCCAGATAATCTCCCTTTCTTAAAGTCAATGGTGCCATTTAACATAATCCAATTATCAAAGTAAAATCTATGAGAGTCACAGTGCCAGGGTTATGTACAAAAATGTACAGCAGGAATGGGCATCGTGGAGGCCATTTTAGAATTCTGCCTACTCTAAGGTTGTTTTAAAGGTTAAATAAGATAACATGGAAAAAGACATCTGAACAATTGGCCCTTAATAGGAGTCTAATAAATTATGATTTATTCTAAATATGATAAATTGGGGAGGAAAGATAAGTAAACTACTAATATTCAGAACTACAAGAAATTACCATTTTTATAGATAAAAAATAATAATATACTAACAATTTCATAAAGTTCTATTTACCATATCTGCTCAATATCTTATTTCACAAAATGTTAAAGAAACATCTCTAGCCCTAGCCGGTTTGACTCAGTGGATAGAGTGTCAGCCTGTGGACTGAAGGGTCCCGGGTTCGATTCTGGTCAAGGGCACATGCCCAGGTTTTGTGGACCCAACCCCTAGTGAAAAAGTATAAAGAAAGAGAAACATCTCTACATTGATTTTTAGTCAGTAATTCATTCAGCCTTTTCTTACAATTCATTCATTGGTTCACAAGTGTGGGTGGCATGTAACTCCTAGTATGTATTAACCACTGAGTGGGATAATTTAGAGCCTACAGAGAGGAATGAGAGAACACCCCTAACCCTCAAAATGTAAAGACCTAATGAATTAGAGTCCTTGTAGATTTTCACAGTGCAGTTGGTATTAAACAAAATTGCTTCTGACAAAGCTAAAAGAAGCAATTTCAGGTGTCTGGCCTCTGATTGTATATAATTCTATGACAAAAACAAATGGAGAAGATATATTTAGAAGAAACTCTGTACTACACAAGCACTGTGACAAATAGAGTTTACAGCCTTGGCAAGCAGCCCCCAAGGTTTTTCAGCGTTTACTGGCATCTTACTTTGGAAATACCTTTCTTAGTTTCTCAGCAACAGTTTAGATTTGACAAACAATTCTCCCTTTTCAGCATCAAATAAAATAGCATCAGCATATTTAAACATCTGTCTTCTGGCTTCTAAAGTTCTCTCACGTGAACACTTGATTCATGGCCCTGGGCATCTTACTAGAACTCCCAAGGAGAGTTTACCAAATTTTCCTTGAAACTTAAAAGCTTCTTTTGTAACATGACTCAGAATTCTGTCCTTTCCCAATTTGTTTTTCATTGTTCGGCATATGGGCAATTTTTGCTGCAGATTCAGTCTCCTTCACTGCCTTGCTGTCAGTGACTTGGTTAGTTATACCATAATATAAGGACAGTTCCCAAATCATTATTAACTCCACTGTGTTGATACAGTTAAAATAATGAAACACAGGATAGAAGGTATCTCAGATACAATCTATTCTAATCCCCATCCTACTTTGAATTTTTATTGCAATGTCCTTAAGCAGGTGACGATCTCTTCTGGAACACTGGGATTGAAAGGGAATTCCCTGGAAGAGCAGCATACTTTTCATTCTCAATTTTCAAGTTGAGAAATAGTGCATTATAACTTCATCCTTGATGAGTTCCCGATTCTTTGTGTTGGTTGCGGACTGGCAAGAGGAGACTTCCCAGCCTTCTCCATACACACAGATTAGATAAATTCTGGATTTAATTAGCCAAATACATAAATGATTAACAGAAGCAAGATGGACCACACAAGTTAGAAAAAGATGTAAATTATCTTGATGTGACTTTTCCTAGACCTCCCGTTCCCTAAAACAGGCAGAAACTGGTAACAATCATGCCTGATTTGAGAAAATCCAATTTTTGTTACCACGTGTCTTTTATATTCCGGGTTTATCATTGGCTACATGTGGAATAATGACACGCCCCTACCTCTAGAACATGAGACTAAGCTAAGTTTCCTGGAAAAATGGGAATTAAGGCTGTAAATACTATTAAGGTTGCTAAGATTGTTGTACAGCATTAAATTTTAGATAAAAGTATTTTAAGTAATAATTTCAAATAGTTATAACAAATATTTTTATTTTCACTTAACGGTTTCATTTATTTTGAGTAATATATTTTAAGTATTGAAGTTCTTATTTTTAATTTTTAATAAATCTCATACCTTTATATGGATGAGGGCTACACATTTGGCGACTTAGGTAAGTGGTATCCTATAATCTGATGGGAGTCACTAAAATTACTAGCATAATACTCAGTGTTTGTCCAACCATGACACTCAGACCATCTGCAAAAGAAATCCTTAAGGTCCTCCATACAAATGTAGAACTCTAGGCCTCACCCACCACCTTCCAGTCAGAATCTTTGGCAATGTGGCCCTGAAATCTAGTTTTTAATAATGTGTCCACCAGATGATTTATACACACACTAATGCTTGAGAACCATGGGTCAAGCAAATCAATTCTTAATAAATGTACCCTAAACATCAAAAATATCCCCCAAATATCAACCAGTATAGAGGAATAAAGCAAAGAACCTCTGAAGAAGATACAGAGAAATCCAAGAGGTAATCTGTGGTAAAAAGTATCTTTGCCGGTATTTAGAGTTACTATGTAAAAAACTGTGTAAATTAACCATAAAAATAAAAAAATGTTTTAATTTGATGTAAGTAAATTACAAGCTATATACACAATCAGAACAAATTTTAAAATATATTCAGTTTTGTGAGTGAATGGGCATAATTATAGCCGCTCAATCAGTCTGAGCATGCAATACTAAAGTAAGTAGTGTAAGTTTGAAATTTCTGTTTTTAAAGGAGACCTATACAGGGGGTGAAAAGAAAATAAATATTGATTCTTCTTTTTTATGTTAGGTTGAATGAGCAAATGTCATGTTGAAGAACTAGGATTCCATCAAAGTCATTTGAAGTAAAGCACTTTTTACTAATACTAATTTTATTTTCACTCATGCTTTTCAGTGTTTCAAAAGGAAATTGCTCTTCATTTTCATGCCAAAACATCTTTACAAAAGTTGTTACAGATTATTTTTAATACCTTTTGCTCAGCCATTTAGTATTATCACTATTCAGGCAACAATGCTCATATGGTAATAGTTAAATTTGTTTTTCACTAGGACCTCTCATCAAAATTTTTCATTTTCAGCTTGTACATGCTGAATTCTAGAAAGTGTTTTAATTATTTTATTTGAATATGGGTACTTTTAATTCACTAAAATATGTTGCCTTCTTTTTTCCTACTCTACAATTTTTTTTTAATATTATTTTTCAGGTAACAGATAATCATGCAGACTTGGGTTCGAACTCCAACTCTGCCTCTTCTAGCTGCATGACATTAGGAGAGTGTTAACCTATATGAAACTCACTTTCCTCATCTCTAAAATGAAATAGCACTTGCTTTGCAATGTGGTCAAGACTTAAGGGGTTGATTGAGATAAAGCATGGTGCAGAGTTCTTGGCACATGCAAATCGGTTATTAATACTGCCTAACAAATTACCCCCAAACTGTGGAAGTCAACATTATACATTGCTTTTACTTACATTTTAAAAGTTAGGAATTTGAGAATGGGTTGGCTGGGTAACTCACTCTAAGGGTCTGTGATATGGGCGCACTCAGATGTTGGCTGGGACTGCAGTCATCAAAAGTCTAAATGGACTAGATGTCAAAGACGGTTCACTCAAATGCTGACTCCTGGACTGGACTGGACTTGTAGGCTGCTTAGCTGAGCTGTTAACTAGAGTATCTACTTGTGTTTTTTCCAGCATAGTGGTCTCAGGATAATCAGACTACATGGTTCCTTAATTATCTGAGAGTGAACTTTCCAAGGGAAACAAGTGGAAGCCTGGTCTTTTCTGATCTGACCTTGAAGCTACATAGCTCAGATCTACTACACTCTGTTAATCATAAGAGAGTCACTAAAGCCAGCCCATATTCAAAGGGAGGAAACTTTAGACCCCAAATCTTGATGGGAAGAATTTAAAATAATTTCTTTTAAAGCCACCACATAATCTTACATATTGGAGACATGCATAGTCCACATAATTTAATTTTTTCTCAAGTTTTTATATATTACTAGAGGCCCGGTGCATGACATTCGTGCAGGGGGGGGGGGGGGGTGTCCCTCAGCCCAGCCTGCACCCTCTCCAATCTGGTACCCCTTGAGGGCATTCGGACATCCCTCTCACAATCCAGGACTGCTGGCTCCCAACTGCTTGCCTGCCTCCCTTCCTGATTGCCCCTAACTGCTTCTGCCTGCAAGCCTGATCACCCCTTAACCACTCCCATGCCAGCCTGATTGATGTCAAACTGCTCCCCTGCCAGCCTGTTTGCCCCCAACTTCCCTCCTCTGCAGGCTTGATCGCCCCCAACTGCCCTCCCTTGAAGGCCTGGTCCCTCCCAACTGCCCTCCCCTGCTGGCCATCTTGTGGTGGCCATCTTGTGTCCACATGGGGGCAGGATCTTTGACCACATGGGGCAGCTATCTTGATCTTGTGTGTTGGAGTGATGGTCAATCTGCATATTACTCTTTTATTAGATAGGATAGAGGCCTGGTGCATGGGTGGGGGCCAGCTGGTTTGCCCTGAAGGGTGTCCCGATCAGGGTGGAGGTTTTCTTGAGGCATGGGGCGGCCTGGGCAAGGGGCCTGTGGTGGTTTGCAGGCCAGCCATGCCCCCCAGTGACCCAAGTGGAGGCCCTGGTATCTGGAATTTATTTATCTTCTACAATTGAAACTTTGTAGCCTGGAGCGGAGCTAAGCCTCCTGCTTGCTCCGTGGCAGCAGCCATTTCTGTTGGAATTTATTTATCTTCTATAATTGAAACTTTGTAGCCTGGAGCAGAGGCCTAGGCAGGCCAGGGCTGCAGAAGCTTGGCTTCCTCCATTGCCGGGGGCAACCCTAGCCTCCTGCTCTTCCAGCTCCGTGGCTGCCGCCATTTCTGTTGGAATTTATTTACCTTCTATAATTGAAACTTTGTGCCCTTGAGTGGAGGCCTGGGCCCGCCAGGGTGTGTGGAAAGCTTGGCTTCCTCCATTGCCAGGGAAACCCAAGCCTCCTTCCTGCTCACTCCGTGGCCTCAGTCATCTTGGTTGGGGTTAATTTGCATACTCACTCTGATTGGCTGGTGGGCATGGCTTGTGGGTGTAGCAGAGTGATGGTTAATTTGCATATTACTCTTTTATTAGATAGGATACCAGGAGTATATAGTATATTGGACTTGTTTTATACATATATTTTTTCTATATATACCTTACTTGTTTTATATGTTATATGTAATTTATGTATAAATTTTTAATATCCTCATCCATCGATCGATAGATATATTAGAATTCACTTACAGCAGTCAAGTATTAAATTATTAAATGCTTATTAAACAACTGGTATTTCTTCCAGAGGGTTAATTTTTTAACATAGATGCATAACTATAGGCAAAGGCACTAGCTAGAAGATTTAAGATCTCTAGCAACCTAAGGGTTTTATGAACCTACATTCTAAAAGGAAAACATAATAAACAAAGAAACTTCAATTATAATTCTACTCCTATTGGTTGCCAAAAGAGAAAACTGAAAGTACTTTGTAAGCATTCTTATCATGTATTGTGTATGTTCCTTTTGCTCAGTCAATTCATTGTTATCTCCAGGAGAAGTTTCTGTTTAAAAGAATGAGTTCATATGTTAATTTTCAACTTTGATTTGTGCCTTAGTGTTCTGACACTCTAATTCTCCATGGAATTGCTAGAGTCATCAATAAACTACAGGGATTGAAAGCAGAGATCAAGGTCTTCATCAAATGTGATAAATTCCCAGATAGGAATTTAGCTCTCTTACATCCAATGGATTAAAAAATATGGGCATTTAGATCTGGAGCCTTACCTGGAATACCAGATGAATATGGTCCAGTGTTGTCCTTGACAATCAACCAAGCCATAAGGTCCAGGGGACACAGAAGTAATCCTGTGTCTGAATGGGGACAATGTTTCATTCAGGTTCAGACTTATGCAGATTTGGAAAGAACAAGCAAATTACATGACAGGCTCCCATGGAAACCATCTCTGTTGTACCCATGCCTTCCCTTTCCTTCAAGCCATATTTTCCAGAGGTTGGCTACTCTGGCCTATGCTGAGATCTACTCCTCGGATTTCCCTTCAGGATTTGCCCTACCTGCTGTAATAGCCATCCCTCAGCTGTCAGCTCTTTGGGGGATTGCACAACTAAAGTCTTCTTGCCTAAGATCACTCTTCTCCTGGAGCAGCCCACATTCATTAACCATTGATAAAGGCATATAAAGCTCCAGCCCTCTTATCCCAATTCAGGACAGCTCTTAGAGTCTCCTACTCTCAGATTTTTCTGTCCCACTGGCTCAGACATTCCATAGAAACTGCATCACAGCTCACTTCTCTCTCTGCCATCCTGCCCCCTCCCTTTCCTTCCACAGACATTGTTCTCAAGAGCACATGCTGATAAACCTCTTGCATGTTCAATCTCTGCTTACTGGGGAACCCAACCTGAAACAATTATGATCAGTGAACAAGACGAGGAAAAAGTCAGGTCTGGTCCACAGATGGGAAAGCTTATTGGGATTAGCCAGAAATGTACTGCTGCCACACTACAGCCTGACTCAGAGGTGGCCCCCAGAAGACTGGTGAAGGAAATGCTCTCAAGTGTTCAAACTGTAAGCAGTACAGCTTATTGTTTACCATGTGAGGAGAGGAGAGTGGTTTGAGTCATGAATATACATTAATCACTGTGACTGAAGGATCAACGATCAAATATCAGAGAAAAGGAAGACTACAAAAGAGGCAAGTAGGTGGAACAATAGAAATGAATATAGTATGCACATATTTATGTCTCACATTGCAGTATTGTGAGTATGCAAATATTCATGTCTCAGTGAGGAGCATTCACCAAAAAGGAGGCACTCAATCACCGATGATCCATCCTGTGTCATCATCTTGTTTACTCAGCCAAGTTATGCTGACACAACGAGTTATGAGTGATGTGGCCATTGTGTCAGGGATCAGGGCTGTACATGGACTATAGAGCATGGGGATTCTCTCGTCAACAGTGATCTAGCTACTGCCACTACTGAATGCCCTAGCACCACCAGCAGTGTGGCACCATCCCCCATGAGAATAGCCAAACGTCTTGACTTCAATTTTATTACATTGGACCTCTTCCTCCCTGTATCATCCTTACCAGAACTGACACCTGGGTTTTCTTTTTATACCTACGGAGCCTCCTCTAGCACTACTATTGGAATGTTTGCCTCATACCTGAAACAGCGACATGGTCTCACATGCAACATTGCCTTCCATTAACAGATTGGTTTGGGGTCTTATTTTTTACATTTTAAGAAGTGTCGTACGTGTTTATTACAATTCACTGAGAGTATTAAACACTGAGCACATGCTCCTTGGCATTGAGGTCTGACTCTGCATAGTGAGTGGCCAGTCTCCTTGGTGGCTCTTCATTCTCAGTGGGACCAGTGTTAAGGCAGTCCTGTCTTCTGGGGAGTCTGAGAATGGGGTGGCCTGTTTTCTAGGTCTAATGCCACATTTTCCTCATTTTTACTTTCACTGATGTCATTGAAACATTCAGGCTCAATCGTCTCAATGTGCCAGGGGATGAAGACACAGCCCAGAAGGAATCGATCCTAAGTGTCATCTGCGGTGTTCAGGTGGATGCCTTGCACCATGAGAACTTCTGAAAATCCAAGACATCCTTCCAATCAACTGCATGAGGATCAGGACAGAAAAGGGGAATTAACATATTTGCCTCTAGCCCCCTGAAGTGAATGTTCTTGAACACAGAGTGTTGCTCTACTCCAGCTGCTCCATGGCCCTTGCAGCCCAGCCACTGCTTGGATTCTTGGTGAGTTATCTACCATCCTTTCTGTCCAAGCTCCAGCAGCAGCACCGACTTCCGCCTCCTCAGACTTGCTGTATTGTGCCTGCCCCTGTGTCTGTGCACATACCCTTTGCCCTTGTTTCTTTTTCTGTAGTTCAAGTAATTTTTTCTTCAAAGTTGAAAAAAAGTATCATCCTGCATTATTGCAAAAATTCACTGGTACAAAATATTTTGCAGCTGGTGAGAGGTAATAAAAAGTTGATTTTTAAAATCACTATTATCAATTATCCTTACAGTACTTTGAAAATTCATAATTTCAAACTGCATTTTCTTTTTTTCTAAATTGCCCACAGTACTCAAAGTTCCTGAAGCTAATGCAGCTGTTTCAGAAAGGAGGATGAGGAGAGTGCGGAAGAGGGGGTAGCAGATGTCAAGGAATTTCCATTTCTCTTTTGATGCCCAGGTACCTGGGCACCAACCTGATTGTATCTGCAATCAAACAAACAGCTTGCCTGGCCGGCATGACTCAGTGGTTGAGCGTCGACCTATAAATCAAGAGGTCACTGTTCTATTCCCAGTAAGGGCACATGGCTGGGTTGCGGGCTTGATCCCCAGTGTGGCGTGTGCAGGAGGCAGCTGATCAACAATTCTCTCTCATCATTGATGTTTCTCTCTATCTCTCCCTCTCCCTTCTTCTCTGAAATCAATAAAAAATATATATTTTAAACACAAAGTAAATAATAACCCCAGCTCTTCACTAGTCTGGAGGAGTCTGTTAGAAAAATAGCTCTACCCTGTGATTGCTGTTAACCATTATAACTTCTGCATGGCAGTTTGGATTTACTGAAGTATTTGCAAAATAAACTTTGTTACCTTTTGGGTTATATCCACCACAAAGTCATTATTTGAGTTAAAAGCTGTGCCTGCATTTATCATGTACCTTCCCTTTTCTGTCTGCTTCATCTTGAGAAGAACAGATCAATTCCAATTTTACAGCAAAAAATTTATAAGAATGGGCACATATCCACAGAATTTTATTATACACCTCATCGGTAAGAAGCAGTAAGCCTGAGTAGAATAGCTATCTGTAGAATAGAATAGTAGGAAGGCTTCGCAAAGCCACCAGCTCAGGTATATCATTCTGTGAGGCTGGCATGCAGTCCTCCAAAATGTGGATTATATTCTGTACCAATGTCCCTTATAGACAGAATATACAGATCTGGAAGCCACGGGCAGAAGTAGTGTTGGTGCTTCTCACCATCACTCCCAGTGACCCACTTTCAGAATGTATGCTTCTTGGTCACCATCACTTTAGGTCATAGTAGAAGTCATATTTCCCAGGATGGAATACTTCTGTTAGGGTACACTGTAAGCATTCTAGTATACTTGGAGCTACAACTACCATCTGGTCAAGTTGGGCTCACATGCCCGAGGATCAGCAAGTAAAGAGTTAACTATATTGGAGTTAATAATTGAGCTTAATTCCCATGGGGAGTTAGGATTGCTGCTACCCACTGGGTCAGGGAGGAGTACATCTGAAAGAGAGGAGACTCTCTGGGATGTCTTTTGGTGCTTCTGCACTGGGTGGCAATAGAATCAGCAGTTGCAGCAGCCACAATCCAACAAGGGTAAGGCAACCAAGGGTTCAGACCCAGTGATGAAAGCCTGGGGTCATTCCACCAGGCAACAACTAGACTGTCTTCTTAGCCAAATCAAGTATAAGGGAAATTCAAAATGCACAGGACAGGATCATGGCTTCAGGGCTAGCTCCAGCCATGAGGACTGTAGATCATTCACTAACCCTCTGTTATTAAGTCCTTGAAAGTTTGGCCATTAGCATGAAAGGTACACTGCAACGGGAATGAGAGAACCTGAGAAATGAAAGAGATAAACTATAGCAGATGCCTCTTGGGCTGTCCCCAAATTCTCCCTGCATTCCACTCCAGGACTGCTGTGGTGACCAGTTCTTAGAAAGCTGTACCCAGCTTCCCACAGGTGCAGCCTGACAGCACTGGGTTCAGACCTGTGGTAAGTATCTCTCACTTCCTGCCTGGGTTTTTGCTTTTTTGGGGGTTCTAGTTTTGAAGCAGCTGCCTGGGAAATCTGTAAGAACACATGCATCATTGGGAACTGCAAAGAAATAAATGTCAGGGAGGCTTCCCTTGGCCAATGGGAGAGGAGACCGAAGCTAAAGGATTGATGTCCACCCTTTAGATATCCAGTTGGTCAATTATGAGACATATACCATCAGGCTCTTCAGAAGGAACCACAGCACGAGTGGTGTAGCCAACTCAGTAATGCATCCCTGTATTCACTTCCTGCCCCCTTCCTGTTCAATCCTCCACCACTTCTCCTTACTTCCCAGTATCATTTGCTTCTTGCTTTCAAGTTATTCAGGAATGAACTAGCTATATGGAAGCCTTTGTCTTAGGATCTGCCTTTAGAGAGTGTCTAAGACAAAGGACTATTAGGGAATCTAAAGTCATGGTAAGCCAGAAAGGAAGAACTTCTGAAACATGAAAGTGTTAACCACTTCAAGGAATTATATTTCTACACAGGGGCCTGGCAAACATTACTTATTTATTAGAGTAGGACTTGTCCTAATTAAGTTATATTTGTAGTGCCCAGCCGGTGTGGCTCAGAAGTTAAGCGTCGACCCAGGAACCAAGAGGTCATCAGTTTAACTCCTGGTCAAGGCACATGCCCAGGTTGCAGGCTCCATCCCCAGTGGGGGGCATAGAGGAGGCAGCCTATTGATGATGTTTCTCTCTCATCTCATCAATGTTTCTATCTCTCTATCCCTCTCCCTTCTAAAAAATCAATTTTAAAAAACGTATTAAATCATATTTTAGCTTTTTGAAAACTAATTATGGGACATTTAACTCTCTTTACATCTGATTCTAGGCCTAGAAACTACTCATATCTAGATCTAAAATATCCAACCTGTGATGTATCTAAGGCTGGAAGGTCTTCAACATGACACTCCCATTTATGTCACTGTGATGGGCACATGAACATCCAAAGACAATGCCTGGCTGGCCTTTAAACAAAGGGAGGTCTCCATGCTGTTGTGGATAGGAACTGGCGTACATCTTCTCTTCTGATTTCAAAACACTTTCCACTCATTTCTGAACATTTCTCAATAATGCTTGGGAATCCAGTGCCCCAAAACAGAGCAAACAAGATGAGTTTGAGGTTCACAGATGTTTCCAACTTCCTCTGAATGACACATTTTTTCAGCATTCCACATTGGTATACAAGTGTTTTCACATTTTCTTTGAAAAAACAAATTTAAAAACATCAAAGACTCTATGTTGGTATATTAGGTTTAAAGATTAGACAAAATTTATAATGCAAATATGATTATCAACAGATTTAAATTATTGAAACTTTCAAATTCGTCAAAAATCAAACATTACCATTCCTGAAAATTAAACCTAGATATTATTAGAATTTAAAATTAAAACAAAATAAAACAAACAAAAACCACACCTCTCCCCATGTATACATATATGATTCACTTGCAAAGCAAATTTGGAGGATGCTAAATTTTTGTATGTTTTCAAATCAGACAGTAGTAATAATTATGAAAAAATTAGTTATATGCCATCTTCAAACAAAATGTATCATTTAAAAATTACAGTATTCTTGACTAACCTGAAATTAAATGAGTAATGGTGGTGATGATAAAGATTATTATGGCTAGCACTTACTGAGTACTTTCAATGGCCCAGTATTTTGCTAAGTACTTTACATATATTATTCCATTTAATTCTCAAACAACTGAGGCAGGTAGATTCTAATATTATCTCCCTTTTGCAGATGCAATTACACAGGTACAGTGAGATTTAAAAGTGCCACAATAATACCCAGCATGTAAATCATGACACAGCAATGAAAGTCATTCAAAGAACCAAAATAGAGGGTGAAAAGTGTTTCATAACTCTCCAAGATATGTGTTAGTAATACTGTCTTTTAATTTAGAGGAATGAGATCAGAATAAATGATAACAACTGCTATTCCCTTAAAAATAGTTACAGTTCATATCATGAATCTACTGACAGTTCTGAAGAGTCATTTTAGAAACATTACCCTAATCCAAAAACCAGATAAAGACACCACAAAGAAAGACAATTACAGGCCAATATCCCTGATGAACATAGATGCTAAAATCTTCAACAAAATTCTAGCAAACCAGATCCAGCATTACATTAGAAAGATCATACACCATGACCAAGTGGGATTTATTCCAGGCATGCAAGGCTGGTACAATATCCACAAATCAATAAACATGATACATCAAATAAATAAATTGAGAGACAAAAATCACATAATCATATCAATTGATGCAGAAAAGGCATTTGACAAAGTCCAACATCCTTTTCTGATAAAAACGCTCAGCAAAGTGGGAATAGAAGGATCATACCTCAACATAATAAAAGCCTTATATGACAAACTTACAGCCAACATCATACTCAATGGGCAAAAACTAAACCATTTCACCTAAGAACAGGAACAAGACAGAGATGCCCGCTTTCACCACTCCTGTTAAACATAGTACTGGAAGTGCTAGCCACAGTGATCACACAAGAAAAAGAAATAAATTGCATCCAAATTAGAAAAGAAAAAGTAAAATTGTCATTATTCACAGATGACATGATACCATACAGAGAAAACCCTAAAGACTCCATCAAAAAATTATTACACTTAATAAATGAATTTGGCAATTTAGCAGGATACAAAATTAACACCAATAAATCTATGACATTTTTATACACCAATAGTGAACTTACAGGAAGAGAAATTAAAAAAAAAATCCCATTTACCATTGCACATAAAAAATTAAGATACCTAGGAATAAACTTAACTAAGGATGTAAAAGACCTGTATTCAGAAAACTACAGGACATTGAAAAAAAGAGATAGAGGAAGACATAAACAGATGGAAGAACATACCATGTTCATGGATTGGTAGAATCAACATCATTAAAATGTCCATACTACCCAAAGCAATCTATAGATTCAATGCATTCCCCATTAAAATACCAACAGCATATTTCACAGACCTAGAACAAACTCTCCAAAAACTCATCTGGAATTAAAAAAAAAAAAAAAAGAACCTGAATAGCTGCAGCAATCCTGAGAAAGAAGAACAAAGTGGGAGGGATCTCAATACCAGATACCAAGGTATATTACAAAGCCACTGTTCTCAAAACTGCCTGGTACTGGCACAAGAACAGACACATAGACCAATGGAATAGAATAGAGAACCCAGAAATCGACCCAAACCACTATGCTTAATTAATATTTGACAAAGGAGGCAAAAGCATAAAATAGAGTCATGATAGTCTCTTCAATAAATGGTACTAGGAAAATTGGACAGATATATGCCAAAAAAAAAAAAAATGAAACGAGATCACCAACTTACACCATACACAAAAATAAACTCAAAATGGATAAAGGACTTAAATGTAAAATGGGAAACCATAAAAATCTTAGAAGAAGCCATAGGCAGCAAAATAACAAACTTATGTCATAGCAATATCTTTACCGATACAGCTCCTAGGGCAATGGAAACTAAAGAGAAGATAAACAAATGGGACTACATAACAATAAAAGGCTTCTGTACAGCAAAAGAAACCATCAACAAAATAAGAAAGCCCACTCCATGGGAGAACATATTTGTCAATGTTATCTCCGATAAGGGTTTAATCTCCAACATTTATAGGAACTCATACAACTTAACAAAAGGAAGACAAACAATCCAACCAAAAAATGGTCAAAGGACCTAAATAGACACTTTTCCAAAGAGGACATACAAAAGGCAGAGAGACATACAAAAACATGCTCAAAGTCACTAATCATCCGAGAGATGCAAATCAAAACAACAATGAGGTAACATCTCACACCTGCCAGAATGGCTATCATCAACAAATCAACAAATGACAAGTGTTGGAGAGGATGTGGAGAAAAAGGAACCCTCGTGCACTGCTGGTGGGAATGCAGACTGGTGCAGCCATTGTGTAGAGCAGTATGGAGTTTCCTCAAAAAACTAAAAGTGGAACTTCCATTTGACCCAGTGATCCCACTTCTAGGAATATATCCCAAGAACCTTGAAACACCAATCAGAAAGGATATATGCATGGCTATGTTCATAGTAGCACAATTTACAATAGCTAAGATATGGAAACAGCCTAAGTGCCCATCAGCAGATAAATGGATTAAAAAACTGTGGTACATCTTCACAATGGAATACTATGCTGCTGTAAAAAGGAAGGAACTCCTACCATTTGCAACAGCTTGGATGGTGCTGGAGAGCATTATGCTAAAGGAAATAATGTCAGAGAAAGATAAATATCACATGATCTCACTCATTTGTGGATTATAATGAATAACATAAACTGATTAACAAAAACAGATCCAGAGACAGAGAAGCATTGAGCAGATGCTCAAAACTCAGAGGGAAGGTAGGGGAAGGTGGGTAAGGGGTAGAGATCAACCAAAGGATTTGTATGCACGAATATAAGCATAACCAATGGACGCAGACACGAGGGGGGTGAGGGCATGAATGAGAGTGGGGGGTGCAATGGAGGGATAAGGACACATATGTAATAATTTAATCAATAAAGATTAAAAAAAAGAAAAAAAACAAACAGATTTTTTAATAAAAATAAGTCATAATGTGCACAGTGACACTGAACTGATGAAAGGATCTTTAAAATATGTATTTTAATTATGAAAATACAGTAGGACTTTGTGATTTGCCGTGGGATTCCATGCCCTATTGTATTAAAAGCATCTGTTCTTAGGCTTTAGTAAGCATGTCTGTCATCATATTACCAAATGCTAAGAAATACACAAAACTTTTAGCCTCATTATAAATGTCTTTTGTCCTGCAGTGTCATGGCACTCAGCTTGTATTTTGTTCCTCTCTCCTCACCCTGCCCTTCTGTGTGTTTAAATTGCACTTGTGTTTGTTGAAAGTGCCCTCAGACTCCTTAAGTTTCCTTGGTAGAGGGGATTTCTGGACCCTCTGTAGAATCCTTGGGGCTTTGGCCAGTAATCCCTTCACAGCTGTTCCCTCTCCACCTGGCCTGGTTCCGAGGAGATGATGCAAGGCTGTGAAAGGGGCCTGTGCTTGGGATGCAGCTGAGGGGAAAGCGTGCTGGAAAGATCAGAGAGACTTCCCCATAAACAGAGCTGTGACTCCCTTGGCTCTGGGTGAGCAGGGTTAGAGGTTGTCCTTCAGAGGGGAACACACAAACAGTGCTTCCCCATCATTTACGCAACATGGGGAGGTGCCTTTGACCTGTTTTACTCTCTTGCAAACATGGTTCAGTGTCTCATAATAAATGATTTCACCATGTGCTGGATCTTAATGTATTGCGTTCAGAGCAGGCCCTCAGCACAATTACAGAGCAAGCCAGGTCCGTCCAATGCAGCCTCCTCCCTGTTGACATCGCCAGCCACCATTGTCTCTATTTTCCTTGTTGTTGGGTTCTGACTGTCCTTAAACTGCACCCGGCTGATGTTGACACGCCACACCTCAGTCTGATCTCCCTGGTGGCTGGATGTTCTGAATCTTCTCACAACCAAAACTCACTCCTGCGTCATCAGGATTACACAGGGATCAGGCCTAAACTGGCAGTCAGACATCCCTCTCACAATCCAGGACTGCTGGCTCCTAACCACTCACCTGCTGGCCTGATTGCCCCCAACTGCCCTCTCCTGCCAGCCCAATCACCCCCAATTGCCCTCCCCTGCAGGCCTGGTCACTCCCAACTTACCTCCCCTGCACTGCCAACTGCCCTCCCCTGCTGGCCTGATCTCGCCCACAACTGCCCTCCCTGCCAGCCATCTTGTGGTGGCCATCTTGTGATGTTGTGAGGCATCGTGTGAGGGCACGAGGACCACCTAGGATTTTATTAGTATAGATAGGTTTCTGAGGTTAAGTCACTAAGGACCATGTAGCTTCCTCATGCTTCTCCTGGGAGAATATGCCAAAGAAGCTTGTCACCAGGTAAGAAGTCTATGGCTTCCTGTTTAATTAATGATAGTTTTCTTTACCTCAGATTTCTAGAACCTCCACATTCTGATGCTAGGCTGCTCGCCCCCTCCAAGCACCATCAGCTCCTGCACTCACCTTCTTTTACAGTGACATTGGGCTGAGAACGATGTTACAGCTGCTACTTGGTGACTGGGCTTATCTGGGCAGTGAGAGGAAATGAGATACCAAAACGATTCTGAGATTCCAAAGTTGGATGAGTAACAGCTGATATCTTTACTAGAAAAAGGGAAGTCAGTTGAGAGAATTAATTTAAAAGAAAACATAAATCTAGTATAAATCATGCTGTCACAAAAATCCTCCCTGTGTACATCCTCAGTTCCCTTGCATGGCTCTCATGAAGCACGGTAGACTGGCGAAATCCCCATCCTAGTTATATTCAAATCTCTGACTGCAACTGCCCCTTCACCCGGGTGAACACAGTTGGAAAAAATCACACAACTTTCAATGTAGGTGCCCACTGTCAAATAAGCCCATAATGTTGTTCAAATGTGTTCCCCTAATCCATTCACTCTCCCAGCCTTCTAAGGACCATTTCAAACCTCCTCTGCCCTCATCCACCCAACACATCCTCTCCCAACTTCATGTCAGCTCTTGATTTTACTTCCTTTAACAGGAGAATAGAAACAATAAAAACCAACTCAAATAAGCGTGCATCACCACATCTAACCACCACCTTGCATTTGTGCCCATGTAGTCTTCCTACCTTCCTGTCATCCTGTCACTTTGTACTTTCTGTTGCTATCTAAGGTCCTTTGTATACTGGATCACACGACTTCTTGTCTACTCAAGGCTGTAACTCTAGCAATTCTTTCTCTTCTCTTCCATCACCAATTTTCCCTCTTACCTGAATAGCTCCTAACAGCTTATATGCATGCTATTATCTCTTGATTTCAAGGACCCCCTTCTCTTGATTTCAAGGACCCCCTCCAGCCACAACACCATGCTGGTCTTCCCTTTAAATACTGTTTGTATGCACTATTTTTTTTTCCGTGTTATTCTGTGTTGGTTTCAGGTGTACAGCTTAGTGGTTAGACAATCATATACTTTACTGGTACATAGTGCTCCCCTCAATATTTCCAGTACCCCATCAGCACCATCCATCGTATTGCAGTGTCATTCACTATAGTTATTGACTATATTCCCTACGCTTTACTTATGTCCTCCTGACTATTTTGTAAGTACCAATTTGTTCTTTTTAATCCCTTCACCTCTTTCACCCAACACCTTTTTCCCCAACACCTCTCTCCTCTGGTAACCACCAGTTGCCTTTCAGTGTCTATGAGTCAGTTTCAATTTTATTGGTTTGTTTTTATCTTTTTTTTAATCTTTAGATTCCACATATAAATGAAGTCATATGCTTTTAATTTTCTTGCCCCTTACTCTTGAACTGCTTCTGACCTGCAATGACCTCCATACTGTTAAATCCAATGGTTAATTCTTAATCCTCATCTCATATACCTCTCTTCAGTGGTTATACTGTTGAAACTCTTTCTTCATCTGGCTGCCAAGATTTCACATTGTCCCTATTACCCTCTACCTCAATGTCCACTCCTTCTCTGGCTCCTTTGCAAGCCTGTCCTTAGCCCCCCAACCTTTACACTTTGGAGTGACCCAGACCTCAGCCCAAGACCCCTTTTCTTTTCTCCCTGCACACCCTACCTCAGTGATTCAGCAAGTTTTGTAACTTTAAATATAATCTATATGCTGATGACTTGCAATTTTACAATTCTTCCTAAGCATTCTTCTGTACTCCAGACACATATATCCGGCCTATGCTTTATTGATATTTTCATTTGGATGCCTAATAGGTATCTCAAACATATTGTATCCAAAACCTGATCCCCTCCCCAGCCTACCAACTGTCAGTCTTCCCAGTCTTGGTTAATAGCGATTTCTTCCTTTCTGTCTTTCAGATAGTCATCCTGAATTATCCTTCATGCCTCTCCTCATATCTCACACCTCCTTTGTTAGCAAATTCTACTGGCTCTACCTTCTAAATATAGCTACAATTTTCCTCATCTCCCCGCATCCATTGCTCCCACCTTTTACAATTCCACTATTACCTCTTGATGGAATTATTGCAATAGACCCGAACAGACAATTGTTTCCACACTTGCCCACGCAATCTGTAGTCTAGTCTCAACACACCAGCCACATTATACTGGTCCTTCAAAACTTTGAGTTCCCATCTTGTCAGTGCCCAAGCCATTATCTGCAGAGAAGCCTATGAGGCTCTACTTCAGGGCACCATTATCTCTGACCTCAGTGCCAGCTTTTCTGTCTCCCTTTTCCAGAAACACTGGCTTCCTGGGTACCCGTGAGCATTCCAGCCTCATTGCTGCCTCAGAATTTCTGCACGGTGTCCTGCGCCTGGAGGTCTAACCACCCCCAACTCCCACCTCAACCCCCCCCACCCCCCGCAGACTCCCTCCCTCACTCTTTCAGTTCTGTGTTTCAATACTCCCTCACTCTTTCAGTTCTGTGTTGAGAACTTCACTGACAACCTTTTTAAAAATTGGGGCCCTCCCCTCTCCCCACACTGGCACCCTTTTCTGCTTCCTTGTTCCATTTAGCACCAGCTGACATCATCTCAGCCTCCCCTTGCTCTGTGGAGGCCCAGATATGGCAGTGCAGGCAAAAGCTCGTCATGTTACCACTACACACCACCTGCTGCTGCAGCAAAGGCTGGAGTGAAAAGTGGCCCAAGAAGATGTGAGGCCAAGTATGTGAATCACCCAGTTTAGATGCCAATTGGCATAATCATACCAAAACATCAGCCTGATTTTTCCCAACTTGTCTATTAAAAGCATGGCCTCTTATGACCTCCCCCGGCCCCCTTTTTGTGACGTGATGTTATGGAAACAGATTTAAAACAGATTTCCATTTATTTCTCTACCTGCTTAACACTTTTATCCAGTCCATTAATCTTCCATTCACCATTTCCTTTAAAAAATTTGTTTTAAATTTATGCTCACCTTACTGTACTTTCAGTACGTGCAAAAAATGTATTTGACATTGTTGATGTTTTCCTATCACCCAAAGCACCAGTTTGTTATGCCTCCAGAAAGGTGTCCTTTCTGTGATGGAGAAAGACATAAATAATGTGCTTTTTTTGGGATATCTTAACAAGTGGATTTTTAACTCCTATTTATATAAAAGTATATCTTAATATGTGCATTTGTATATTTACATGTTTTTTTTAAAATGAAGAGCAAATACATAATGTTTGGAAGTAAGATATGAAAATCATTTTCACAAGTTACATATGTCCTGATAACTTATAAGTGGTGAAACTATATAAGGTCATCTCTAATTAGTGAAAATATTTTTAATTTCACACTTCCCACATCTTGTACTCTGTGTATTAGAATTACTTAAGATGTTTTAAGACTTTAGAAAAATTTTAAATGGTAGCTTATAAAATTCTCAAAATTAAATTAATACCTCTTTAAACAGTTTGGAATTGTGAACTTTTCATTTGACAAAAAGGGATTTTGAAATCATTTTAAGTTGATAGCTGAAAGATGATTTTTTAATAGTTTTTATTGCTTTCAGAGAGGAAGGGAGAGAGAGAGGGAGATAGAAACATCAATGATGAGAGAGGACCATTGATTGGCTGCCTCCTGCACACCCCCTACTGGGGATCAAGCCTGCAACCTGGGCATCTGCCCTTGACAGGAATTGAACCAGGACTCTTCAGTCCGCAGGCTGACGCTCTATCCACTGAGCCAAACCGGCCAGGGCTGAAAGACAATTTTTATAACTCAGAGCCACCTTAGATATTTTTCATGTGACAGAGATGATTGGTGGGTTTAATGATATAATTGATCTCAGAACAAAAAACAATATTTTCAGAATAATGTATTCACTTTTTTAGACCATTTCAAGGACAGAGTTCAGCAGAAGCACAATAATTATAGAAATATGTTTCTCCAGCATGTAAAATTTCAAAATTCATTGAGAAAGTTCAAATCCTAAACTCATTCACATTAATTATGTGCACATTAAACCATACCACTTTCCCTTCCATATCAACATGGAAAAGAGGTAGTGAGATCAGATGAGAACCCAGTTCCTGGAACACGGGAACGAACCGAGGCATGTGATTCTGGCCTGACCCATTGTGATAACACACTCAGTGGCCACAGTCACCAGCTCAGAAAGACATATGTGGCCTCAACCCTCCTATAATTTTTCATGCAGAGGCTTACAGAAACATTTTAATTTCTGTAAGATCACTGAGTTGGAATGATAGGAACTTAAGGCTATTGATAACTGTATCACCTACCACATGGAGAAAGCCTGCCTGGATTAGGAGAGGATGAGATAAACAAAGGCACGGGAAATAATAAAAAGTATGTAATTATTCCCCATATGTGTAGCTCCCCCCTCTAAATGACAGCATCTGCCCTTACTGAAGCAAGTGGGAGCACACCAGATGAAGTGATAATCTGGAAGAACAAGAAGCCCAGATTCCCAGCATCCCATGCAAGCAGGATTACAGCTCCACCAGGAAACGCTGGGATCCAGAGACCAGCCTGCACATAAATATGTGCTGACCAAAGAGGTTCCAGATGATGACACAGGAGGATCCTGAACTCACCCCCTGACAGGGACACAGCGAATCTACAGCTCCATATAGAACAATTTCCTCTGAAAGAAACCACAAATCTAGCTGAGCAACTCCTCCACATCAGGCAAACATGGAAACACCCACATCTCAACCTGTAGGAGAGACTGAGACTCAGTCTCACCATACGTACCACCCCCAGCATGGTGACCCACAATCAGGAAGGAGCTTACAACTCCAAGCTTCTCCCTGAGGAGTGAAGGGTTTGAACCCCACTTCTGACACCACAACTTTTAAGATCTGCACCTGAGTGACCAGCCCCCAAAACATCTAGCTTTGAAAGTCAATGGGGCTTGAACATCCTCAAGACCCACAAGGCTATAGTGATCAGAGAAAGTTCTCAAATGGGGCATGTGTACTCACGGTGGCTCCAACCCAGGGCCCAGCGCAGAAGCAGCAGACTTAAACACCACGTATTCTTGCTTGTGCAAGAATCATTAATAATAATCATCACTTTGTTGCCTATGGCAGTCAGACTTATGTGCCACTTTCAACTACAAAAAACAACCACATAACTTGATTAAGGGATGTAAAGAGGCAGTGATTTAATTAATTAATTGGTGATTAAGAAAGACTCCCCCACCCAAGGGAATCTGAACTGGATGTGAGTCCCTTTTTGCAGTGTGATGTCATATCTTCTAACTAAGCCAAAACTCTACTCAACAACAAAGAAAATAAGGAGCATTTCCAAGAGAGCATGATCCCTTTCTGACTGCTGAAAAGAGACCCTCAGTCATTGGTGACTGACTGAACAGCTATCCTGT
Source organism: Eptesicus fuscus (assembly GCF_027574615.1). Lineage (NCBI taxonomy): Eukaryota > Metazoa > Chordata > Mammalia > Chiroptera > Vespertilionidae > Eptesicus > Eptesicus fuscus. Next base: position 66,466,281 of record NC_072474.1, on the reverse strand, counting down.
ATGTGCCCGATGCATTTTGAACACACATGTGGGTATTGGCCGGTTGCAGTATTGTGGTAATGCTGTTGGGCCACGATGTGACAACATCACTCCCTGTGTATGGGGATGGGTTCTCTAGTAAAAGGCACATGCGTGTATAGAGTTAGTCATCATGACTGTCAAATTCCTGGGGATAGAGGTGTGTCTTTCACACAAGTATTTAGGGAGGGGGGGTCATGAGGAACAACAAAATTAAAATTATTCTGCTGAGTTCTCAGAAGGCAGAGCTCTGAATGAAAGTTACAGGGTGTAGGATTCAGACAAAAAGAATGGCTCTCTGGCATTTCTCATCATTATAAGCATTCAAAGCAGATTTTTCAGAAAAGTTTAGAGAGTATTCTTGAATTGGGCAGAAGAAAACACATACATGTTTCCAGCATTGGCTTGAATGATTTTCACTTCAACTATAATTTCAAGTATCCTATTCTCCAAGATCCACACATAACTGTGCAGTGTGCGAGTTCTTTAATAGCAACATAGGAATCTGAATAGCCAGCGTTTCCCCACTGCTTCATATTTGTATGAAGCACTCTTAGCAGTATAAAAAACTAGTAGACTTGAAATCAATATGCTTTACTGCTTCACCTTTAAAAACAGCATGTCAGATTTTTAAAACAAGTGTCTGCTATCAAGAATTGTCAAGGATCTTAAGACATAAGAAACAGATCACAATGATTTCTTTATTTTTGTGGGTAAGTTTTACTTGCAATAGAAAGGAAAAGTGGAGTGTGGGAAAGTGCCTTTTAGAAAATTACATTTTTCCAAAGGTTATTGTTAAATGTAAGTAAGGCAATCAACCATCTGATTCTGATTTCCAGTCAAGAGGCATAGAGGTTCATTTGATTAGAAACAGAGAAACTTGTAGTTATTAAAATATTGATGACAGAGAACAACACCATCAACTGTACTGATCAGAAAACAGGAGTCCAATAAAGGAGAAAAATATTTTATGTCACTCATCAATTTTAGAGTGCATATTCCCCCAGGACCATCCTAAAGCCAAAATTGTGAAAGCATTTCCCACTAGTGCACATAATGATTGCTATTCCATTATTTGCATGATCTGGGTGTCTCTGAAACTTAGTTTCTGTGTAAGAAAGAATTTATTAGGGTAAAAGGCATTTTTTGCAGTCATTAATGTGATCTCCATACTTGGGGTTACCAATGACCTAAATGAAGAGAACACAGGTAATGTATAGACAAAGAGAGATAGATGAGCATATAGCTGCCCTACTGCCGTTGCTCTGTTCACAGTGAGGATTGAGCCATTCTAATCCCCTTGGATTTTTTTATGTACCAAAACAGCTTGGGCCCATCAACAAATTGCAGTGGCATATGGTCCAGGTTTACGAGTAATCTGGCACATGATTAAGGCAAGGGGGATGTCATCCTTCAGCAAATACTGAAAATATTGTCGGAGAATTTGGTGGGCTTTTAAAAAGTCAAACTGATAAAGTTATAATTTTTCACTACTTCCCAAAATCAACAATTAATTTTGTCAAATAAAAATTTCCTTAAATGTAGGAAGTCACCATGGGGAGAAAAATCAATAGCCAAAGTGACAAGAAATAGCAGTTCTGTTTGTCTACTGTAGAATCAGTAGCTTGTCTGCTGATCTTCAGGATTCCCAGGGGCCACACACTAAGGCTGGGTTTCACTGAGAACCAGGTTTGCAGTCCCCTGCAATCAGTTTACTGTTGTACTTACAGCCATTCTAAGGTCCTAGTGATGAAACAATTTCACGATGTGAATGTAGGTATGAAGGGTAGTGTCCAATATCACCTCATCCATGTTTCTCAAAGTGGAGTAAGTCCCCAATAATAGCAGGGGAACCAATGGGTGCACATTAGATACATCTGATGAGATTATAAAAATATCAGTGCTAAGAATCTACTCCAGATATTTAGATTTAATGAGACTTTGGTGAGACCCAGACATTGGCATTTTAAAAATGTAACCTAGTATTCCTACTGTCCATCCACAGCTATGACCCATTAAATTAGGACAACACTTTGGTGTGCTCAGTGGTACACAAAACTATAGGGTAAAAACTGAATATATATTTCTGGAAAACCCATCTTACTCAAGGATTTGGGGAAGAAATCTTTTCATTAATTTTGTTCTTCTTTAGATGCTATTTTAAATGTGAAACATTATACTTATACTAAGTCTAAGACAGATATAAGTACATAGTAAATTACAAAATTAACATGAAGTTTTCAGGTAAAACTCTGCATTGATACCCTGAGAGGAATATTTTTGTTCATTCATTAAACATTTTTGAAGAACTAATATGCATAAGTATCACTCAAACATTGAGGCTACTTCAGTGCTTTAAATTTCTCTCATTTGTTTACTCATACACAGCAATCTAATAATTACATACTTAAATATTTATCTAATCACCAATTTAGGGATATATTGTGTACATGTGTGTTTTAATCAATAAAAAATTAAGACTCCTTAATGCTAGACCACATCTATATCCTAACAGGTATAGTTACACAAGCCTGATTCCCTCATAGGCTATTCTAATCCCTCATAGGTTATTTAACATTTATGACTATGCGGACACTGAATAACAACAGATCGAGCAGCAGTAAGAAAATAGGTAAAAATGTTTCATCTCATTCTGCTTAGTATCACAGTGTTCTTTAGAGCCACACTATAGCATGAACAATTCAAGTTTTGTCTTTGCTCTGACCATTATATTCTTCCTTTACCAAGTTATTTCTTATTGAATTAAAGCTAATTCATTCTACAAAAATTCATAATCACGTAATTCAATCTGTGTATAGAAGGATCAAATTTCCCTGAATCTCTGCTCTAAGCACATACCATATGAGAGACAAGCCAACTTTAACTTCATTATCTTCTAGTCTTTTGACCTTGAAACCAATATCAGCACTTGCTCCATCAAGATTCCAGAAACTTCCCTTACTGATGACCTTCCTTACTTTTCTCTTCATAGTTAATTAATCAAAATGTATTTATTGATCCATCTTTCCTACATCTACCTTCCAAGGGAGAAAAAAATAGAAGTTTTATTTTACTCTCATCAAAGTCATTTTTTGCAAAAACTCCTGCTGAATAAACCAAACAGTGACCACTTGGCCAGCTGCAGAATCAGCATAGCAACACAGTCACCTCATCCAATCAAGACCCCTGTACTACCTGGGCTTTTAGGCAGGCTCCATAGCCAGTAATACAAACTGACACAAAAGAACAGACTTGACAGATTCATGACAAGGGCTCTGTTGGGGATAAAAAATGTCTCCAGTTTTAATTTAAAATATTCATGTTGAATACTTATGTTATTTGGAAACCCCCACAAATGTAAATGAAGGAAGTTTTCCAAGAAGGGTGGACTAGATCCTTTGCATTGGAACAAAATCTTGAGAAGTCTCCAAAGTTTACTGAAGAACGAGGGAGAAATGAGAGAACTAGTTACAAGAAGGTAGTTTCCAGCATTGGAAAGAATCGAGTTACTTCCCCCATTTGCTAAGATCAGAGAGGATTTTGATGATTTGCATGGAAAAAATTTTAGATGGGCAAGAGCTATTTTTTAGTCTGTGGATTTTTAAAGCAAAAAGATCACAGCATGAAGTAACTACAGCCTGGGCCAGAAACAGTGGTAAAAGGATTGGAAGTGATTTTCCTGGCTTCCCCATGAGTCATGTACATTCTAGTGGTATTAGAGTGAGTTTTGGAGAAGTGAGCTACTAACCCCAACAAAGTTGTTTCAGGGCTGATAGAGAAGAAATTGGAGTCAAAGCATAGAGTCAAGAAAGCTAAGATGCAGCTAAGAAACAAAATCCCAACACAAACCCAGGTAAGAAATAAAGTAGCATATTTAGATGAGATAAATGGGTTTGTTGATAGAGATTGCCCAAATTCTCCATATGCTCATTTGATACAGAATTATATCTTCTATTAGTTAAATGACAAAATAATTTTCTAAGATTTCTTTTTTTTTTAATTTTTTAAGATTTCTTATTCCTGATTTAGGTTTCCCCAGGATTTCTGGGAAAAGTGAATTCTATAGACAGTGATTATTACTGGAACTCAAGAGCTTACACAATCAAGGAAAATCCAGGAAAGGCACAAACTAACTAGAAACCACAGCCACACTATCCCTCAATATTTGCATTCTTCCAATTTGAAATGGGAAAAATAAGCACACTATACAACAGAATAAGAAAGTCCCAGTCTAAGAGCTGAAGAAACCAGAGTTCTAGCTTAGAAGTCACACAGAGAAAGCAAATTCTCCCTCTGCTTTTTGTTCCCTTCATACCTTCAACTGATTGGATAATGCTCACCCCCGCTGGAGAGGGCAATCAGCTTTATTCAGTCTACTGATTCGAATGCTAGTTTAACCTAGAAAGATCCTTAAGACATGCCCACAACTAATGTTTAGCAAACATCCAAGAACCCCATGGCCCACTCAAGTTAACAAAATCACTACAATCCTTTCATTCTTAAATTTATCTATATTGGATGATAATTTATACCATCACTCTTCTCATTTTTCAAGCCTTAATTAGTTTGTCTGCATGGCAGTAGTTACATCTGTAACCCAGGCTCTTTCTTTGAACTCCTTTGACTTAGGGAGACCACTCTCACATGGTTATACTCTGACTTCACCAGCTATTACTTCTCAGTCTATTTTAAAATGTCCTCTTTCTCTATCTGCTCCTTAAGAATCAGTATTTCTCTAAGTTGTCCCTTAAACTTCCTCTTGGATAATATAGTCATACTAATGGCATCAATTGTTATCACTATGCAATAACTCTCAGTGGTTCATCTCTAAACCCAGATCTCTTTCCTGACCTCAAGGTCTTTATATACAACCACCCATGGAAGTCCCCATTGGATGCCTAAAAAAGACAGTGTAAACAGAACCCACCTCAAGCCAAAACAGTTTCCCTTCAGATATACTTCTCTTTGCAGACTTCCCTACCTGGGTGAATAGCAGCACCTACACGAACTCTTCCTATCAAGGACCTGAACATCATCTTGAACCCATCACCTTCCCTTACTCACCTACCTCATATCAAATTAATCATCAGTTTCAGTTGATTCTACTTTTTAAAATATCTCCTAAATTTTTGACATCTGCCTATATCAATAGTGTTTACCTTGATTTGGCACTTTCTTATTTCTTACTTTGTTTACTGTAACAGCTTTATGTCTGGTCTCCCTGCCTTCATTTGTAATCCCCTTTACCCTACTTGCCACATTGCTATCAGTCTGATCTTTCTAAAACCTACAATGGCTTCACAGAGACTTCAGGAAAGGGCCTTCATAATGTTATCTACTCTGTATATCAGTGTATTCCATTAAAAATTACTGATTTGAGCCAAGTCTCTCATGTTTTTGCACATACTTCTTCCTTTCCCTAGAGGGACCCTCCTAACCATTCTTACTCCAAATTAGTCTCACTTTGCCTCAATATTATGCTGTGAGTCATTCAGGCTGAGTTAGGTAGCCCTCCTTACACAACATTCTTTGCTTCCTTTCATTACAGAATTCACTATCCCATAGTGTAATGTCTATAGTTGCTGTTCATTTTTACTACTAGACTATGAACTTTGGAACATCTCTGCATCCATTGTGAGGCATGGCACAGAATAGGCTCTCAACTAAGGTTTGTGAAGTAAATAACTAAAAGAATAACATTGGAATAACATTTCTCTTCTTAAAAAAGACTAGTTTAATCCAGATATTTAAAAATCCTGCAAAAGTGCTAAAATTACTTGGCTACACTCTGCTCATGGTTCAGGGCCTCCATTTCATGCTTCAGCATGTAACACCTGTAGCTGAATTTTTATTCTCTATTTTTTGATCATTAAGTCACACTCTGCTGTCTGGTATGCCTATAGTAAGGCTGTGCTTATGCAGTATTTATTTCGAGCTTCCAGAAATGCAGAGCAGCCATTACAGAGCTCCTTTTCTTGTACAGCCACCTGCTTGCTGAGACATATGTTCCTCCTCCCTAACACTTGTGTTTCTGAAATGCTTTTAAGATAGACACTACTGTAAAGACTCTCAGTATTCGATTATCACTGTTCTTTTACACTTAAAGGATGAGAAATAATATCTCCTTTCCTTGGCCCATTTGTAAAATAAAATATTTAAATTATGTTGAAAAATTATTAAAAGATATTTTTAAATAGGGAAAAGAAAATTTTCTTGCATAAGCCATGTCATTCAGGCTGAGTTAGGTAGCCCTCCTTCCACAACATTCTTTGTGCTTCCCAATTGGAAAGCATGGTCAGTTACTAACAAAGGTCTGAGCAAGCAGTGGAAGAGGAGCTTTGATTTAACATGGAATATTATTAGCTTACAACAACAACAACAACAACAATAAAATCCATATTGGATCATCACATATTCAAGTTGGAAAGTGAGAGAAACTATCATATATAATAAAAGCCTAATATGCAAATCGACTGAACAGTGAACGACAAGCTGAACGACCAGTCGCTATGATGTGCACTGACCACCAGGGGGCAGACACTTAATGCAGGAGCTGCCTCCAGCCTGCAGGCCCCAGGCCAGCCAAGGCGGGTGCCAGTGGAGGGCCCCTGGATTGCCCTCCTGGGCATTGCACAGATCATCCGATTGCCGGCCAGACCTGGGGACCCTACCCATGCACAAATTTCCTGCACTGGGCCTATAGTCACTTATAAAAACCTAACTCAACTTACCCCTAAGAAGAGTTTTGCATGGAAGAAAAGTAAAATAAATACTTCTCAGTTCACTCAATTTCTGTTGATAAATGGTTGAAAGTGTTTCCTTGCTCCCAAAAGACTAAAAGTCTCTGAAATTCTATCCACCAAGAATTCTGTTGCTATTTGCCCCTCTTCTATGACCTTCACCCTATTGATCTGCTTCTCATTGCCTTACACAGTGGTATAACTGAGGAAAACCTTTATGCTATGAAATCAAATTTAAGGCAATGAGAACTGACAAAGTATTTTTAAAGGTGTATCCAAAGAGTAGTAACCCGGAGATCTCTTTCCTTGTCTTTCTCTCTTTAGAATCCCTCAGGGTCACATAGGCTTGGGTGTGTCTTACTTTCATGGGTTCCTTCTTCACTTTGTTTTTGGTCTCTGCACACTTGCTTTTATCTAGGTCCAAAATGCATTTAATTCATATTTTACATAAATTTTATCTAGAATTTTGTTTAATTTAATTAAGAGGAACAATGAGAATCTTTCATACATGTGTACATCTTATTTTTTAATATAAAGAGAAACCTGACATTTGAGAAGAAAAAAGAAAAAACAATAAACACTATAATTAATATCCTCATGGAAGTAGGAAGAGGGTTTGTAGCCATGCAATAAGAACAGGATAACATAATGGAAAATGTTTGAAATATGAGAAAGTGCTTTAGTAACTTAAAAATATGAGAGAAGAAATATAAATGATTAATGGGAATACTGCAAAATAAAGTCGAGGAAATGACTCAGAAAGTAAAACTAAAAGGCAAAACAAAGAAACAAACAAATAAAAAAACATCAATTCAGGAGATGAACATCTAACTTAAAGGTATTCTAGAAAAAAATGTTTTAAGTCAAAGAGGAAATTATTAAAGACGATACAAATAAGTTTCCTAGAACTTACGAACACGTAATTGTGATTTCACTTTTAAAGGTATCAGCAGGACGACCAGGAATGGGGGCGGGGGCAGTCAGTGAGGAGAGGAATGCAGTAAAGAAAAGATTGCAAAAAGCTTTTGAAAAGACAAGACCCAGCCTCGGGTTCGAGCGCGTTCTCTGGGCCTGGGCTATGACCTGTGCACGGGCAGCTGGATCCCGCTAACGCCTTTTGTTGGATTTCGGCTCTTCCCCCCCCCCCCCCTTTTATAATTGTCTATGCAATTTTAAGCGGGAATAAAGTGCAGTCCTCAGTTGTGGAATTGATGCAAACGTAGGGCGCTAATTGCAACGTTGTCCTGGGGACAGTTACAACTTAAAAAGAACTGGTTTTTCAAGTTATGAACTGTTAGGACAGCTCAGCAAGCACATGCAACATGCCAGTAAGCAGATTGTGTCCTACAAGCCATACAAGGACATCTGGACTGCATCGTGTTATCCGCTACTCCCCCCAACAAGCCCTTAACTTCACCTTCAAGGATAAGTAGAAGCAGGTCTTAGACATGGACATGGACAAGCACACGCAGTGTTTTGCCGGCAACCTGGCCTCTGGCTCTGCTGCCTCTCCATCTACCCACTGGGTTTCTCCAGAACCCATGGGGGTGCAGGAGGAGCCAAGTGGTGGTGGGAGGTGGGGGAATCGGCACCCAGAGGGAACTCAAAGGCCTTGGAGCCTGTCTAGTGAAGATCTGTCTAGTGCCAATATCCAGGGCCTATACTAGGGCTTCAACGTCTCCACACGGGGCATCAGCATCTACCGGGCTGCCTACTTTGGTACATCGCTGTCCCCAAGGACACCCACATCACAGTGAGCTGGATGATCATGGAGATGGGTGACTGCTGTGGCTGGCGTGGTCTCTTACCCCTTCAACACTGTGAGGTGGTGGCTGATGCCGTGGGGCACAAAGGAGCCGACAGCACGTAAAGGAGGGAGGGGGTGTGGACTGCTGGTAGAAGATTTTCAAAGACAGAGGGGAAAGGCCTTCCTCAAAGACACCTGGTCTAAAGTCTTCCGGGTCATAGGCGGCACCATGAGCTAAAAAGTCATCTAGGTGACTCACCTAGACACAGGCATCCAGAGAATCACCTAGAATACTTCACTGTTACGGGCCACTGACCTTCCATCAATTCCAATGTCTTTACCCAACCAGATGGTGTGTAGAAGGCTGGGGCGGGCTCTAGAATGGGCTCATGGTGATCACCGCCACTGGCACCCTGATTCCACGCACTGGTTACAGGGAGAGGAGAACCTGACCTCTTTGTTAGTCCACAGGCAGGGCCGATGCCCCAGGCAGACCTAGATCCAGGTGCTTGTAGGACAGAGCTGTGTGTATTTCCTTAAAGGAAATCATGTCTCCCATTTGTTTGTAAGCACTATCCTCTTTTGCATACCTGAGTATTTGTAATGATGTGCTATGTTGAGCATTCTGCTGCAAACAATTAAACCAGACACAGGTAGAAAAAAAGAAAAGAAAGAAAAGAGGAAAGAAAAAAAGTTTTTGGAGAGAAAAAAAAAAATCATATGCCAAGGATCAGTAATCAGAAGAATATTAGACTTATCCACAGCAGCACTGGGGCCTGAAATAGAAGACAGTAAAAAAGTAACCGAGGCCCTGGCTGGTACAGCTTAGTTGGTTGTAGTGTTTTGATTACAGTCAGGGCAAGGACACATACCCAGGTTGCCGTTGGATCCCTGATCCCCCAGTTGGGGCACATGCAGGAGGCAACCATGGATCTCTCTCTCTCTCTCTCTCTCTCTCTCTCTCTCTCTCTCTCTCTCTCTCTCCTCTCTAAAAACATAAATAAATAAGTAAATAATTTCCAACCTAGAATCCTATAGCCAGTCAAATAACCAATGATTGAGAAAATGGAATACAGATACTATACTTTCAAACATGAGACACTTCAAAACATCAGTCTCTCATGAAAGCTACCTGAGGATGCACTCTGACAGAATCAGAGAGTGAATCAGTAATGTAGAAGACATGAAAGCCAGCAATGTGGATCAAAGACAGAAAAGGACAAAATGGCTGTGAAGAAATCCTGGAAGGTCTAGTGATTGACAGTCAAGATTGGGACAATAAGATTAAAAATTCCTGGAGGAATAGAGAGGACTTAAAGAAAAAAATAATTTTACACAATATATTTTTATTGATTTTAGAAAGAAAGTGAGAGGGAGTGAGATAGAAACATCAATGATGAGAGAGATTCATGAGGAGAGATTGGCCATCTCCTGCATGCCCCCCACAGGGGACAGAGCCCACAACCCCGGCATGTGCCCTCATGGGGCATTGAACACACCTCCTGGTTCATTGGTCCACACTCAACCACCAAGCCACACCAGCCAGGCAAAAAAACTAATTTAATTCGTAGCTTATTTGATGTGCTTGGTCAGTTCTTTCAAAAATTTTACAAATTAATTAACAATTTATAAGTAAATAAATAAAAAAGACAATTAACTCTAGAAACAACAAAAATTGTGCAACAATGGAAAGCCACTTTATTACATCAAGCAGCTCAGCAGTAATTAATTCTATGTAATAACAGTAATGTACATACTGAATAGTGACTTAATCAAAAGTGGTATAAAAAAAAAGTAGTTAAAGATGATAGAAGAAGGAAACAGGTATGCCTGTAATTAGGGATGCCTGGGTGGGAGAGTGGCAATAAATATTTATTGTCTATAGTAAGAAATCAAACAATAATCTATAAAAATTTTAAATTAAGGAATAACAATATTATTGTCCTATTTAAACAAATGGAAAAGAATACCAGAGGAAATAGCTGAAAGGGTTCATATTGGAAAGTGGAACTTAGGGATGGGAAATGAGTGTGAGAGATGAACACCTTTGTTTTAATTATAATCTCTACATAGTTTCATTCTAATAAAACTAAGGTGTATAGTTTCATGTATCTAAGAAGAAATACAAAAACTAAAAATCTACTATCTCTCAAAGACTTCTGGCCTCTTCATGCAACAGTGACTTTCCCACCGATGGCATGATTTCTGCCAACTCTGCAGAGGGTCTCCTTTGGTCCTCTATCTGGAACCACACTTGCATCCTCCTCCCTCCCCCATGGTACTTAATCACAGGTTTGACTCTTAGAAAAACAGGTAATTAATTCATTAAGCAGTGACACACTCCATTGCTTTGGTCACTAATTTGACCATCATGGGCAATCCTATTGATGCACATTTTGTTTTTGCAGTTTCAAGTATTCACTTGTGTCTCTTACTGCTGTTCACTTAGACTTCATCAGCTCAGTCACCAATGCAAACCTACGTCATTAACTCTGGGCAGCTAAATCTACAAAAGCTGTCTTAACCCAACAACCAGAGGAGTTCACCCCTCACTAATTAGGAGGGCTTCCAAGTTGTAAAACTCATCAATATGCCTTTAAGTTCTTTCCAATATCCATACATTATACTGAGAGCATTCCACTGTGGCCAAGAAGAACAAAACTCGCAAGCCAAAAAAAAAAAAAAAAAAAAAAATCACTACCACACAAAAATCCTGTGAACACAAGATCAGTTTGATAACCCTTTGAAACAATCATGCTAATGGTGCTCACAAGAACATGTAACAAAAACAGATTTCACAATATTGCAATTAGCTATTTTTAATTTTATCTAAATTCAGGAGCTCCAGAGGTTTTAGCACCTGTGGTAATTTGCCTCTTGGTAAACATGCCTGGATGGTGGCATACCTTGGTTTCTAATTAGATCATTTTCTCTTAGAGTATGGGATGCAGACAGAACTAAAAATGCTTTAAAAATCTCATGATGAAGTTGATTTCCAGAAAGTTCAAAGTGAACAATTGTATAAGCAGTTTTTATAAACTTAATTGCAAGCAGGACAGAACTCTTTCCCAATTGTGGCCCCAAATGTAATTTCAACAAAGGGTCTTGTGCCTCTAAACCTGCTGAGTTACCCTGTTAGCCCTTGCAGATTCAAGACCTAAGTTGTATAGCACATTCCTTTTTAATTACAAATGTCAGCTACCCATTTCTGGGGATGTGGTTAATGTCAGCCAATAGAGGAGCAACAAAGTTAGTCACCACTTATTTTCTGAAGTCTGGTATCATCTTATGATACTTCAGGAATTCAGGAACATTCTTTCTCTACTCAAGGAGGCTAGATCATTATTCATAGGGGCACAAAAAAAGAAAGCAAATCTATGTCCAAGCAGGGAAAATGCCAGAACTCAAATACCCAGGACAAGATATTCTTATGGCTGAGGAGAAGTTCCAAGCCCACTGTCTATCTAAAAGATTCAAACAATTTAGCTTGATATAAGAGTAAGTTGTTTTCCAATTAACTGCCACAGAGGGTTGCTTTGCTTGTCACACAAGCTCTGAATGCTACTGATATGGATGGCATTATAACTAGATCATAGCTAAGAAAACACATAGGCATGTTGCGAGATGGCCCATTTCACCAATCAGACACTGGGTACAAAGAAAGAACAAAAAAGGCAAAGAGTGGGAGTCAAATCAAATTGATGTTGTTTTGCAAAGGAATTTTCATATGAATTAGTAACTAGAAGAAAATTCTCAAACTGAACATGAATTTTCCATGACTCATGGCAAAAGAAATTGGGAGCACAACTGGCCAAGAAGCTAAAAATTTCCCCCCAAGATATCAAGAAAAACATGACTGAGCACTTGACTTTTAATCACATTTTTATATTGTTTTGTACTTTTTTGAATTTAAGGGATGGCAAGGTATTTACAAAAGAAAAGAAAAAAAGAGTTGTTCCCAGAAAATATTTCAAAAATGAGGTCATGACAAATCACATTTTGATGTTTGAAGCTCTCACATAACAATGGCAAAAATAAAGAAATATTGGGTCTATAATGAATCATGTTATAATGAAGCTGAGCTCACAGGTTTCTTTAGTTATTTCTGAATCTAGCATGTGTTTATTGAGTGAATGATTGAATAGACAAGTTTAATATGTTGTCTCTACTTTAGTAATAAGTAACAACATTAAGATTCTCCTGTCTTAACTTTAATATTTCAGAGGGTTAAATTTAGGATAAAGATGCAGATAAACAATCTTAATAATGCTATTGGGGGAAGGTAGATAGAATGTAAAGCACATTCTCACCTTGCTCACCTCTGAAGAATGAGCCGAAGGTCAAAGGAACTCAGCAATCTGGTTAATTTTCTGAAATCTAGACGAGATTTCTCATCCTGACTTACAAATTCACTGGCACTTGTGACTAACAGTTTGCTATAAAGCAAAATTCAGCATAAGGCAGGTCCATCTTGAACTCTATCCAAAGGGGTTTAATTACTGAATCACACACACAAAAAAAATCTTGTTATAAAATGGATTTACCCAAAAGGCAGCCAGATGGCCTAGTTCCAATGCATTAGTGAGGATAAAAAGAATGACAAACATGTTGTTTCCCCCTCCCAAGATGTTTGTTGTGTTGCTTAGAGGAGTCAAAACCCAGGTGATAAGAAGTTGATGCCTGGGAAAGGAAAGGAAATCGGCTTTATGACACCCCTGGAGCAACTGAGCAGAATCCCTTGACCTCACTCTCAGCAGGTATCAGGGGAAGACAGTTCCTCTAGACCAAGATCATTGTTTCCCAAAAATGTGGGCTCTGCTTGCCTCCATAAGCAACTGTATCTTAGGAACAGACAATTTAATTGACTGAAGCCCACTGTGTGAAACTTAGAATGGAAATTGGGTTCTCCACCTCCACAGCACCTTTATTTTTGGCTATGAAGCTTTGGAAGGACAGCAGGGAGTATAAACTGGCTGTTGGTTGTCTATTGTATAATTCATTTATGTACACACACACACAAAAAAGAAGAAATTAAAAAAACACACAACACTTCCTGGTTCTCACGTAAACGTAGGAAGCACTGCTAGAATGAAAGGTTCCTGTTGGCTTGTGAAGTAAAAGGACCTTTTGTACATTATTGTGATGAAAGGAAGAGTAGCCGTGCTCTGTCATCTCTGGGAAGTTTGTCACCAGTGGCAATTTTATTAGCCTTCTGTGTAGTTTCATTAAATTCTTTGCATGGATTTCTTGGAGGGCAGGGACTGTGTCTTATTTACCCTTGTTACCCCTAAGTCAACACGGTGCCTGGCACTTAGCAGGTTCTCAGTAAATATTTGTGGAATGAAAAAAAAAAAAAAAACACACACATGAATAAATAAAATAAAAAGGAATTCATCCTATTTAGCATATTATATTGACTAAAAGAAGAGTAACCAGGTCTCAAGATTTTGAAAAATGCATATATAGTATGGATGATTGCCACACTGTTTCGATTGAAAGGGAACATGTCCAGGAAACAGGTAGATGTAAAAGAATTCTTTAGAAAGAATGTAAACGAGTCTTTAGGAATTCAAATATTTATCCAAGTCTGTGCAGATAATCTTTATTTTTATAGCATCATTCTAAAAAAAACAAAAAAAACTGTTACTTGTTTTCATCTGCTGTCTTGGATTTATTAATTTTAATTCATTTCATTTTGTTCTTGAACTTAAAAGCTACTATTCAGCCACTGGCCTTCTGGATGTACTTAACATTAACAAGTTAAGATTAAAAAAATGGCATCCCCACCCTTCCCAAAGAGGCCAAAGCTGAACCACCCTCCCTTCCCTTGATATTGAGACTGAACAGATGAGGCTTGCCCTGTGCCCTGAGGGTTAGCACTCAGGCTGTGACAGAATAACAACAGAAATTAGCTCCAGAATGGAAGGTTCTCCACTCTCCTAGCACAGATCAAACTCAACCGGACAAAGGCAATGGGTTCTCCTAATGGGAGGATTCATATCTCATCATGAATTTCAATCTACCTTCTTCTTAAGGTTGGAATCTCCTGGCAGTTATTGAAGCATTTTGTTTGCACTTAACAGGTGGGAAGAAAGTGAAGTATGGAGCCATTGAGCTTGGTCCATGCACCTGATGGAATGAAATACATATTATCAAGTGTTGGGCCCAATATGGGTTCCCAAATAAGTCAGATTAAATTACAAACTGAATCCCTGATCCATCTGCACTTTAGTCAGGCTCCAGGGCATAATTCCCTTCTTTGCATCTCCCTCTTACTATTCATCACATTTTACTAATAAATTTTGTTTTTATTTTGTATATTTTACATGTAGTAGAATGTACTGAGCTTATGGATAGAGTTTGATGAATTGTGACAAATGACACACCTGTGCGACCATTATCCAATCAAAATACAGATTATTCCCTTTATCCCTGAAAGTTCCCTGTCCAGTCACCTGAACCCTCCCTGGAACTGTGTTTTAAAGTATTTATCACTAAAGACTAGTTTTGCTTACACTTCAACTTCCTATAAATATAATCCATTGTAATTAACCTTTTGTGCTATTTTCTTCGTCTTAATGTATTTTTGTGATTCATCTACAATAGTGAATATTTTTTCATCAAATTAATATAATACAAGTTGACATTCTTCTGTTGATGGATGTTTAATTGTTTCTAGATATTGGCTACTGTGAATAAAACTATTATGGATGTATAAGTTTTTATTGGATACTTGTTTTCATATATCTGGGGTAAATACAAAGGAGTGGAATTGCTGGTTATAGGGTAGGTATATGTTTAACTTTATTAGGATCTACTAAACTGTTTTTCTAAATGATTATACCATTTTACAATTCCACTAGAAGTGTGAGTTGGTTTGCTTCACATTATCACCAACATTTGGTATTGTTGCACAATGTATTATATTGTATGTTATAATTGATTAATAATTAATGCATTATATTATACATATTTGTCCTGTCTAAGAAACTGTGTACTTCAAGGTCATAAAGATAGTCTCTTCTGTTTACTTCTATAGGCTTTATAGCTTTCACTTTTACATTGAAAGCTATAATTTATCTCCAAATAATTTTGTGTACTCTGCAAGATAGGAATCAAAGTTGTCCCCAAACCCTTTGTTGAAAAGACTCTTCTTTTCTGTGCATTTATTTTTGTCCTGTGTGCTTCCTCAGCTGTGATCAGCTCGTTGATAGTCTACAATTGATTTATCCTTGTAATCTTAGTGTCTGGCATAGTTCTTTTATACAAGAGCTTAGTAAATGTCCACTGGATGAATACATTTTCTAGAAACTGAAAAAAAGACAGAGTGTAATACTTAAGATTATCCTATTTTTATATTTTTCCCTTTGCTCACTAAATAAAGTGCAAATTCCTTGTCAGGCACTGCATTATAGAGTACATAACCTTATTTTATAATGTGTCCCTGCTATGGACTGTGCTTATTTACCCCCAAAATGGGCTGTATTAGTGTACCCCCAATATGACCATACTTGCAGATAGGACTCTTAGGAGGTAATTAAGGTTAAATAATATCAGTAGCATGGGGTCCTTATCCAATAGTACTGGTGCTTGTATAAGAAAAGGGAGAGAGGCCGAATCCGGTTTGGCTCAGTGGATAGAGTGTCGGTCTGCAGACTGAAGGGTCCCAGGTTCGATTCTGGTCAAGGGCATGTACATTGGTTGCGGGCACATCCCTGTAGGGGGCGTGCAGGAGGCAGCTGATCGATGTTTCTCTCTCATCGATGTTTCTAGTTCTCTATCCCTCTCCCTTCCTCTCTGTAAAAAAATTCAATAAAATATAAAATAAAATAAAAAGGGAGAGAGGGAGATCTTTCTCTCTCTTCATGCACACATACTGAGGACAGGTCACGCGAGGACACAGCAAGAAGCTACCATCTTCAAATCAAGAAGAAAGCTCTCACCACAGCTTGATCATGCTAGCTCCCTCATCTCCGACCTGCCACCTCCAAAACTGTGAGAAAAGAAGTTTCTGCGTTTTAAGACACCCATTATACATATTTTGTTACAAAAACCTGAGCAGACTAAGACAGCCCCTACCCTACTCACCATGCCCTAGCCACTTTAGCCTCCTTTTTGTTTCTCAAGCTCATCAAATCTCTCCCACCCCAGAATTCTCTTACAGCTCTTCTTCTTTATATCTCCATTCACATGTTAACTCCTCTCAGTACTCTCTCCTCTGATAACCTTATCTGAAAGAGACTTCCCCAGTTACCCTCCACCTTAGCACCCAGCTTATAGTCTTCACTACACTTTTACTCTCTGTATCCATTTGCTCATTTATTTATTTACCCACATACTTACTTGCTTACTTATGTCACACATTTCTCCCTATTTCCAACTCGCACACAGTCAAGGACCCATATATTTACTACTTTAGCATGCCTGGCTCATTACTCGGGTCCATAAATATTTTTGAATAAATAAATAAATGATCATTTATAAAGATTCTGTGATCTAAATAAGATTCCTCTAAGAAGTCCACTGTTATTTCTAACCTTATTTTATAATGTGTCCCTGCTATGGACTGTACTTATTTACTCCCAAAATGGGCCGTATTTGTGTACCCCCAATGTGACTATACTTGCAGACTTCATTAAGACTTTACTAAGACCAGACTTCATTAAGTGTCAAAATAATATTAAAAAGGAAAGGATAGCCCTAACTGGTTTGGCTCAGTGGATAGAGCATCGGCCTGCGGACTCAAGGGTCCCAGGTTTGATTCTGGTCAAGGGCATGTACCTTGGTTGCGGGCACATCCTCAGTAGGAAGTGTGCAGGAAGCAGCTGATTCGATGTTTCTCTCTCATCGATGTCTCTATCCCTCTCCCTTCCTCTCTATAAAACATCAATAAAATATATCTTTAAAAAAAAAAAAGGAAAGGATAATGGCATAAGGATTAGGATAGTTTTGAAGCAGGCAGATAGTAATCTACCAGTGGCTGCCATATGACTTTAAATTAGTCAGTTAAACTCCTGCTCACCATATCCAGAAATCTTAATCTGGAAAATTTCACTCAATACAAAGTAGTGTATGAACAGAAAAATTAAGTGAGAGCAAACATTCTAAAGTAACATTAATCCCTCTAAGATGCTTTTCCTTCTTTACATTTTTGTAGTTTTGTGATTTGTAAGCATTCCTTTACATTATAGAAAAGAAGTATTGATATGGTAGTTTTACTATCATATTACCACATATTTGTACAAAATAATATTGGCTTTGGTATTGTTTTTTAGTGCTTAAATTGTATTATCCAACATTTCTTTAAATGTCTTTATTACCCATATACTCAGTTTAATTTTATTCTAAGAAAAAATGTAATTCAGGTACAGATGGTTTAAAGATGACTTAATAAGCAGGGAACAAATCTTTCAACAATCTGGTTCTATATCCATAATGAGACTGTTGTATTAAAAATGGTCTTCATCATACAGATAAAGCTGAAAGAATACATGGTTTTATAAGCTGCCAGTTAGTGGCAGAAATGAGATTAAAACTTTAGTTCTTTGCACAAAGCGTAGGAAAAAAAACTATTACCATTTTATATACATTTTTAAAAGTAAACTCAATTGACCTTCCGATTTCTAGTCTCATATAATTGGCAATTCGATATTATCAACAGTAATTAAAACTGCCAATCATATGAAAGAAGTCAGTCTGATAAAATGTATTCAATGCAACTCTTATTAAAATGGCTTTGTAAAACTATCACAAATGATGGAACCAAGGACAAAAAAAAAACACAACAAATTCTGAGAACTCTTCTATCCCCCAATTAAATGCCATCATATTTGCCTTAAGAATGAAAAGTAAGTGTCCCCTACATACTTGGTACTCACGTAAGTTGTTTTTTAATCGGAGAATAAAGGAAAGAAGGAAATATTCCATAAACTAGCCAGTAGGGCCAGGGATAATAGTGTCCAACACATTGTACCTTACTTTTAAAAATAACTGACAACTTGATTACAAATTAATTTGCAGCCGAAACCGGTTTGGCTCAGTGGATAGAGCGTCGGCCTGCGGACTGAAAGGTCCTGGGTTCGATTCCGGTCAAGGGCATGTACCTTGGCTGCGGGCACATCCCCAGTGGGGGGGTGTGCAGGAGGCAGCTGATCTGATCGATGTTTCTAACTCTCTATCTCTTTCTCTTCCTCTGTAAAAAATTAATAAAATATATATATTAAAAAAATTAATTTGCACATAAAACCGATTAAATCTCCCATTAGAGTTATCTAATAACTGTTACAGGAAGGCAAATGAAAAATCAGAGTGTAAAGGGGCATGTAATGTATTTTAGTAATTCTTTAGTAAAAAATATGTAGTTATGCTCCTGTTTATGCACTGAAACAATGGTGTAAGTACAGTGTATGATCCTAAAACAATTTCATTTTATTCAAACCAGCCTAATTTTTTGTTTGTTTTTGTTTCCTACTACACTATAGTGTCAAGTGACATAATTTCCTGTATATTAGTCATAGCTCTCCTTTTTGTCACATAGAATGCTGGTGGCCAGATGCGTAACCTATTGGACTCATTGTTAATATCTTTGCCCTGGAACATTTCAGAGACAGATGTGTTGGCTGGTTTCCAGCTAAGTTTAGTACTTCCTTAAGGAGAAATTATTCATTGTAAAAATGAGTTAGAAGCAGTCTATCACAAGAGCAAACATAAAATTATTTTATCTCAAATACATCTCCAACTCTGAGTGAATCTAGACATGGAAAATTAAATTTTTCATATGCTTGCCATGTGCAAATACATCTAGTATTCATTTAACTTTATCCCCCTCTTTAGAAATGTTGGCTTACAAATATAATATTGTTCTCATGGGGATATAATTTGTATATTTATTGCTCTTTTTTTTTTACTTGCCTAATAAGGAATACAAAATAAATTAGACCTTGGAAACCAAAAGAGGAAGGAGTTTAGAAACCTCTGAGGGGCAAGGGCAACATCAAAGCCTTCTGTTAAGATGTTCTTTCTGGTGAGAGCATGAGACAGAACACTCTTGAATTGCTACTTCCTCTCGAGCAAGTGATTAATGTTGTTAGTAGAAAGACATGATCACAACATACAGCTCAGCAACTCAGCCTACTGTACCAGATTTATGAAGCCCAGGTCAATATAAATTGTTGTAGGAAAGCTCACTACCCTGTAATTCACTAGCTAGCAATGATCAAAGTGAAAACATGGCCTTGATGTTGTCTTTGCTCACCATTTTCATTGGCAGATATATAATTGAGTAAAAAACTAGCTTGGCATTTAATGAGCAGGTAAAGTATGAGAAATAGCCCTCCTTGAATCCTGTCTTTAATCTTCAGTGATAGCTCAGGCATTAGAGACAAAGGTGAATTTTAAAGGGGTAGAGTGGACTGACTCATCAACCAATTTCCCTGGTTGCATTTAAGTATTTATTTTTATATTTTTACATGTTGAATAAGATAATTCTTTTAAAATATTGTTGTGTATGGAAGATATTTTGCATATGAAAACCATGCCTTTCAAAAGTACATAATTAAACAATCAACATAATACAGAAAGTTCTCTGACTTTGAAGTTTATTTTAAAGTCAAATGGTAAACCAACTATTATCCCCGTATAACACACATCCACCTAGATGATTCTTATAGGACCTTTCAGGCTATTAGAATAAAATAATAAAATTACTTATAAGCATACCATCAAATGCTTATTATCCACCGCATTGTCATCTAAAGGGCTCATTCCTTTTATTACATCTATTTTTTTATATTATCTTCTTTTTAAAAAGCTTTCATGCTTTAGCAAAATTGTTCTCATCAGTAAAAGCCTGTGTGAATTACATGGTTCTTTGAATGGGGTGCTCACTCTTTTTTAGTTGCTTTGTGGAACCAACTCAGACATTCATTCACTTTTCTGAGAGGCAAGTACTGCACCCTGAATGAGGTAAACAGTAATTTCATTTGCAGTTATGGAAAGGAACAAAATAAATGAATGAGTCACAGATAAGATGTCCAAGGTTAAAAAAAAACAACAAAAACCTGAAAATTCAGGAAATGATTCTGGTCATATCAACCTAAATTGGTTTATAACATTACAGATGAATTTTAGTGTGCTGCTCTGTTTACCAAATGGACTTCTGAATGTTGGTTTAAATTTTAATAAAACTATATCTGTACAACCTAAAAGTAAAGCAAAATAATTCAAAGGCAATATGTTGCTTGTTTCATCTATTTGATGGAAAAGCTCGATATGTGGAAGTGATGACTAGGTGAATTTACTTTCCACTTGCCGTCTGAAATTGAGTAGTAAAAGTATCTTACTAATTAAAGCCTAGGTGGTCCTCGCCATCACGCCATCACAAGATGGCTCTGCCCATAGCGGCGGCGGGGTTCCTGTCCATAAAAAGCTATCAATAGGGACCTGAGGCTGCGTGGCGCCGGGCAGGGTGGGGGACCTGAGGCTGGGGCCCCCGCCCCCCCCCCCCCCCGGGCGGGGCTTGACGGGGGACCTCAGGCCTCGCCCCCTGCCCAGCGCCAGGCCAGGGGACCTGAGGCCACACCCTCCACCTGGCAGGGCTTGATGGGGAGCCTCAGGCCATGCCCCCTGCCAGGTGGGGCTTGATGGGGGACCTCAAGGCATCCCCCTCGCCCTGGCACCAGGCCAGGGAACCTCAGGCTATGCCCCCCGCCCCAGTGACAGGCTGGAGGACCTTAGGCCATGACCCTGCCCCGGTGTTGGGCCTGGGGATCTGAGGGTGCACCAGGGGACCTGAGGCTGTGCCCCCTGCCCGGCGCTGGGCCAAGGGATCTGAGGCCACACACTCTGCCTGGCGGGGCTTGACAGGGGACCTCAGTCTGTGCCCCCCATCCTGCCACTGGGCCTGGGAACCTGAGGGGGCGCACCGGGGGACCTGAGGCTGCACTGCCCTCCCGGCGGGGCTTGATGGGGGACCTCAGGCTGCACCCCCCACCCCACCGCTGGGCTCAGGAACCTAAGGGTGTGCCAGGGGATCTGATGCTGCACCCCCTGCCCGGTGGGGCTTGATGGGGGTGGGGCCAGCTGGGTCTGGATCTCACCCAATGGGGGTGGGGCCAGCCAGGTCTAGGTCTCACACGATTTTGAGGCATGCGGGTGGGCAGGGACTTGACTCTGGGTCCCGTGGCATTCCCCAGACTCTGACAGGAGGAAGATTTTCATATACATTTTGCTAATTTTCTTTCATCTCTGACACTTCTATTATAGAGAAAGGGAAAATAGCAATATTAAAATATTTCCTCTAATTAATTCCCTTTTAATGTGCATGAATTTCATGCACCCGGCCACTAGTGGAAATAAACAGAATTTGAGTAGCACCGAAAGGATCCCTGTTTCCAACATAGGCATGTCTGGAATTCACACTGTTAAACATAGTTTCAGAGGAAAATATCGACAATTCTTATTAAAGTAAGAAAGTAATTCATTGAACTGCTAATAGCTCAATACCTCATTACAAATTAATTTGAGATAAACTAAATAGTATCTGGTAGTATTGTAATTAGCTAACAATGGGGCATTGGTGATCTGGGGTCAAATAGGCTACCACAGTGTCAATGGTGTTACAAAGTGGAGGGGTTACTACACACACACACATGCACAAATACACATACATGTGCAGGTGCACATACAGGTAAATGTAATAACTTACAGACTTGTCAAGGGTCAGTGATATATAGATCAAGATGGGAAATGTGAGTTTATGCATATATAAGTATATATAGAAATATATGTATATACAAATGCATAATGCAGGTTTATATAAATGTATGTGAATATAGCTGAGACATTGGGAACAACATGAACTGAAAGAACAAGAGTGTCCTAACATCTAAGATGTCAAATATCTATGTCAAATTCATAGACCTCAAGTTCTAAGTGTCCACAAAAATTATAATATTGTTCACACTCTCACTTATATATTCTTTCACCATTTATCTCTCATTTATAACTTTTTTCAACCTTTGCCATTCTTTTCAGTCATTTCATTGTCATTAATTATTGTTTATTGAGTAAATGCATGATTATTATTAAGGGATTGAATTAATTATTATTTATTGAGTGCTCACAATATGCCAGGTATAGCTGGTGGAGCATAAAGGGACACAGCCATCTTGGTTGGGGTTAAGTTGCATACTCGCTCTGATTGACTGGTGGGCGTGGCTGGGGGACGTGGCTTGTGGTGTAGTGGAGTGATGGTTAATTTGCATATTACTCTTTTATTAGATAGGATGTGAATGATCCACAGCTTATTCACCCAGTGGCCACAAAAAAAATCGTTAGATGATTTCCACTCTTTCATGGCTAATGATCTCCAGTAGACATTTGTACCCCAAATTCCACCTCACCATTTGTTTCTGAGAAACCCACCTGTGCAACCCAGCCAGTTGCTCCCAGCTGCTAGGAACACTTATAGGTTAGTTTCTGATTCCCGAAACACACATCCAGACTTCGATCACTCTCATCGAGCCCCTACCCATTCTCATCCCCGTGCCTCCCCCTAGTGTCAGGCCTGGGGCCACTTATCAAGAGGTACTAGCACAACAAGGCCAGCTACTGCTTATTTGAGAGATGTTAGGAAAGTCTGAAGCATGATCCAAGACAGGTCATTTGCATGGAAAAGCCACCCGAAACAGCTTGAGTGGGCAGAAAGTTGGTGGGGGGAGGGGGGTCTCACGGAATCACCAGGACAGCCTGAACAGTGATACCCAAGTTGATGGAGACTCCGATATAGTGCCCAGCTGCTGGCTCTGTAAGATGAGACCTCAGCAAAGGAACAATAGCCTCTGCCACAACTTCCTCTCCAGCTCTTGCCCTGATGCCAGACAATTCAGTTCCTCTCCGTATGTCCCTGTTGTTTTTCTAGAGGGAGTCTGAGTAAGTCTGTGCATGGGCCCTTTAAGGGGAACACCTGGGACTCCAGCAGCTGTCTCACTCAGCCATAATCGCCCTGATTTTTACAGAAGGAAGTTATGGGGACTTCTCTTCCTGGCACTGGAACTCTGGGCTTTCAGGCCTGGTGTAGGGCTGAGATCCCTTGTTCCTCAGGGGGACCTCCAAAGCTGAGATATTCCTCCCAATTCTTATCCACTAAATGTGGCCCTGGGACCAGCCCATTGCACATCACTGCCCCTCCTACCAGAGATGTGGCTTCTTCTTCATAATCTCAGTTCCACTAAATTTCAAGCAGTTCTGAATGATGGTTGTTCTGTAGTTTAGTTGTAATTTTTATTTGGTTGTGCGAGGATGTGAGCATTTACCTCTGCTGCCATCTTGACTGGAAGCTGGACAAAATTCTAAATGTGT
Source organism: Eptesicus fuscus (assembly GCF_027574615.1). Taxonomy (NCBI): domain Eukaryota; kingdom Metazoa; phylum Chordata; class Mammalia; order Chiroptera; family Vespertilionidae; genus Eptesicus; species Eptesicus fuscus. The sequence goes on along the minus strand of NC_072474.1, from coordinate 66,442,416 downwards.
GTTGTTTTAAGATGTAAGAATTATAGTAATCTGTTATAACAGCCATAGAGATAAGAAGCTTCATGAAAGGTCGGTATCATGCTTCTATCTTCTTCACTCCTGTGAGTAATGGCCAACAAAGTGCCTGGTAGGTAGCTACGATCAATAAATATCTACTGAGTTAACTAATTTATTAACTAGTTAACTAATTTATTAACTAACCCCCAAACATTGTTCTCATTATTTTGGTTTTACTTATTAGGGAATATGGTCTCACTAGATTTTAAGAGAGGAATAGAATACACTAATTAATTTCTGACTTCTAACTAGCTTAAAAATGGAAACAAAACCCTGGGAAAAGAGTGATTTCTTATGTGATTAGCTAAGTATAACTTTGTATGAATGGAGAGGTTGAACTCTTCCAATGTAATGCTTGATCTCATTTTATTTGATTAGACAAATTATGGAACAACAGCATGAACTATATTGCTATATTAATGTAGCTTCCAAAATATGAATATCATTATAACTGTAGCCTTGAGGCCTTTTAGTGTGAAATCTGAAGGAACAAGTTAAAGTAGTTCAAAAGAGTATTCACACACACACACACACACACACACACACTGATGTGTTAATTATACCCTTGGCAGAGGAAAAGGAAAAAAAAAAAAAGGAGAAAATGGAATATCAGTCAATTTGTAAAAATGATAAAAAGCTGTCAAACCACTTGAATGTTGCAGCACATCCAAAAATGCTTAATTGTGTGTTTTGGAAGATGGAGGTCCGTGATGGTAGCACAACAATAAAAATGCATTTAATGCCACTGAATTATACACTTAAAATGGTTAAGATGGCAAATTACATGTTATGTGTATTTTAGCACAATAAAAAAAATATTTAAAAATCTGTTACCTGTCCCAGGGAGGACTCTAAACACTCCTACCCATTGCATTTTGGTAGTGGAATTAAGGGAAATAAAATGCAGTCTACCACTGCATGGAACCATGTTCTACTTACCTAGAGAAGACAGGGAACAAGATCAGCTTCAATACTGGACATCGGTCCCCCATGGCCAGGAGGTCTTTCCTTTGGAATAAGGCAGAGAGAAAACTCAGGGGACTCACCTGCCAGGTGTCTCTCAAGTCCTTAAGCAGCTTGCCTTCTTTCCTCCTTTCAGAGACTTCCCATGTTTTTCCCTGTATGTTCAGGGATTATTAGTTGTAATAGGGAGGACATGGGAGAAATGGGACTACTCATCCTGGAAGGAACTAGGAGTCTGAATAATCATTTTTTAACTCCTTAAAAAAATACTCATTAGGAGCCTATTATGTGCCATTTTTATATTATACTTATGTTGCTAAGTGGACAGGGCTGAAGAAGGAAGGAAGGAAGGAAGGAAGGAAGGAAGGAAGGAAGGAAGGAAGGAAGGAAGGAAGGAAGGAAGGAAGGGAGGAAGGGAGGAAGGGAGGAAGGGAGGAAGGAAAGGAGGGAGGGAAGGAGGGAGGGAGGGAGGGAGGAAGGGAGGGAGGAAGGGAGGGAGGGAGGGAAGGAGGGAGGGAGGGAGGAAAGAAGGGGGAGGGATACTCATCCTCCCAGTCTCAGCAAAAACTTCACTGCTTTCCCTTATGACCCAGACTAGGTTAGCCCCTTCCCATTACCTGCTCTTATAGCGTTTTTATTTCTCTTTATGTGCCTCCTGATCTTGCATCTTCTTTTCCGTGTCTGTCTTCACTTTTTAATAAGATTGGCAAGACCAGTTTTTCTTTCTCAGGTCTGTTTCCCATCTTCTAGTGCAGAGACGGATTCAAGGTAGGTATTAATTCAATATTCTTTAATTAAAAAATGAATGAGCAGATTCAAGGCCTTTCCCCCTCTTCCTGGCTTTCTTCTTGCCATTGTTCTTCATTCCTTATACAATTGCTGTATGGCTCTGACCTTCTTGGTCAGTTTTTGGTGTCTTTCTCTTGGCAACAGAACCAACTCCCTGACCTTAGGCATGGTTTGCACTCATCTTGGGGGTCATCACATTCTGGTACTAAGCATAACTAATGCCCTCTGCCTCCAGGACTCTACCCCAAACACATCCTCCCGCCCCGCTCCAGGGGCTATCAGAAAACCAGGGTGCTGTGGATATCTGAAAGGTTGCCAGGCCTGGCTTCACCCTAAGCAGTACTGTTCTTTACCTGCTTCCTGTAGGTCAGTTGGTAAAATGGAAGGGAAATAATGGTTCAAAACAGAATAAGTTCCTGGTACATTTAATTATTACAAGGTAACAAAGCAAACCATACATCTAGTTCAGTTTTGCACTGTGAGGAGTCACTTCACCCTACGATCTTGGAAATTAAAACTAGGACTCTGAACTCAGTGTCCTTTCACTGTCTGGGGTTTCCTTCCCTCACTTGCTCCACATTAACTGCCTCTGAAGTTGTTAAAGCAATCACCTCTATCATAATGTCCTTCAGCTGGCCCTGAAAACAATTTCCTCCAGAAGCCTCCCTTTTCCCTAGGAATCCTGTCAAACGTCTTAACCTCATCATTTTTATGGTACTCTGTTTTGTTTTGTTTTATTTTCCCTTAGGGAACACTACATTTTTATGCGCTTAACTGACCTGTGAGTTAGATCAAAGTAATGTTTTGCAACAAATAGAATGATTTAAAAGTATTTTGCTTCCTCGGAAAGGCTGTTAATATACATGGAAAATGATGTGGCAGCAAAATGAGGTACTCTCAGCAGTAGAGTTTATCTAGGGTTGCCCATATAAAACAGGCCTCATTTAGCATTAAATCTCATTTTATGTGATCAGGGTTATTTCCAAATGAGCCACTCAGGATTCATGCTGTACAACTTTTTTTTCTTTTTCTTTTTTCTGAGTAAAGTAAAGGCCATGTCTTCTAACTTCCACCTACACCCTTACAGCACAATTTTATAATAGACTAGAGGCCCAGTGCACGAAATTCATGCACAGGAGGTGCAGGGGAGGGATGTCCCTCAGCCCGGCCTGCAATGACAACAGCATCCCTCACCCGGCCTCTAGCCAGAGGTTCCTCCCCTCCTTCCAAGCAGCCTCTGAGAAGATGCTTGTCCTGGGGCCTCCTCAGGGACCCAGCCCAGGACACTGGCAGCTCGGATACTCAGGGGGGGGGGGATTGGGGAGGGAGAGGCGGGCCTTGGGCTCTCAGGTCCAGCTTCCCACCTGGCTTGGTGCGCATCAGCTTCCATGGGAACCCCGCCTCAGGAGTCGCCCCCTTGGACCATACTACTTGCGAGTGCGGCGGGGGGCGGGGGGGGAGGGTGCGCGGCCGTGGCAGCAGTGATTTGATGTCTGTAGCATGCCCGCCAGACACCCCTTCGCCGTGGTGCCATGCTGGCCGCATCCACACTGCGGGCAGGGGGCTTCCAGTCTGTGACTGGGGCTGCCGGGTTGCGGCTAGGGGCTGCAGGCTGAGGACCCCGGCACCCATAGGACTCTGTCAGCATCAGGAACTGGAAAGATCCATTTTTCTGGGTCCTCCCCTCCCTCCGTGCAGAGCATCCGGGGCGGGGACACCAGGCTCAAATCCCCAGAGGACCCTCCCCTCCCTCCACGGCCAAGGAGCAGACGCTGGGCTCTCATTGCCAGAGAGATGCCACCAGAGTCTGCTATGAGCGCCACCATTTTGTTGCAGAGTGATGGTTAATTTGCATATTACTCTTTTATTAGATTGGATTTGCCTAGGTTTGGGTCAAATTAGCACTGCATACATAATATGTAGCCAGTACATGATTATTAAATAAAAATAATAAATAATACATGTGGAAGTACTTTGAAAAGTTATAAAATTATATATATAGTAAATGCAAGTTATTAATGTTAGCAGATTATTTTTATATGTCAAATTGCTTCGGGGATATCCTTGGGCCTGTGAAATGCATAAAAGTTCATATTATGAGTCATTCATTTTTTAAATAATTATACGTCCTAGAAAGGAGTGTGTGTGTGTAGCTATATAAAGTAACAAAAATTATGAGAGACATAAACAGTATTCTTATTTCATGTATAGAATTTAATAATTTGTTCCCAAGAACTCAAGGACCATTGGCATAAGGCATTATATTTTAGGGGAAATTTAACAGGAGAACGTTATCCCTTTTATTTTTATTATTTTAGAGTTTATTAATTTTATTTTTTGTTTATTTATTTATTTTTTAAAATACATATTTTATTGATTTTTTACAGAGAGGAAGGGAGAGGGATAGAGAGTTAGAAACATTGATGAGAGAGAAACATCGATCAGCTGCCTCCTGCACATACTGGGGATGTGCCCGCAACCAAGGTACATGCCCTTGACCTGAATCAAACCTGGGACCCTTCAGTCCATAGGTCAATGCTCTATCCACTGAGCCAAACCAGTTAGGGCATGTTTATTTATTTTTAAAAGAGTTAATTTTATTAATGTCTTGTTTAGATTATTACTTGAACAATGTTTGAAGTAGATGTTTGTCAGACATCCTCTGAGGGGTCCTAGATTGGAGAGGGTGCAGGCCGGGCTGAGGGACCCCCACCCCCGTGCACAAATTTCATGCACTGGGCCTCTAGTTATAACATAATTGTAAGTAGGGTATTTTATTTTGTCCCAGTTGCAGCAGAAGCCCCCCAAATCAAGAGTAACATAGTAAGGGTGACACTGTAATGTGCATTGTGCTAGCTCTTTTGGAAGGGACATCCCAATATTGTCAAACTGGTTGTACTAGCATGAGCAGGTCGCCCCCTGTCACTGCAAGGGCAAAGCTGGAAATTTCAGAGCAGCAATAGGACACCTGGGTAGAGGTCAGATCTAGGCACAGGGGTGAGAAATCCAATGGAGATGGAGATGGGGGTAGGGGTGGGGACAAGGGGGAGGGTTGGTCCTATGGGCCCAATTATTCAAAATAGTACTCCTCCTGAGTAAGTAACAGAAAAAAATGCAATTGTGAAGCAAGAATGACTAATTCTAACTTTAAACACATGGCATCTGTTTAAAACTGAGGGGAATATGTTTTAATTGCGGTAATGGAAAATAAATGCTCCCATAATTCAAAGGGACTTTAAATTATGACAAACACAGAAATATAACATCCACATAATGCAAACTGATGTGAGACTTAGAGGTCTGTTGATCTGTAATACGCCCTTTCCTCTATGGTTTCCCCTCTAACCTGTGATTGCTTCAAAATGTCAACCTGATAATATTGCTCTCCTGCTTTAGCCTTCAAACACTTATTGAATGACTTCTTTTTAATCCTGAAGATAGTTAGAAATAGTGAAATTTCTGATCCTTGCACTTTCTGATCCCTTCTTACACTATCCTGTCCCATCTGTTTTCACTCTTCCTGGTTCTCCATTCTGTAATTCATCTCTCTCGGTCCTCAGATAACCTCAGGTTTTATTAATCCCAGGGCATGACTTCCCACTCTCTACAACATTTTTCTTTTCTCCTCCCTTTGTGTTCTGACCTTTCAAAGATTTTGCATCTAATACTTTCTCCCTGAATCCCTAGACCTGGTTAAATCTTCTTATATGCAACCATAGCACTTACACATTCAGCATGCTCATTCCACTTGTTACCAATTTGCTTCAAGTCTTTTTTTCTCTGCTAGAATGTACATTCAACTTATTCATTACCATTTCCTTAGTGATCCACATATTGCCTAACCCTTACTTAGTAGGCATTTAATAATAATTTATTGAATTTTCTGTTGTGGAAATGTATGTTCTGGAATATACATCATACATGAAACTAAATTATTTATATATATAGTCCCAGTTATATATGTAGTCCTAATCATATAGTTTGGTCACACACACACACACACACACACACACACACACACACACACACACTAGAGTGGCCCAGTGCACAAAATTTGTGCACGGGGGGGGGGGGGGGGTTTCCTCAGCCCAGCCTGCACCCTTTCCAATCTTGGACCTCTTGAAGGATGTCCTACTGCCAGTTTACAGGGATCGGGCCTAAACCGGCAGTCGGACATCCCTCTCACAATCTGGGACTGCTGGCTCCAGCTGCTCACCTGCCTGCCTGCCTGCCTGATTGCCCCTAACCACTCTGCCTGCCGGCCTGCTCAACCCTAACTGCCCCCTCTGCTGGCCTGCTCGCCCCCACTTCCCCTCCCCACTGGCCTGCTCACCCCCAACTGCCCCCTGCTGGCCTGCTCACTCCAAACTGTCACCCTGCTGTCCTGGTCACCTCCAACTGGCCCCTCTGCTGGTCTGCTTACCCTCAACGGCCCTGCCCCTCACCAGCCTGATCACCCATAACTGCCATCCCATCCTGGCCTGATCACCCCTCTGGCGATCCAAGTTCCCAGCCCCTCCTTTTTTCTTTTCTTTTTTTTCAGTGCCTCCTTGAGCAGAGGCCAGGGCCAGCTGGAAGCAAGTATCTGATATTTATTTATCTTCTATAATTGAAACTTTGTAGCCTTGAGCAGAGGCCAGGGCCAGCCAGGGCAGGCGGGAAGCTTGGCTTCCTCCATCACCAGGGCAACCCAAGCCTCCTGCTCGCTCCAGCTCCGTGGCCACCGCCATCTTGGTTGGGTTAATTTGCATACTCACTCCTGATTGGCTGGTGGGTGTGGCTTATGGGCATAGTGGAGGTATGGTCAATTTGCATGTTTCTCTTTTATTAATGTAGATATGTATAATATCTCCTCATGAATGATTGGTAAGTTGGGAATGAATGAATGAATGAGCTGGGTAAAGCACAGGGTATGCCATAGGTAAATGCCACATGATTTAGGACAAAATAGTTAATACAATAATTTAAGAAATGTTTATCAAGTTCTTTTTTATATGTCTACTAGAGGCCTGCTGCATGAAAATTCGTGCACTCGGGTGGGGTCCCTCAGCCCAGCTTGCACCCTCTCACAATCCGGGACCCCTCGGGTATGGTCCCTAGGCCTGGCCTGAGATCAGGGCCTATCGGGGCTTTCCTTCCTTGGCTTCAGGCAGCTGGCCCCACCCCCACCGCTACCACTGCTTGCCATCTGTGCAGCGCTGCCCCCCTCCCCTGCCACCAGTGGCCTCCCTCTGCAGGTGACAGGCTGGGGTGCAATGGCTTGGCTGGTCTGGGCCTCCCTCTTTCTTTGCTGGGGGGCAGGGCCAGCCCTGTGAGGGGCTGTCTGCCTACCTGATATCCCCTAACTGCTCACCTACCTACCTATCTGATCACCCCTAACCACTGGTCTGCCTACCTGATCACTCCTAACCCCTCTGCCTGCCTGCCTGACTGCCCCTAACCACTTGCTTGGGGGTAGGTCCATCCCTGTGAGGGGCTGTCTGCCTACCTGATCACACCTAACTGCTGGTCTGCCTACCTGATCATCCCTAACCACTCTGCCTGCCTGCCTGATTGCCCCTAATGCTTGCTTGGGGGTGGGGCCAGCACTGACTTCTGGTTGGTCAGCCCTGGTCGTTAGGATCCAGGGTTTTTATATATTAGGATTGCTGATGTTAGCACTAGAACATCAATGATTTTTGTCCTTTGTCTCTAGTGATATTTCAGTACTGGCTAAACAGATTTTCAGTGTGATAGCAGAAAGTATTATAGGCACTAAATCTAGGTTAACTTCTGGGCTTCTGCAGATAGGCCAGGTAAAAACTCCAGAGGCAACAAAAGACCTGCCCATATGCTTCTCAGCCTTGTTCAAGGTTTATCATCTGGCAAAAATCTTCCAAGAAATTATCCTTTGGCATTTTTCCTTTGCTGAGAAAAAATCTCAAGTAAAATATGCAGCAGTAGAATGGGAACAAATGGAATTCCTCCCAAACTATAATCACCTTGTGTGATGACAATATCAAAAGAATTTGGGAAAGCAAAGATTTAATGGAGTTGAACTCAACTTGTATATTCTCTTATTGAATCAGGTACAAGGAAAATATGTGGTGAAAGGAAAATTATTATAACCTATGTGGTAGGCTATGTCCTCATTCCCAGAACCTGTGACTGTGACCTTACATAATAAAGAGACTTAGCTTAATGATTATGCCAAGGATTTGGGATGAGGACTTTATCCAGGATTATCAGATCAGGCCCAGTGCAACCACAATGGTCCTTATAAGGAGGAAGGAGGTCATGGAGAAAATAGGTGATCTGGTGACTGAGCAGAGGATGAAGTGATGATACACTTTGAAGCTAGGAGAAGGGGCCACAAGCCAAGGAATACAGGTGTCCAATAGAAGCTGAAAAAAAAGCGAGGAAACAGATTCTCATCTCAGAGCCCCCAAAAGGAACCAACCAGGTTCAAACCTTAATTTTTTATCTCAATGAAACTGATTTTGAACATCTGACCTCCAGGTCTGTAAGGGAAAAGAGCTTCATGTTTTAAGTCACAAAGTTTGTGATAATTTATTGTAGAAGCAATCGAAAGCAAATACAAGCCCCCTCTCCTCAATTTAATTGATGTGTCTTTTTAAAGTTAGAAATTATAAACATATGCATTAATGACCTTGGATTGAGATTTACTGGACTAATATTTAAAGGGTTGAAAAAATATTTTTTAAAACAAAGGAATGCCTTCCATTTTTCCATGATTTTAAAATAATAATTTGAGGGTATACTATTTTTACAGCTCACTAGATTTAATTTTGAAATCACCTCGGAATTGGCCACTATCATTTTGAATTAGAATATTTTCAGGTATTTATATAAATACCTCATTCAGTACTTTCTGGTTGGTGACAGGAACACAGAGTTAATGGACAATTGTTAATGCCATGATAATTTTCTTTTGCTTTTAGTGTTGTGTTATATTAAACTACCTATACCAATCAATATGCCTTAAGATGAGAAAAAGTACACTGAATATTCCAGGGCATATTTAGTCTTTGATATCCTTTTAAAATTATTTAAAATCCTTTCAAACATTCTGAAATATCCAGTTCCCTATAAAGAATCCCAAGATGTTAATTACAAAAGTCCTGGAATTTTCTCCCATTTTTTGTTAAACATTAAGAATTTGTTGAAGATTTTTTACACTTGAACATATTGTTTAAAATATAATCTTTCTTCCTATGTGACAGCCTCACACAAACAAAGCATTTAAAGAAGATGAAGTTCTGTCATTGCTGTTTAATTAACAGACTTTTGGAATTAGAGGTTGTTAAAAAATAACTCAAAAAAGAAAACTTTAGTTTGGTGATGACAATCATCTCATTTCACATCAGAATTTCAACTAGTAAAAATTCCATTCACAGGTGTCATCTTCTTGAGCTAGTGGATCTTACTTTATACTGTCAGCTTTTCTTTCCCCAGTGACATATACAAATCAGATGGTGGAGTGCGAAGCATGCTGAGAGGTCAGATTTGCTTTGAATTTAGTACATGATGTAACAATTTCTTTTCTATCATCTGACTTTGGTTGCTCTCAGTTCCTTTGTTCTATATCTAAATTGTTCAAAATCACCTTGCCTTCTAGTGGATAAAGGCAGCATATATAATTTTGTTAGTCTACATTTTAGAAGATTAACTTTTGTTGTTTCTATCAAATTGAAATCTACTTAAATGTACATTTTAATAACTTTTACAACTTATTTTGGATTATCCACTGACACAACCTTGCAAATCTAGTTCATCTAAGATACAAATAATTTTACAGTAATTTGGCAACAATGTTAAGGATACTTTTTTTTTAATTTCTACTTTCAGTTTTTTTTTATTCCTACAGTATGATGATGGTAACTTTGTGAAAGGTTAGCAATTCCAACATACTATATGTCTGTCCTAAGCTGTATTCAAATTAATAAATACTGAATACTTCCTATGGGAAATATAGGCATAGTGCTTGTAAATTAAGATCCCCCCTCAATTTTGACTAAAAAAAAATAAAAATTTAATGATTTAAATTTCTGTAGGGTACAAAGCACCTCGATCAATAAAACTGGTGGCATATATATCTGTACATTGTTATATATGCCTTTGAGACACTTGTTAAGACTGTAATGTCAGATTGAAATACACAAATCTGTTTCTCAAGTTTACTCATCTTTTGAGAGATTTGATCAGATATAAACTTTATTATCAGTTGCTCTTTGACAAATTCTAGTTATAGGAAATTAATTGAGAAATTACTCTATTATGGCTAATTATCAAATTATGGATTATGAGTTCAATGTATTGTTCGTAACTAAATAGCAGTTTACAAAGCTAATATTGCCATGCCCTACAAATAAGCCAAGTTATTAAAAATATGAAATACATAAATACGAAAGCCTCCAATGTGACAATATTCACTGACATGCTGTCAGAGCTGGAACAGACTTTAAATGTCTCCGATGCATTTCCAGCCTATGGTTGAGAAGCTGATCTGTTCAACGTTAGCAAGCTAGCTGTGGTGAGGTCTATGGTCTAGGCCCTCCATCACTAGATTCTTCACACACACACACAGTCACACACACTTTATCTTAATATAGTTCTTGCAAAGCAAGCTGAATGAGCACGTTTTAATAAATGTGCATGTTATATTGTATACTTCCTTATCAGCATTTTCTTTTGGCAGAAGAGCACAAAAATAAAAAATTGCACTGGGCTTTGTTAGTCTACATTCTTTATGAGAAAGAATTTTTTCTTTATCAAATTGACATAATTATATCCTTGTAAGTGTAGAGGTATATTAAAATTAAAGTATTCTCAGAAATATGCCATAAACATTCACTAAGAGAAATATTAATCTAACTCGGAGGCTAGAATACATGGTTACGCTCACTTTATTACCAGCAAACAGACAACGTTCTCCAACCTCACCTGCAAGTTTCTTTCCTTAAACACACAGCAGATGTACCAAGTTGTTCTATGGTTCTAGATCAGGGGTCCTCAAACTTTTTAAACAGGGGGCCAGTTCACTGTCCCTCAGACCGTTGGAGGGCTGGACTATAGTTTAAAAAAAACTATGAACAAATTCCTGTGCACACTGCACATATCTTATTTTGTAGTAAAAAAACAAAATGGCAAAAACACCCGCATGTGGCCCGCGGGCCGTAGTTTGAGGACGCCTGTTCTAGATTATACATTTCCATTCACATTAAAATAAAAATGTATGCATTTCTCTCCTGTGCACTTACACCCACCAAAAATTACCAGTAGCAATAAAACACTAATAAATTTCCTAACAATGTGATGCTGTACAAAATCTAGAAGTTAACCCAAGGGTTGGTGATGAAAAAATACTTGCTTTACAATACTTATAAATGTGATCTAATTATATTTTGTCTTTTTTAAAATTAAATAATATATGTAAGCTGCTCAATCAAAAATATTTGAGATACCTTGTTGGCCATAATATTGTGTTTTAATTTTTAAAATAAACCAATACATTGCCTCTGAGCAGTAAACAATGGTCATTGATATTAGATAAAGTTATTAAGTTCACAGGGACACCAGATCTTATACCCAGTATAGATTTATTTGAAAAACAATTATTGAATAATTTATTATTTAAAGTGGTTAGAATAAAGTGCAAGGGAAATATAAGCAAATCATTTCTTCTCTAACAATCTGAAATACAGGAGGTTTAAGCCTTATATATTTTTGTCAAAGTAGTAATTATCCATGGTGACAGATGCTGCTCCCAGTTGATGGCGGGTCTCACATTTTACTCTGCATCTCATTGGGAAGGAAATACAAAATGTTAAAATAGAAGTAACTTGGGGGAAGGCATCAGTGATGCAACTCTTAGCACCAAATGTCTTTTCTTGGAGCACCAAATGCTTTAAGGAAAACATTCCAAGTATCAAAGTTTTCAGATAGATAAATATTTATGGATCAAATCCATAAAGAACAGACATTGTTATGAAATATATATAGATGCCTTCAAAACTTTCTTTCCAGGCAGAGTAGACACATAAGTTAGGAGTCATTTCCCACCTAATTGTTTTTGCAACCTTATGCAACACAAATGGATTATGGCTAAAGGCTTACTCATTTATTCACAGAAAAGAAATCTTGACTGAACTTAAGTTCAAAAAAAAAAATTAAACTGGAACTTTTTCTCTACATAAAATATAAAATGTTATTAAACGTATGGAAATGGCTCTTTGTTACCCTTTTATTTTCCTGGTTGAAAGGTCTAAAGGTTTTCAATGTAGTGAGAAAACAGTACTCATTAAAGCAAAGTCCTCTCATTTGCTACTTAGCCTGATTAGAGCAAGTCGTAACATAAAGCTGACGTATATCTTTCAGTGCAATGAAATTCATCTGTCTTTAAACATTATGAACAGTACTTTTTTAGAGTACATATAGACCAATGCCTCTCTGTCATCACTGAGACTTCTCCATAGTGGTATTAGAACTGCAAACTCATTTGCATGACAATCCACCGAAAGCTACTTTGCCATGTAAAGGCATCGGTCTACTTACAGTGCTCATGTAGCAAATGCCATATGATACTAGAGAAATTCAAAGTCACTACCAAAGCAAAAGCCTTAGCTTCTAAGCATCCTTGATACTCATAAATGCCATTTAGGAATGTGCTCTGATGAGAAACGAAGTGCCAATGTAAAGAAAATAGGGATAAGCCCTGTCCCAGATGCAAATGTAGAACAAAGGTCTACAAGAACTCATTGGGTGTATATCTGGCTTCCAAGTCATACTTGCACACATGGATAATTACTGCCAACGGGATCACTTGTGAACACAGGGGACATTTGGGGACGCAATATAATTCTGCCCCCGAAACTAACCAGGACAATGATATATATTCAACCAAACAAGGCTTGAGTTTATGTAGGCTTAAAGAAAACGGTAGCAGAGGCACAGGTAAAATTTTATTTATGAATATGTAGACACATGACGTTGGATCCAGCCAGCCAGTGACATAAATAAACTTGAGCAAAAGATTCAAGCTAGAAGATATACATGTACAAACATATATTTGCGTGTGTGAGTCAGGCTTCTCGGAGCAGCGCCACAAATCTGGATACCAACCCACAGAATCACTCCCGTCCTTTGAAATTGCCATGAAGAGCACAATGGGGGTAATTATACTGGGTTGCTCCAGATCGCTCTTTCCATCTTGTGCACTCACATGCCCGCCAAACATGAAATGTTCGCCTTCTCCCTTCCAACGTGATGGTTGTTGAACTTATTTTTAGTGTCATTTGATAAGCCTTTGTGCTCGCAGAGAGACATCCCACTGACCCAGCCACTGGTCATTGTCTATACCAGTTCACATCAAAGCGGGCGCACTTTGTCAGGTTTCGCGTCGAATATCCATTTCGCATCTGAAATACAGTATCGAAAGTGACTAGATCATTTGAGCTTTTCTCTTCAGCTGCTGCCTTCTTCCTCCCCCACCGTGTTTCCGCTCACGCTAACATAATTTGGCATCGTCGACATGACACGATGGTGGTTTTTCTAAAAAATTCTAATCCATACATTTTCCATGTTTTGTGGTGGCCGATCCTCCTGAACATTTAATTTTCAAATTGGTGAGTGGAGGGAGGTCTTTTCTTCTCTACTGAATCACGTCCAAGATAAAGTGCCCCTCAAAATCCAAGTAATGTGCATACAGTAATAGGTCATTCAATGTCAAAAGGCATAAAAAAGATGAGCAAAATCTTCACAGGCTGCTGCTTGCTGTTGCCTTTAATTATATTAATTAAACTTTGAAATTTTCATGCAAAGAGAGTTGCTGGCTTGTGACGCTGAGGAGCCCTTGGAGACTTGGAGAAAGAAAAAACCCTGAGCGGAAGCTTTGTGGTTACTGCTTCCATTAAATTAAAAGCAAACAAAACTCCTTGGTATGTTTACAGATATTGATGCTTTACGCACTACTAAACCCTAAACACAGAAAGAGGGGTGAGTCTACCAATCACAAGGGCAAGTTCTCAAATCATGAGTCCCTCACACTCCACTCAAGACCTCTGGGTAGAGTCTGTCTTCCTGTGTAATAATGCTCTATTAATTGTCTTCTTTCCCGAGAGCATAATGAAAGAAAGGTGTCTTGAAAAACTATAGGGCAAAATCTTGCTTGCTACCAATACCCGGGGGCATACTGTCTACATTTTGTCATGCGTGTGCACTTTTCAGTGTTAGAATGACAAGATTTTCCAGGCAGAAGCTTCCCATAGGCACATTGTGGTAGGGGACGTAGAAGGATTTTGTGATCTGACAGAGCTTTAAGGCAATAGACTCCTTTATTTGCTGAGCCTGGCGGGAAATCTCATCCCCTGCCTGTGGATACACAGTCTTGCCATGTGAAAACACGAGAGACATGTTACCATGTTCAACACTCCTTTCTTCATTAAAGATCCATCACAGCCAGTAGTTTTGTGGTCTCCGTTTTGATATCATCTTCATGCTGTTTTTTTTTTTTTTATTATTGTTTTCCTTTTCTACACATTCATGCAAACTTTTGTGTAAGTCATGGCATGTAGGTTAATAGTTCTTTTCATTTTCAATGCCATGAATCATGAGTTACCACTGGGTTTCATCAACTCCCAGGTGGATGGCAGAACAAGTGTTTGAAAATGTCTGGTGCAAGCAAAGCAGAAGGCAGAGAAAACATTTCCCGACTGAGAGGAATAAAGCTGCTCTTCCAAAAACTTCTAAGATGCACTTATTGTTTTTCATTTGGTTGGAAATCAGCAGTGTGGAGATGTACCATCTTCATACCTTCTTGGTCTTTCTTTCTTTTTACTGAGACGAAACTCGGGAGAAGTTTATGCACCGGCCCTAGAAGAGAAACAAATCCTTATTGAAATATTAAAGCAATTATAAGAAAGCATAAGAATGCCTATTTTTCCTACCATAATATAATAAACAATCACCTAAGGTAAGGTCAATGTTACGATAACACAGGAAACCATAATTTTTTTTTTTCCTTGAGTCAAAGCATGATGGCTCATTGAGATATTTTCCACAGTGACTTCACCTACACAATGGTATGGTAAAATTAGAGTGGAAAAATTCTATGGAAAAGAGAAATATTTTATTGCTATTTAAAGTATAGTGTTACTATCCTAGCTATAAGAATATCAAAGCCACAACTTTGTATGTTTCTTTCTATAATGAATTCAGATGAAAGTATTCCTTTATGCAATATGGTGCTTCTAAAACTGATATAAAGTTAGTGCTTCTAAAATGTATACATGAGGAGCGCATTTAAGTAGTAAGAGATTGAAGATAAGGAGTCTGGGAGAAAGGAAGGAAATGCCATCTCTTTGTTATTCTCTCTTTTTTTTTCCTTCTCTTTTATAAAAGGCTTTTGCAAGAGATTTATTAGTGATCTTGTCTATTTTTGTTGACCAGTGCCCACAATGCACACCACCATTATGTGTGCTTTCCAAATGGTGACTGTTTATTTGTATTGCACATTTCCAAAGAGACTTTGCCATTCTGATTCCTTAGCAATTCACATGATGGCTGTGGAGACACATAGTTTCATATGTAATTGTAAATAATCTAAAATTCATTTGAAAACCAAGTTTCCAATTAGTGATAAAGGGTCCCACCACCTTCCCTCTGTTTGGTATGACACTGCTCATTCACTGTATTACATAAATCATGTACAGATTCCTCAAAAACTAGCATACTGCTTTCTACTTTATGGTCAACATTATCACCCTGTCGAGATTTTTCTATTTTTCATAATACCTGCTTTCTAATTTCAGATATTAGAACACCTTTATTCCCTCTAAATTTGAACAATACATTCATTTATGATATTCAACAGAAACAACAAGTGTTGGAGAAGAAAACTTGGAACATAAGACCAGGATTTTAGTCCATTTTCCTTTCAAAAAATGACTACTCAATAAATTTGGGAATTTCAGAAATGAATGAAATAGCCCAAAGCATAAAAGCAAACTTCTTTCCATTAGCTTTTTGATTAAAAGGAAAACAGTCATCAAATTATCTAATTCTAAATGTTTTTGGAAGCAACCTGTTACTGTAATTGTCAATTTTATTACTACTTTCTACAAATAATATGTGTGCAAAAGAAAGTGGGAGAAAAGCATAAAGACAAGCACTTTAGAATGAAGTCAAAATGTGTTGGTAAATCCAATGGTCATAGACTGTGCACTCAGACTGTATTTCTGTGTTATCTAGAATCTTCAAACAAGATCTGTAAAACAAGTATTATGTGAATTATATACTCTTCTGCAGATTTCCTAATAATGACACCAAATGCCAAGAAATCATTAAAGTTATTATCTTCATGATATATCTGTTTCTAAACTTTTCTTTCAAGGGAGATAGGTAGGAACATGACGTAATAAATGAATATTTGATCAAAGCAATAAAGCAGTTTTTCTAAGCCACAACAATGTATGCAATGACTATGCAATTACAACAGGGATGAACATTAAAAATATTACCTTCTGGCAATTTTCCAGAATCAAACAAATGAGAAATAATATTAAATGGTAATGATGTGAATTAATGACATTTTTCTTGTGTATTTATGAACCAAACAAGTTAGTTTCTCTCTCCTGCATTATTTGGAAAAGAAGATATCATGAATCTCTACTTTTACTTGAGTTTCATTGCTAATTAACTAGCTGTAGATATAAGGCTGGCCACTTCTGTTCTGACCACTTCTTTTTTTTTTTTCATATGGAACCTGGTTTACTTGTATCTTCCCCACCTACCTCAGATACAGAAGTGAAAAATTGAAAAGTAACACATGCTTATTAAATACAATGCATTAGCCCAGCCTGCATGGCTTAGTGGTTGAGCATCAACCTATGAACCAGGAAGTCATGGTTCGATTGCTTGCCGAGACACATGCCCAGGTTACCGGCTCGATCCCCAGTGTGGGGCGTGCAGAAGGCAGCTGATCAATGACTCTCTCTCATCACTGATGTCTCTATCTCCCTCCCTCTTCATTCCTCTCTGACATGAAAATATATTAAAAATAAATAAATACAGTGCATTAGCACTACTATTACTACCACTTTCTAAGCTTACAGTTGTTCTGACCACTTCTGTTCTCATCCCAGATTAATCTTGGTGACCCTAATTCATTTACTTTAAACAATTGGATAGATTAAAAAGTGAGACTGATAGTTCACCTGAATTTTCAAAATAACTTCAACACCTAAAACATTCCAGACCTAAATTCTGTGGTTTAATTAAAGGCACAGAAGTGCGAGTGAAGAAAACCCTATTGATTTTGACCCTGAGGTCCTTACTTCAATTCTTCCAAAGTTTGGCATTAAGTATTGATTAACAGCTGCCAAATGTCTATTGATTCAAGTACATCAAAACCCCTCCTAAATGCTGTATACACCTTTGTGTTTTATACACCTACTAGTAGCCCTGTGCATGAATACGTGCACCAGTAGTTCTCTGTGGGGCCTGGCCGCTCCGCACCTGCTGCCCAGAGGCTCTCCACAGCCCAGAGGCCCATCCTCGGCTGCGGCGACGAAGCAAACATTCCGCCAGGCCGCTCACACTGCCCACTCTCAGCGGCCGCCCTCCCCCCACCAGGGACTGGGGGACTCTGGTGGGGCTGAGAGGACTGGGCGCCGCCATCTTGTGGCTATGGGCACCACCATCTTTGTGATGGAGTGATGGTTAATTTGCATATTACCCTTATATTAGATAGGATTAACAAAAACAACCCAATGTCTTCTCCCCTCCTCATCATGGACTTAGAGTGTTTCACTTTTATCAAGAGCTGATAATGTCTGGGTGTACTTTCATTTTACACAAACTGAATAGTTGGAAACTTGGAGGAGTTCTGTTAAGCACTGCCTAGTTCTCCCAGTCATGGGACTCATTTCCCCAAAGGTCCCATTGCATGTCCTCTGCAGCCAAACCTCATCATACCACTCTGACACTCATTAACTGTGTGACCATGGGCAACATTTACCTACCGTGTGGTTGTTTCTTCATAAGTAAAATGATGATTAAAAACTGGACCTAGCCCTAGTTGGTTTGGCTCAGTGGATAGAGCTTTAGCCTGTGGACTAAAGGCTCCCAGGTTCGATTCCGGCCAAGGGCATATGTCTGGGTTGCAGGCTCGATCCCCCCAGTAGGGGGCGTGCAGGAGGCAGCCAATCAATGATTCTCTCTCATCATTGATGTTTCTATCTATCCCTCTCCCTTCCTCTCTGAAATCAATAAAAATATTTTAAAAATAATAATAATAAATTGGACCTATTCTTAGGACTGTTATAAGGATTAAATCTGTTAATATATATAAAGCACTTAGAGCAGTGCCTGGCATATAGTATACTCTCAGTAAAGAAATAGGAACTTATTATCCATCTTCCCTCTAATTGCTTCTGCAAAGTGTCTAACATGGAGCAGACTTGTAATAAGTAATCACTTAGAAACAAATGCATGATGAATGTATAAAGGAATGAATACTAAATGACTAAACCTCCACTGGGGGAGAAGCCAGACCTCAAAAATGCAAATACAGAATAAGTATGAATTTGAGAGAGAAAAAGAGAATTACAAAAGAGAAGAATACAATGGTGGAAAAGGAGAGAAGAAAATATGGAGAAACAGAAGAGAGTAGCAGTAAAGAGATGATAGAAAAGGCATAATCAAGAAAAATAAAGCTATTGGCCAGAAGGAAAGTTTTATTCAGTATTCTTTCAGACATCTCACTCCCAGGGAATAATTTCAGCCTAGCAGCTAACATCAATTTCCTGGAATTTTCTTAAATCAAGGTAATACACACTGGTTGTAAGTGACTATGATCAGGTGTCTGTGGCCCTTCAAAGACTATTCAATGCTATCTTACAAAACACATCGTGATAATGCTAATTATGTTCAAGGTCATGAATGTTTGGGCTGCCACTGATAATATGGCAAGCAGTCTATGCCAGAACACTGCAGAGCAGTTTTCATTTATAGGAAATGGGATATGACAAGGTTTAAAAGACTTCATATCTTATGCTTGTAATGCCTACATAATAAAGGTATGTTATCAGGGTAACACGCAAAGCAGTATAAAATAGGTAGAACATACAACTCATTAAAGAATAGTACAGAATACAGAATAGTATTAGTTACTAGTGCTCATTTTTCTGAGACTATTTCACTTTAATGATGAATAGAAGAAACGCTGAAAATATTTTTAAAGTTAATTAAATTGCTTAATTGAAGTCTATTTAATATAAACTAAATATATAGAACTACACATAGAGATATGTATTTATAATTATAACTAGAGGCTATGCTAATAGATGAACACAAGATTTCTGCTATCAAGAGTTAAACAAATGTGTAATATAAATGCTTGTTATATTTTACAAAATAATTTTAAAAATTTGAACTCAAGTGGCATAAGTATTTACAGAATAATATAATGTAATATTATACTATAAATTAAAAATATTAAATGAAAAAATAACATGAAGTTAACTTTATTTTTTGAATTTTTAATTCAATATTTTTTCTAAATTTTATTGATTTTGACATAAAATCATGCATCTAAATGATGGATAAATCAGATATACTGTTTTTATGAGGTTTTAGGCAACATCCATACTTTTGCCCAATTTTTTCAATTAGGTAATCAATACAACCAATTTGAGTTTACTATATTGCTTTATAAGTCATTAGGTCATAAACTTCAACAATAACAACATATAGTCAATATAAAATCGAATTACATTAGTATCTGAGGATTACATTTTAAAAAATGAACTATGAAAGTATACCATTCTTTTGCCTTGGGAATACAACATACCTTGGATGCAATGAAATAATTATTAAATTTATTCCTTTTACATGACATAAGAGATTACGAGTAAAACTTCTTAATATTTAAAGAAATTAAGGTTTAGGCAGAACAAATAGAATTTAACTACTGACTTTAGATTATAGCCAAACAAATTTAAGGAAAGTTAATTTAAAAGCTGATAATTTAGATATTGACTGACTTGGTTACAGTTTATATTCTCAGTACATTAAATAATCACTTAGGTAACTTAACTGTAAACAAGATTACTATGGGCATGTTTACCAACTTAAAATAAAATTTTTGTAACATGTTAGAAATGCATTTATATATTACAAATTGATATCACTGTTTTATGATCTTGGTATGACAACATTTTATCTAATAAAAATATGGTTTAAAACTGCCTCTCTTTTTTAAAGTATACCATCTTACGTAATCTTATATTGATCACATTACCTAATTCTATGGCAAGAAAAGAACTTTCATGTATTGCTAGTGAAAGCATAAATAGGTAAAAACTATATGGTAAGCAGTGTATATAGTAATAGTTTTTAAAACTTATATTCCTTGCCTAAGTGATTTCATGTTGGGATTCAGGCCAATAAAATACCTATACAAAGATTTTTTAAAGTTACCATAAGATTTTTAATTATAACAAAAAATGTAATCAGTCCATTTATATTTATTTCTGTCTAGCAATCAGAAAATAGTTAAATTATGATTAGTCTATCTAAGTAAATATTTTATAGCCATTAAAACAGAAAATTAAAGATGTATGGAAATGGTAAGTAAAAAACATGTCAAGTTGTATGTATATATACATAACTGTGATTATGCAATATATGTGTAAAGAATAAAAGACAACTAATGGACAGTACACCAACATGCTATGAGTAGTGGCATTGTATATGGTTTCTTACATTATACTTTATACCTTTTCTGTACATTCATGTATTTGATGGTTTAAAAACAGTTTTCAAAGAGTAAATTTATTCAGGAAAATGAATCCTTTCTAGACATCTATATGTTTTTATTTATTTTTATTTTTCATTTTTATTTATTTTAGAGAGGGAGAGGGAGAGATAGAAACATCAATGATGAGAGAGAATCACCGATTAGCTGCCTCCTGCACACCCCACACTGGGAATCGATCCCGCAACCTGGCATGTGCCCTGACGTTCAACCACTGAGCCACGACGTTCGGGCTGGACATCTGTGTTTTTAAAAGCCAGCTTAGGAACTTGAACATTACCAGAAATCACCACCAACTACCAATTATGTCACACTTTTTCAGCGCTCAATGTTCTCATAGCTCAATGCCCAGCATCTAGGGCATATATTTCTCTATTTAATTAACAACTACAAATATTTATACTTCATTCACTTATCAGTAATAACTTTGGAATCTTTTCTCTCCAGATCAATTGGCAAACTATCTTTGAGAAGGAAGTTCTAAGTGAAATCTCAGCCTGTTTCTCTAGTTCAGTGTTTTGTTTATATGGCAGTCCACAAAGTCCCGTGGGCTCCCCATGGTGCCTCAGGGACATATGGCTGGAGTGGCATGCAAGGAGGGAGCCAGTGGGCACACTGCAAGCCTCTCAATCTTAATTTGATCCAAGGAGCTACACCCTCACCTACCCTTTAACCTTTTGCACTCGGATGTTGAGTGTGACTCAACACGGTTAGCATCGGTAGCAGCTCTTTTTATACTCTTTGAATGTATCAATAATTTGAAATATAAAAAAATCCAAATAAATAAGTTTGTATGAAAAGAAACTCCAGTTTTTTATTCTACTGCCGCGCTTTGTAAAATCTGGGGTATTTAAAAAATTAAATCCCGAGTAGAATAAAGGAATTGAGAAAAAAGCAAGCGAGTGCAAAGGGTTAAGATTGCAATTTGGTATAAGATTTGTTTTTGTTTGCACTAAAAATGTAGTTTGATAACTATTATTCAGGATATTCATGCCTATGGTAAGCCAGATCACCAGTAATCTGTTTACCTAGACTTGATTTCTTTACTTCTTTTTAGAAATGTCTTCCTAGGTTTATGACAACATTACAGCATTCTCTTCATGGAATTTTGCATTTTGAAAAATTGTTATTGAGGAGGCTGATATTCAGGGATGAATTCTTAGAGTTCAGAGCTTCCCTTTTATTATATAATGGCAACAATATAACTCAGTCTTTCTCTTTGTGCATTTGCTTTCAAAAAGCTCATATTTACATGATGTTCTAAAAGCAACGGCTACCTTCCGTGTATATTTTCTGGTGTAGCTCTATATTCACTTTGGCCCATGATTACTTCTCTGTTTTTATTCTGAAGTTTTATTGTGTATTTTTCTCAGTACTTCTTTAGAAGTAGACTAGGTATAAGTAAATGTAAACCGATATATATGTCTTCCTTAATTCTTAATTTTCTTAATCATAAAAACTCCAAATTCATCAAAACCTCTAAAACCCTCCAACAAATATATTGCCTCAGCCTCTACTTCAAACAAAAAGATCAGATCATGTCTATTTCCCTTCTCTGTTTCCTTTTCTAATTGTGGTAGGACTCAATAAAGTACTTTGCAGATAGCTGATTTCAAATGATGATAAAAATGAACTTCAGTTAACATAGATGCTAACTTAACATAGAAAATATAAACTTGAAGTTTATACATGAAACCATGTTGAAACTATACTATTCTTAAAATCCCCAAAGTTCTTTTATAAAAATAAATCCCTTAGATCTGAAGATTGAATGCTGAACTTCATTTTCTTTAGCTGCTAGGATAAAAATAAGCACCCTACTATTCTTTATAAACTAGACATGTATCAATTCCAGTTCATCTCGAAGCAGAGCTCTGTGTGGAAGCTTTACTCCATTCCCCACTTTCCCTCAGTATAGGAAGAAACAGAATGTACCAAAGGTAAATCACAAACAAAACTTTGGTCATAACAAAGGCTAAATTCACAATGAGAATATGTCAGCTTTAATTTCACTTAACTGATTTTCAGGCAATAGCAAGTTTCTATTAGAATAAGAAATTTATTGCTATTTCTTTAGAAACTGTTGTCGGCAATAACCTCTCTTGGGTATCATAGTAAGTAGGATTAGAAGTTGATGCCCGAAATAAAACTGTCTGAGTCTATGTTACTGCTCTGTAGTTAACTAAACCAAAAGAAGAAAACAAGACAATACTAGAAAATGACATATTATAGACTCCAGTTCTATCACAGTATCTATAAAAAGCTGATTTCACCCATTCCTTTTCACTGTAGCCAGTAAGAGTAGCATTAACCAGAGCAAGTGTCGAGTTTCCCATCTCTTGAGCATTAAAATTCTGCTGGCATTAACACTTGCAAGCTCCTTTACTAGCTATCTGTGCAGGATATATTTCACTGCCAGAACCTTTATAGTATCATACTCACCTCATAAATATCCATGGACAAGCTGAAGCATACAACTGCACTTTAGTTTAGACTTTTCAAACATAGATGATTTATTTATATTCTCACCTCAAAAAGAGTTTACTAAACCTTCATGTTTTGTACAGCAGTAAATAGTGATTCAAATTTAAAACTGTATACAAAGCACAGGCATACACAGAAACACATACAAGATAATTTAAGAGGTCCAGAAAAACCTGAATATCAGGGACAGGGAGGGATGCTGACTCGAGGACACAACAGGCTCTTTGAGTGGCGATTTCATGTGGCAGCCGAAGAGAGAACACATACTATCATCTGTCCCACTCCTATACATAATATAACATATATGAGAGTCCTATCAGTGTATGTGAGGTATAAAGAGATTTATGTATATACTATTTTATGTAATATGAGAGAAATTGTGCCAACCTCTGCTAGAAATAAAATTGCAAGATTTTGAGCTGAAGTATAAATCCCATATACTCTTTTCTAGTGGAAGTCCAATATATAAATGTCCCATTTTACAGTGGAGACCACACACCATATAGATATTCAGTAGATGTCGTGAAGGGAAATACTGAGTTTGCCTGACAAATTAGACTGGATATAGCAGGACAAAAAAATCATTAAACTTGAAGGTAGGAGAATAGAAACTATTCAAATTGAAAAACAAAAAGAAAAAATGACTAAAGAGAATCTGAGATTTGTGGAACAATATATAATAGTCTTTCATATGAGTAATTGATGTCCCAGAAGGAGAAGAGAAAGAATGGAGCAGAAGAAAAATTGAAAAAATAATCACTCAGAACTTCCCAGAATGATAAAAGTTATAAACACACAGATCAAAAAAGTTAGTGATTCTCAAGCAGAATAAATACATAGAAAACCATATATCAGATTATATATACATGGTGTCCCCCCAAAATGTATACAGACTTTAACAGCTGATGGCTCATTTTGAAAATGAAATGTATTTTAACAAACACTGCTTTTATAATTTTTCAAAATACATGTATACATTTTTTTGGACACCATAAAATAAAACATATGAAAACCAAAGACTATCATAAAAGCATACCTCTCTATCCTTCATCACCATACCCCCAATTTATAGTGGAGTTATGTTCCAATAAACCCATTGTAAGTTGTAAATATCATAAGTGAAAAATACATTTAATATACCTAACTATTGAACATCATAGCTTAGCATAGCCTATATTAAATATGTTTAGAACACTCACATTAGCCTACAGTTAGGCAAAATTCTCTGAAACAATAAATACACTGTAAAGTGTCAGTGGTTTACCCTTATGATGATGTAGCTGACTAGGAGCTGCTGCTCACTGCCACTCCCTAGAATCATGACAGAGTTTTGTGCTGCATATCACTAGCCCAGCAAAAGAGAAAAATTCAAAGTACAGTTTCTACTGAATGCATATGGCTTTTGCATCACCACAAAGTCAAAAAATCGTTAATTGAACCACTGTAAACTGGGGACTATCTGTATACAGAGAAAACATTCATAAGCATGACAGCCAACTTTTTGTCAGAAACAATGAAAAATGCAAGAAAATGGAACTCTCTAAAATGTTAAATTGCAATGGAAGTCAACCGATATTTCTATCCTATTTAATAAAAGGCTAATATGCAAATAGACCGAATGGTGGAACAACCAAACAACCTGTCGCTATGAGGTTTGCTGACCACCAGGGGGGGCGCGTGGAACATGGCTGGCTTCGGCTACAGCGGGATGGTGGAGCAGGTGAGCAGGTACACCAGACCAAGGCGGGGTGCCAGTCGCTGTCATCAGGGCAAGCCTCTGGTGGTTCCTGAAAATTCTTTGCTCCCGTGCACCAAAGTCCCGCCCGGCACTTGCACCTGCTGCCGATGTTGGCCCTGCTTGAACCTGCTGCTGGTACTAGAGCCACCACTTGCACCTGCTGTCAGCACCCAGTGCTGGTCCTGATTGCTCAGCGCCATCAGCGAGTGCGAGTGGCAGCTACCAGCCCTGATCGCCCCTAAGGGCTTTTCCACCTCCCCCTGCTCCTGAGGGGCGATATGGGCATCAGCCGCCGCTCCCACCCACTGACAGCACCAGCCCTGCTTGCTGTAATCTCCAAAACTTACAGGAAACTCATACAACTTAACAAAAGGAAGGTAAACAATCCAATAAAAAAATGGGCAAAGGACCTAAATAGACAATTTTCAAAAGAGGACATAAGTAAGGACAAGAAACATATGAAAACATGCTCAAAGTCACTAATCATCTGGGAGATGCAAATCAAAATGACAATGAGGTACCAACTCACACCTGTCAGAATGGCTATCATCAACAAATCAACAAACGACAAGTGCTGGCTAGGATTCAGAGAAAAAGGAACCTTCTTGCACTGCTAATGGGAATGCAGACTGGTGCAGCCACTGTGGAGAACAGTATGGAGTTTCCTCAAAAAACTAAAAATGGAACTTCCATTTGACCCACTAATCCCATTTCTAGGAATATATCCCAAGAAAACAGAAACACCAATCAGAAAGGATATATGCATCCCTATGATCATAGCAGCACAATTTACCATAGCTAAGATTTGGAAACAGCTTAAGTGCCTACCAGCAGATGAGTGGATTAGAAAACTGTGGCACATCTACACAATGAAATACTGTGCTGCTGTAAAAAAACAACAACAACAACAAAAAAAAAAACTGGAATTCTTACCATATGCAACAGCATGGATGAAACTGGAGAGCATTATGCTAAGCAAAATAAGCCAGTCAGAGGAAGATAAATATCACATGATCTCACTCATTTGTGGAATATAATGAACAACATAAACTGATGAACAAAAATAGAACCAGAGACAGAGAAGCATCGAACAGACTATCCAACCTATGAGGGGATAAGAGATCAACCAAAGGACTTGTGTGCATGCATATGAGCATAACCAATGGACACAGACAGTAGGGGGATGAGGGTATGTGCTGGGGGGTGGGAGCGGCCAGGGAGAGGTCAATGGAGAAAAAGGAGACTCATTTAATACTTTAAACAATAAAGAATTTTTTAAAATGGTAATATTATATTATTGAATTCATAAAATATGTAAAAGTAAAATATCTATCTATAATGATAAAAGGGTAATATGCTAATTCGACCGCAAGTCTTTCTGGACATCATTCCGGATGAAGCCGGGCCTGGAGGGAAGCCAGCCCAGGTCCCCGGTGCCTGCCAGCAGCCAGAATGAAGCCAGTCGGGGTCCCGGGTGCCTGCCAGCAGCCAGAGGGAAGCCAGACCGGGTCTGGGTGCCTGCCGGCGGTGGGAGGGAAGCCCAGATCTCGGGTGCCAGAGAGAAGCCAGTGCCGACAGCTGGGGGAAGGAAGGCCTACTCTTGCATGAATGTCAAGCATCGGGCCTGTAGTCTATACTAATAAAAGGGTAATATGATAATTAGACTGGGCATCTTCTGGACGACCTTCTGGATGTCCTTCCTGACAAAGTTGGGCCCAGGCGAAGCTGCCAGTGGTCCCAGGTGCCTGCAGCTGCGACCATACCAGGCGAAGCCACTCCTGGTCCCCTGCTGGTCTGGTCTCCCCCAACTGCCCTCCTCTGCTGACCCGGTCACCCCTAACTGCCCTCCTGCTGGCCTGATTGCCCACAACTGCCCTCCCCTGCAGGCCTGGTCGCCCCCAACTGCCATACCCTGCAGGCCTGTTTGCCCCCAACTGTCCTACCCTGCAGACATGGGTCCCCCCCCCCAATAGTCCTCCACTGCAGGCCTGGACCCCCCTACTGCCCTCCCCTGCAGGCCTGGTCCCCCCCAACTGCCCTCCCCTGCAGTCCTGGGTACCCCCCAACTGCCCTCCCTTGCTGGCCTGGTCTGCCCTAACTGCCCTCCCCTGCTGGCCTTGTCACCCCTAATTGCCCTCCCCTGCAGGCCATCTTGTGGTGGCCATCTTGTGTCCACACGAGGGCAGCCATCTTTGACCACCTGGGGGCAGCCATCTTGTGTCTTGGAGTGATGGTCAATTTGCATAATACTCTTTTATTAGATAGGATAGATTTGTGTGTGTGTGTGTGCACGTGTGTGTGTCTCACACACATGTGCGCACACACACTCCCAGAAAATATCAGAATAAAGAACCCAAACTCCAACCATTAGGTCAAATAATGGCTAATTGAAAACTCAATCCCTATTTAAATTATGCATTTAGGAAAATGTTAGAAAAATCCAAATGAAAGGCTTATTACATTACTACTGTTTAATCAAGTGGAAAATAGAATAAATTAATTTACTCGGTATGAAAGAATGCTGCTTGAAAACACTAATTTTTTCACTAGATACTTTCTAGGCTTAAAACTTTAACCTCAAGTATTAACACCATAGAGCAAACATTTTTTAGGCAATTCATGTATTTCCCTCTAGAAAATTAGGCATTGAGATAATTGGTCTTAACAAACTGCTTTTGGTACATTTAAGGAGAAATCCTGAAAACTTCTATATCATTAGCACTGAAAAATATTTATTGAGAGATTTTCCTAATATATATAAACCTAAGGATGAAATGATTTATCCATAGCTAAGTTTCTAAGAATTAAACCCTCACTTTAAGGACCCCAAAATAGTATATGTTGTCTCAGTCAAAAAATTAATAACTATGTGTTATTAATAAAAATGTGTTGATGAATTCACTCTATACTTCATACAGATTTTCATTATCTGTCTCTACTGAAAAGTATCCATAGAAATATGGGTCATTTGTCAGATGGCTAAATTCCCAGATAACCCTGCTTTTATGTGCAAATACAAGTCTAATACTTAACCACAGGTATTTATATTGCAAGGATAGATGCCACTGTAACCCAGAGGTTATTTCACTGATCAGTGAGCATACAATGGCATTTAATGGGAATCCCTTGCTCACTGTTTGAAAAGAAACTAAACATGCATTAATTTTGTCCTGAAATCAATACAGGCATTCTTATCTAAAAAAAACATATAAACTAACAAGGTTCTTAAAACAACTGTGAAAATACTAAATCATCTCTAGAAATATAATTAATCTCCCCCAATGGAAAGAATAAACTCAAAGTGTAAACATTTATACCTGTACTAGCATATAGATACATTCAAATAAGTAAACAAACATGATTGTGAGTGTCTCGGAATACTAATTACTTACTCGTGTGTACTAAGTTACTTCTATGTACAAAGGATAGTTTGCTTTTTGGTCCATAGAACTCAAAAATACTAAAGACATGCACATTTAAGAGTCATATAACAAAAAGTTATTGCCTTTGGTTACTTAATCTTCATTTGATTGTCTATATGTAATTATTCAGCATAAATCCCATAACCAGAAACTGGAATTGTCTATCTGCAAGTCAAGTATTGGGTCTGGTATTAGTGCAAAATAGATTATTTATAGATCGATAGGTGATGATAGATAGATAGATAGATAGATAGATAGATGATAGATAGATAGATAGATAGATAGATAGATAGATAGATAGATAAAATGATAGACATGGATATAAAGAGTCCATCTTTCAGTTAGCTTAGAAAAACACATTTTGATTGTCTTTGTCAAAGACAAAATGATTTTCTAAACCAAAAATATAACAAACTTAATATTCTACTTTAAAAATATAACCAGACTCTAGATAATAAAGTTTGTTCAGCATTATAACAACTCATCCAATTTTTTAACAAAGATATCTAAGCATCTGTTCAAACTCTGTCTTCTGTCCTAGACTATAATCTCCATGATGTTGTTTTCACTACCACTGCAAATGCAGTGCTCACTCTACAGTTCAAGTGCTTGAAAACATTCGCCAAATTAATAACTACTGAATTTGAAACATTGAATTTTACTCATGCAGCTAATATAGCTCTGAAACATATAACTGATATTTATATTGATATTTATATAAATATTGATAGTTCAATCCAATAACACAATGATTAGTAAGCTATAAAATAAAATAAATGGTTCACTTGTCCAAACTTACAAACACAAAAGCAGGAAACTATACTTTAGTTTTTACTAACTGACCTGTAGTTCAGCTATAGTGGCAATCATTCCATGGGCAAAAAAGTCTTCCTGGTTTATTTTGTGATATGAATATTCAAGCACTCCTAGATGTGTCATTTCTTATATGTTGGTTCAATGGCTAGGCATAATAGGTAACGGCTGACCTGCAGGATAGAAGTGTTCTAAGCTGGGAAACAAGCAGGCAGCAGAGAGGAACTGAACTTGATGTCAATTTTAAATAGAGAGCAGATGGTTCGAAATGAAGTCTGTTTTGTGCTTGAAACCACCAACATTCAGAGTAGAGATAAAAGCATATAGTCTAAGTCCATTATGCTTCTTATATCTAAATACAACACGTTTTGACAAGCAGGAAGTGATCAGTATGAGCAACCTAACCACAGGTAAACATATCATGCAGTAGTGAAACATTACATCAGTGCCCAATTAATTGATTCCGTGGGTGTTTATTTTCCTTGTTGCTTCTGCTATTCCCTGTCAAAGAAATCAATATTCTTTCTTCAGCTCTAACCGGTTTGGCTCAGTGGATAGAGCGTCGGCCTGCAGACTGGAAGGTCCCAGGTTCGATTCCGGTCAAGGGCATGTACCTTGGTTGCGGGCACATCCCGAGTGGGAGGTGTGCAGGAGGCAGCTGATCGATGTTTATCTCTCATAGATGTTTCTAACTCTCTATCCCTCTCCCTTCCTCTCTGTAAAAAATCTATAAAATATATTTAAAAAATATATTCTTTCTTCACACAAGTGGCATAACGCTTGCTATTCTATGTATGTCAATAAAATTCCAGAGACCAAGTTATGCATCAAGGAGGAATCATTCTACTTTTGTTCATTAATAGCATCATTAAATTTGAAAACAATATAGCATAATTCATGCAGCTTTACCAAAACACATGTTCTTTAAATGCTCTCAAGATTGATGGCACTTAATGACAAGTGTGAAAGTTTAAGATTTAGTTGATACTAAGTCTGGACTCTTTATCAACAAGTAAAAATTGAGGCTTAAAAAGAATGAAAATGTTCTTTAAAAGAATAAAATATAACTTGATAAATCAATTTCTCTTAATACATATTTTTTTTAAATTAATGAAAAGGTCTTTAATCTGCAATGCATTGTTGTTCTTCTTTTGGTGAGAGATTATTAGATGAATTATTAATTCCAGAACATTCTTCAGAGTCAGGAACAAGAAATGAAAAGATAAGAAACTGCCTTTTTCAATTGCAAAAAATCTAATGTTCATAAAGCTTGCTTTCTTTAAAACTGCAGTAATGCAGCTTTTGGTACACTTGTTTTTTAAAATGACAACAAAAATTCCATTTCAAAACCTCATTGCCTGAAAATATCTCTTTGACGGAAACAAAAGAGAAGTGCTCATAGCCAGGCCTGGGTACAATGCCACAATAAAAGCTGTGCGGACCTGTCGTACCATAACCCAGCAGCCAGAAAGGCTTATGTGAGGTGACAGGGTACCGTGGTGTTTGAATGGCATCCCTCAGAAAAATCCAACAGCAGCAGCAACGTTTTAGATTCAGTATCAATGATTGGTCATTCTAAATAGGTATCATTGTATTTTTTCATCAACATCAACACCTGTATGTGGAATTAGAGTAGACTAAATGAATAAAATATTCTTCTACTGGCAAACCCCAAACCTGGACAATCATATCAGCATTTTTATTCAGTCTTTTCTGACCTCAGTGCACCTTGTGAAGAGAAAGCCAGATGTTCAATCTATTTGGTGCTATTAAAAGTCTGTTTTACAGACATGTTATATTCAGTGTTTCTTTTTTCCAAATGATGATGGCATTGAAGTCTTTGATAATGAAGAAAAGATATTTTAATGTGGGCTTTTCGGTACTTTTAGCCTTAAATATACAACTTAACATATGTTTAAAACAGAACATATGAAAATAAGACAAAGCAAATCTGAGTTCCAGGCACAAATATTGGTTCAAAAGCTACTTTATAGTAATTTTGAATAATTCAGACTCAAATCTCTTGAGACTCAGAACTAACAGAAACAGAATCTCTTTGTTGTAATCATACTAACCTTCAGGACTTCAAGTTGCCACAGTTGATATCTCATTGTTCAGATTTTAAAAATATTTATTCCCAGATTTTAAAAGGATTATATCAAAAGAGTCCTTCACTTTGTATGACTTGGGGTCGTTTCTCATTGAGCAATATTAAAAATAACACCTTTATAAAGCAGCCAGGGAATAAATTAATTAGCAGTTACTGATAGGGTAACAACATCCATCTATCCACTTAACTGTGTTCTTTGCCTTCGAAAGATTGTATAATAAAATTAACTCAAAAATAATGGCTTTGGAAAACTTTCAAGAATGCCAAGGGTCAGCTGAATTACTCATGATTACTATATGTTGAAGAAAACAATATTTTTGAATGAGAGTTTGAATCTAATTTCTTTCACAAGTAATCATCCATAAAGATTTGTTTGTTTTATGTATGTTTCTGATATAATTTCATTGAATATTAAACTTACCTAACACAGCAATACCAATCATGTCTATAAAAAAACAGTTTATTATACCATGTTTTCAGTGAGATAGGAAATATGTTTAACTTTATTTCAAAAGGGTCTAGTTCTAACCTTCGCATTTTACAAACCACAGGTCAACATCCCACCTAGAAAGTTGTGTTAGCTTATGTGGCTGGAAAGAAGACATGGTTTCCACATTGAAGCAAACAAAGACATTTGATTTTAAGTTTAGAATAAAAGCTGAGAATTTATAAAGCTCTGTAAAGACCTTCATGTTTTAAAGTAACTTATTTTTAAAATAAGTCAATTTCACCAAGTGTGGAGATAGCTGAATATAACACATTTTAGATATTTTTAATGAACTAAGAAGTCCAACTATAGTTCTTATATTAGAAGGCTGCTATGAGGTTACCATAATTTATCATATAAATATTTTATCTTTCTATTCTTATGTCAAGCAACATGCCTAAGTTGTAATGCATACTATCTGTTTACAAATGGAAAAAAAATGTAGAAAAGTACATGCTAAAAAACCTGTCCCCATCCCACTTCACTTCCATTATGTTAGCTAGTATCAAAAATTTGATAAATAATTAAACAGCAAATAAAAAGTTTTGGAGAAACTAGAATCCTCATGCATTCCTGGGAGAATTATAAAATGGTGCAGCAACTGTGGAAGACAGTACAGTGGTTTTTCAAAAAATTAAACATAGCATTTCACATGATCCAGCAATTCCACTTTGGGTATAGTATACCCAAATTATTGAAAGCAGGGACTCAAAAAGACACTTTAAATCCATGTTGAGAGTAGCATTATTTGCAATAGCCAAAAAGTGGAAACAACCCAAATGTCCATGGGCAGAAGAATAGATAAACAAATGTGGTATAGACACATAACAATATTATTCAAGCTTAAAAAAACAGTTTTGATGCATGCTACATTATGGATGAGCTTTG
The DNA here is from genome assembly GCF_027574615.1 of Eptesicus fuscus. NCBI lineage: Eukaryota > Metazoa > Chordata > Mammalia > Chiroptera > Vespertilionidae > Eptesicus > Eptesicus fuscus. Next base: position 66,409,851 of record NC_072474.1, on the reverse strand, counting down.
AAAACACTATGCTATCACTAAACATTCAAAGAACTAAAACCTATCCTCCTCAGACTATTCCAAAAAATTCAAGAGGAAGGCACACCTCCAAGCTCTTTCTATGAAGCCAGCATTACCCTAATCCCAAAACCAGATAAAGACAACACAATGAAAGAGAATTACAGGCCAATATCCCTCATGAACATAGATGCCAAAATACTTAACAAAATTCTAGCAAATCGGATCCAGCAGTACATCAGAAAGATCATACACCATGACCAAGTGGGATTTATCCCAGGGATGCAAGGATAGTAAAATATCCACAAGTCAATAAACTTGATACATCACGTAAACAAATTGAGAGATAAAAATCACATAGTCATATCAATTGATGCAGAAAAAGCATTTGGCAAAATCCAACATTTATTCTTGATAAAAATCCTCAGAAAAGTAGGAATAGAGGGATAATACCTCAACATAATAAAAGCCATATATGACAAACCTACAGACAATATCATACTCAATGGGCAAAAACTAAAACCATTTCCCCTAAGAACAGGAATAAGACAGGGATGCCCACTCTCACCACTCCTGTTCGACACAGTACTGGAGGTGCTAGCCATAGCGATTAGACAAAAAGAAGAAATAAAAGGTATCCAAATTGGAAAAGAAGAAGTAAATTTGTCATTATTCTCAGATGACATGATACTATAAATAGAAAACCCTAAAGACTCCATCAAAAAATTATTAGACTTTCTAAATGAATTTTGCAATGTAGCAGGATACAAAATTAATGCCCAGAAATCTATGGCTTTTTTTATACACCAATAGTGAACTTACAGAAAGAGAGATTTAAAAAAAAGAATCCCATTTACCATTGCACACAAAAAAATTAAGATACCTGGTATAAGGAGGTAAAAGACTTGAAGTCAGAAAACTACAGGACACTGAAAAAAGAGATAGAGTAAGACATAAACAGATGAAAGAACATACCGTACTCCTAGATTGGTAGAATCAATATCATTAAAATGTCCATACTACCCAAAGCAATCTACAGATTCAATGCAATCCCCCTTAAAATACCAACGGCATATTTCACAGACTTAGAATGAACTCTCCAAAAATTCATCTGGAATAAAAAAAGACCCCGAATAGCTTCAGCAATCCTGAGAAAGAACAGAGTATGTGGGATCTCAATACCAGATATCAAGGTATTTTACAAAGCCACTGTTCTCAAAACTGCCTGGTACTGGTACAAGAACAGACATATAGACCAGATGGTATAGAATAGAGAACCCAGAAATCAACCCAAACCACTATGCTCAATTAATATTTGACAAAGGAGGCAAGAGCATACAATGGAGTCAAGACAGTCTCTTCAATAAATGGTGTTGGGAAAATTGAACAGATACGTGCAAAAAATGAAAGTAGGCCACCAACTTACACCATACACAAAAATAAACTCAAAATGGATAAAGGACTTAAATGTAAGAAGAGACCATAAAAATCTTAGAGGAATCCACAGGCAGCAAAATCTCAGACATATACCGAAGCAATATCTTCACCGATACAGCTCCTAGGCCAATGGAAACTAAAGAGAAAATAAACAAATGGGACTATATCAAAATAAAAAGCTTTTGTACAGCAAAAGAAACCATCAACAAAACAACAAGAAAGCCCACTGCATGGGAGAACATATTTGCCAATGTTATCTCTGATAAGGATTTAATCTCCAAAACTTACAGGGAACTCATATAACTTAACAAAAGGAAGGTAGACAATCCAATAAAAAAATGGGGAAAGGACCTAAATAGACACTTTTTGAAAGAGGACATTCAGAAGGCCAAGAGACATATGAAAACATGCTCAAAGTCACTAATCTGAGAGATGCAAATCAAAACAACAAGGAGGTACCACCTCACACCTGTCAAAATGGCTATCATCAACAAATGACAAGTGCTGGCAAGGATGCGGAGGTGCAGCCACTGTGGAGAACAGTATGGAGTTTTCTTAAAAAACTAAAAATGGAACTCCCATTTGACCTAGTGATTCCACTTCTAAGAATATATCCCAAGAAACTAGAAACACCAATCAGAAAGGATATATGCACCCCTATGTTCATAGCAGCACAATTTATCATAGCTAAGGTTTGGAAACAGCCTAAGTGCCCATCAGCAGATGAGTGGATTAGAAAACTGTGGTACATCTACTAAGAAAACTGTGGAATACTACGCTGCTGTAAAAAGGAAGGAACTCTTACCATTTGCAACAGCATGGATGGAATCGGAGAGCATTATGCCCAGCGAAATAAGTCAGTCAGAGAAAGTTAAATATCACATGATCTCACTCATTGGTGGAATATAATGAACAACATAAACTGATGAACAAAAACAGATCCAGAGACAGAGAAGCATCAATCAGACTGTCAAACCTCATAGGGAAGGCAGGGGAGGGTGGGGGTAAGGGGGAGAGATCAACCAAAGGACTTGTATGCCTGGGGGGGGTGAGGAAACTAGCTGGGGGGTGGAGGGCAATGGAGGGATAAAGGCACATATGTAATACCTTAATCAATAAAGAAAAAATAAATTAAAAAAGAACACTATGCTAAGTAAAATAAGCCAGACAAAAAAAGGTCAAATATTGTATGATTCCACTTTTATGTGGTACATAGAATAATCCAATTCAGAGACAGAAAATTAATGATTGCCAGGGGCTAGGAGGGAGAGGAGAATGGGGATTTATTGCTTAATGGGTGTAGAATTTCAGTCTGGGATGATCAAAACATTCTGGAGATGCATGGGGGTGATAGTTGCACACCATCAATGTACTTAATGCTCCTAAATTGTATACTTAAAATGGCTAATATTGTAAATTTTATGTTATATATATTTTACCCAGTAAAATTACTATTTATAGGAGTTTAAAATCAATTCAAATATTATCGTATTTAATAGAAATCATTGATAAGGTGAATATAAGACACACACAAAAAAAGCAAAAAGTCCCCATATTACAGTAATTATTGTTAGAAATATTGAGAAATTATGTTTAAATAAAACATTTATTTTTATTTTTTTTATTTTTTTCAGTATATTTTATTGATTTTTTACAGAGAGGAAGAGAGAGGGATAGAGAGTTAGAAACATCGATCAGCTGCCTCTTGCACACCCCCTACTGGGGATGTGCCTGCAACCAAGGTCCATGCCCTTGACCGGAATCGAACCCGGGACCTTTGAGTCCGCAGGCCGACGCTCTATCCACTGAGCCAAACCGGTTTCGGCAAAACATTTATTATTAATTTATTTTAATATATAATAGATTTTCTTATAAGTTACTAATATGTGGTTCTCTCTATGTATATATTTATCATAATTATTTTATATACCAAGCTAGTCAATCAGTTTTAATGATATAAAACTAATGATGGCACATAGCAAAAAAATTATTATTGCTTAATATGTATTTTTTGTAAGACACATAGTAAAATATAGTTGATATTTCAAATATTAATTCAAAATTCTTTTTAGATTTATTACTATCTGAAACTCAATAGAAGGATAACAGTCAAAATCTTAATTATATGCAATAGTTTGGAATAAGTAATTCAGAGTGAAAAAATTATCCTGATAATTGAGGGTCTCTGTTCCGTCCCCTTAGCCATTAGAGTGGCCCTCGTAGAGGTCTTCTTCTCTACTGCCTACCATCTGGTGGATGTAACTGACCACTACTGAGCTCACAGACTCGGTCATCAAAGGCAAAAATGTAAAGATTCTAGCTGGTGTTAATGAAAGAATAAAGTTCTCACTAGCTATTCTTTTTTTTTTAAAGTTTTCTTTTTAAAAAATATATTTGTAATTGATTTTAGAAAGAGAAGACGGAAGAGGGAGAAAGAGAGAAACAGATTAGAGACAGAAACATCGACCAGCGACCTCTCAGTGCCTGGGACAACACTCAACCAACTGAACCACAGTGGCCAGGGCTGGATAGCTGTTCCTAATGCTTCTGCCATATGGAGTTTCTTCAACTGAGACAGGCCCCAGGGCCCAGGGCAGGAGCAATTGCTGTGGTATTTCTTTCTTGTAGTGCTAACATGGCAGTATCACTGTGATTCTCAAGATCTGTCCAAATTGATACATAGTCAAAAAATAATAAAATGCAGGGAATCAGTTGTAATCATTTTTAAAGATATACCATATTTTCCGGCGTATAAGACGACTTTTTAACCCAGGAAAATCTTTTATACGCCCAGTCGTCTTATACGCCGGAAAATACGGTAATTTGAATTTGAACCACAACCAACTATAGTCCGCATGTACATAATCAATGGTTTTCTTGACAACAACAGCAATACTAATACTTACTAACCAGCCATTAAACAATTTAGTCCTTATTATATACCAGGTGCTTTCCTAAGGGTTTTATAAGCATTAGAATTATTTAATCATCACAGTAATCCTCTAGGGCAAGTATTAGTTTTCTGAATATACAGATGAGGAAACTGATGCTTGGAGAAGACGAGTCATTTACTCAAAATGCCATCACAAGTAAATGGCAGCTCCAAGATTTGGAGCCAGGAGAGTCAATCTCCACCACCCATAATCATTAAATTCTGTATCTTAGGTATTTGTATAAATCTTTCAAAACCACATTAGAGATAATAAAATATTATTGGCTGGGAATACAAGGGAAAATGCCTACCTTCATTAAACAATCCAGTTGGAATACATAAATTAAATACATTATAAATTAGGTCTGAAGAACATTATAAAAGGAATATAAAACATTATTAGGGGAACATATAGAAAAGAGACCATACCTCTAAAACTACAGAAAGTGAACTTTCTCTGGATGTCTAGAACTTAAAGCTCAATACAGGCTAGTACATAAGTTTAACTGTAGATTAAATACATTAAGCCCTACAACTGCATATATTTTCCATTTTGAATGGGACTCCTTTCAAGAATGTATTCACATTTCCATCTTCCTTATCTGAGTTGTCTGCACATGTTCTCATATCAAAGACAAAGCTTTATAATGATGGCTATTGATCATCATGCCAGGATACAGCCCAGCAATATTCTCAGGGCACTCTAGGGAATATGAAGTGTTTTCTTCTTACATTAAATGATCCCAGACTGCAGTGTTTGTCCAGGTCTTGTGTCTCGGTTCTCTCATTTTCTTCCTTGCAACTCTTAATTCTCAGAACTGTGCTCTATCCATCTTTCACAGTCCCTCTGCCCCAATTCTATTGTACTTCTTCTAATTAGCCATATGGAAATAAGATAAGCCCACTAAGAGTAGGTATAAAAAATATATGCAGCCCAGCTGGTGTGGCTCAATGATTGAGCATCGACCATGAGCTAAGAGATCACCAGTTCGATTCCTAGACAGGGCATACAGCCGCAGTTGGGGGCCTGATCACTGTTTCTATCTCTCTCCCTTCCTGCCTCTCTAAAATAAATAAAAACATATTTAATAATATATATGTAGATAATAGTATAAATAAGCTGAAACTCTTCATATATATTTTTATTGATCAAAGAGTTATTTATCTTGTATTCCCAATTACTACTCTAGAGTGTATTTTAGGTATGGAAGTTGCTGATCCATTTTGCAATACCTTACAGTTTAAAACAATATAATCGCATAAAGATTCTACAGAATAAATTCAGTACTAATTATACATTGAATATAGAACCATACTTTTCCTACACATGATTGTAATATTCTTAAGTCTACATTTCAATACATTTACCAAAATAGAGTCCAATTCAAGCAGTTTACCAAATCTAAACAACAAAACCCAACTCACATTATGTATATTCACTGTCACTTAAGAAGTGCACACATATTCGAATTGTACATGATTTTTCTCAACTTGAAGATTTTGCAAATGTTTTGCTGTATTTCCTTATTTAAAGAGTTGAACTTCTTTTGCATATCCCAGGCTAAAAGTAAATAGCTATTCTATATACATTTTTAAGAGAAGCAAATTAATAGAGAGCTAACTTCTTAAGGGTTGAAGTCAGGGACACCAGCTGCAAATATTTTATGCTTACCGATGTGTCTCTTTCCTAAATTCCACTTGTGCCAACAATGAGTAAAATAAATGCCCTAGGATCTCTCTCATTCATATTTTCAACCCCCCCCCCACCCTCTCTTTACTCAAACCTCCCCCTCTCTCCCCTCTCTCTCTCCTTCCAGATAAATGCCAGTCATTTGGCCAGGGCTAACTCACAGAAGGTACGGCGGGCACAGATGGCACTAATGCATAAATGTAATCTAGCAAAAGAATGCCCATGCCAACCCAGAAAAGGTTCCAAATAACTGCAGTGCACTTACAGGAAGTCTGTGATTGGCAAGGTTGAAGCTGCAACTGTGAACGCTCGCTGTTTCTTCCCAGATCGACAATAGGAACTCTTGAGCAAGTGAGCATATTTAATTTGTTTTATTTGCCACAAATGTATTAATTTAGATGGTGTTTAGATCAATGACATATCCTTACAAATAATACTAAATGAGGATAATCTGATTTGTGCAATGTCTGAACGCATTCACAAGTCCATATGTATCCGATGACCTAGAGACTTTTTCCCACCCGTTCTGTGTTTCCTTACCTCATCACAGTATCCTGGTGTAATTCAAATTTATGGCAAACTGCTGATATAATGTTACTTTGAGGATAGTTAATATTTTCTCTCTTCTTTTTTTTTTACCAAGTGATATCACCATACTTTAAATTCGAATTGCCCACAAAATATCCATGATGTAGGTAAGTTTAGTAAGGCTTTTAATATTCATATTTAGTTCAATTTTAAATTCAAGCAAAACACTAATGAAATTAACTGTTTATAATCCTACCTGTATGTGCCTACCCCATAGTTAAGTTTGTTTCATGAAGAATGTCACCAAGAAGAGAAAAGGGTTAAACATTTAATGTGTGATCCAGTCTGAGAGCAGGACGAGGAGTGAAGGAGGCAGTCCAGGAGGGGAGGGGAGAGCAGCATTGCAGAAAGGATTTCCTTGTGTAATTCTCTAAACGGCTCACCACAACTCTTAATGATTTTCCTTGGAAAAGATATTCCTTTCTAATTCTTCATTATAAACCTATCTATTTTCTCCTCGATTAAACCCAAATTGGAATAAAAGTGATCATTGCTGCATTAGTTATAATGGTGCCCTTTCCATCAATAAAAGAGATCTTACCTTATAATAGACAAATATGCAAATTGACCGCACCTTCGCTACACCCAAGCCACGCCCACCAACCAAGCCACGCCCACCAGGAAACCGTTGCAGGGACGTTGGGGTGTGGCGGAGGCTTTCCCGGCCTTGGGCACCAGCAGGGAGCCTGCACGGATAGAAGGAAACCACTGGGGGTCGGCTCCTGCGATCCCTAGCAGGGACCCTGGGTGCCGCCGAGCCCAAGGCCAGGAAAGCCTCGGGCGGAGGCTTTCCTGGCCTTGGGCACCAGCGGGGAGCCTGCACAGATCGCAGGCAATGACCAGGGGGTCGGCTCCTGTGATTGGTAGCAGGGACGCTGGGTGCCGCCGAGCCCAAGGCCAGGAAAGCCTCGGGCGGAGGCTTTTAGCAGGGATGTTGGGTGCGGCTGAGCCCAAGGCCACCGCCCGGGGCCAAGCCACCACCCTGAAAGAAGGCAGAAGACGGTGGCCACAGCCAAGGCCTGGGTCCCCGGTGCAGGCAGAAAACTGGTGCAGGCAGCCAGGTGAATGAAGGTCTATTGCACGAATCTTCGTGCAAACGGGCTACTAGTATTAAATATCCAAACACAGAGGATTCCTAAATTGACTGTAGGAAGATGCAAATAACTCACGGGCATGGATAAACAACAGTGTGGTGATGGTAGGGAGAGGGGGTTAGGGATCAGTAGAGGAGAGTATGAGGGATAAATGGCGATAGAAAAATATAAAATAAAATAATAAGTTTATGTGACTGTTATCTTGAAATTTAATTTAAAAATGGCGATATAATTTTAAATAATAGATTAGTATTTATGTAGTAAATTTCAATTACATTTTTAAAAACAGGCTCAGAAAAAAACTCAGAAAACTGATTTATGTGATATAAGAAGATACTTTTTTCTTCTTTGTCCTAAAACTTTTGTAATTTTCTTTAATAGGTACATATTTATTTTTGTAATAAGATAAACTTAAAAAAAAAATCTTACCAACTTACTTATTTATTTTAGCCCACCTCTTCTACACACACACAAAAACGAAGTTACTTTTCCTCAATTATAATCTTATCATCAAATTCCTGGAAGAAACTAAATAGCTGTTCATAATTTTGCATTTTCTCTCAAATATAAACTGTGTATGAAAAAAGCAATAGAATAGACTTTCTGTGGTAACAGCAGCAGCAAATAACCATCAATGCGATAAGACGAAAGAAGTGGTCAGGAATGTGGGTTGTCTTTGAAAACAAAATCTACCATTTGAGAGTCATTTGACTTGAAGCACTGTATCTTTTCCATCTTATTTTCCTCATTTGTAAAATGTAGCACTGCTTCATAGAGATAGTGGGAGAACTGTGGAGATGTACCTACATGATAAACTCTAGTAAGTGTCATCTATTCCTACAGAGATGAACTGGCAAATAGTTTGATTTGTAGATTTTGTTTTCAATAAAACTTCAAAATAAATATTATGGGGGGGGGGAGCAAGAACAAAAACAAAAACAAAAACAAAAAACTTAATCAAGTTCCAAACCAAAGAACTATCTATCTATTCAGCAGTTCTTTTCATGATGCATACATTCAAGTCGGAGTGTGATCATATATGTTTTCAGAGGACTGACTCTGGGCATTCTATCAAGAAAAAACTAAATAGTGCTGTTCGTTACTAAGAATGGAGAAGAAGTTTGTAACATGCTCCTAAAATTAAAGTGTATGCCATCTACCAATGTAAAAAAGTTTAAAATTGTTATGTTCCCTTAAAAAAAAAAAAAGGCACCTCCTAGGCCAGTTAGCACAAGCACCCTTTCCGCCTGGCTGACTCAGCAGGATCAGCGCAGAGTGCGCTGGATCCAGTGAACAACCCCACCACTCTGTTCCCACCCTATGCAGGCCACAATGTGCTCAACTAGAAACTGCGTTCCTGAAATTACACGTGACCTGGGATGGTCCATCATGGACAGCGAATGTGAAATTGAAGTAGTGATGAAGAGTTGTGGGGAGAGTAGATTGTAGGGGAAGAAATAATGAACAGAAAAAGAGAAATTCAAAGGCCAGCTGGATGGGAAAAAGGGAACCTAAACGGAGTCCCTAGGGGAAATACCAGAAGGAACAGTAACTAGGGTGAAGCCTAGATCAAAAACTAAGATGAGGAAGCAAAGTAGAAACCAAAGTGCAAGACAGTACATTACTGACTTGCGTGCCTAAGGTACATGGAATAAAAGGAGAAGGAAGTCTTATTTCTTTTGGCTACAGTTACTGCAATGTGAAGACATTTTAAGACATGTTGAGAATTCAAGAAAAGAACTTGGAATTCGAAGGTGAAATAGAGATGAGTACCCACATGTGTGTCCGTTGGCTACTTGTTCTTGCAAGGAACCTTTGCTATTTCACATTCCCTGCAATGCTAGGTAGTACATGTCTACTGCAGTCCAGTTGTTGGAGAGCCACATTAAAGAGTGACACTTGGTGAACATACGCTCAAGAGATGACTTAACTTCCAATGGGACCTATTACTTAAACTATAATTGCCTCTTCCACAAAAAAGCACCACAAATTTTGGTCCTATTCTAAAGTTGTAAGAAAAATGTGTTGTTTTTTTTAATCCTCACCAGAGGATATTTTTCCATTGATTTGTAGAGAGAGTGCAAGGAAAAGGGAAAGACAGAGAGAAATATCGATGCGAGAGAAACACATGGATTGGTTGCCTCCTGCACGCGCCCCGACCAAGGAGAAGCCTGCAACTGAGGCACGTGCTCTTGACCGGAATCGACCTGGGACCCTTCGGACCGAAGGCTAATGCTCTATCCACAGAGCCAAACCGGCTAAGGGCAGAAAATGGGATTTATCAGGATGTGCCATGTGTACAACCTGATTACAGATCACATGTTCTAATATTATTCATAGTTCTAAATGTAGGGAGTACCTCACAGCATTGCCAGTATCATCCTGATGCTACTTTTGAAAGTTCAGTTGTTTCAAACACCACTCTTCAATAAGAACTACAAATTATATCATTATCTTTTGCTGAATTTTTAAGCAATCTCTAGTCACATAAGCTTTAAATTGATATAATGCTATTCCACTATGCTATCCTCAGATCATCTCTCAGCAGAACTTGGCTATTCTCTTTCTTTTTTTTTAAATTTCTTTATTGATTAAAGTATTACATATGTGTCCTTATCCCCCCATAACCCCCCCCCCAACCCTCCCACTCATGCCCTCACCTCCCTGTTGTCTGTGTCCATTGGGTAGGCTTATATGCATGCATACAAGTCCTTTGGTTGATTTCAAAACTATTGCCATTCTCTTACCTAAATCAGCACTATAACTGGTAGTGCTACTTTAGAACCCTGCATTGAGGCTTCCCATACAAGAAGTTTTCTCCTTAATGTCACATCCACAATCTAAGTCAGGCGTCCTCAAACTACGGCCCGCAGGCCACATGCGGGTGTTTTTGCCGTTTTGTTTTTCTACTTCAAAATAAGATATGTGCAGTGTGCATAAGAATTTGTTCATAGTTTTTTTTAAACTATAGTCTGGCCCTCCAACGGTCTGAGGGACAGTGAACTGGCCCCTGTTTAAAAAGTTTGAGGACCCCTGATCTAAGCGAACAGCTAGAATGTTGTCACAATTTTCTACTTCTATCAAGGTTTCTCTTCCTTTTAAGATAATTTATTTTCTCATAAAAGTTCAGGTATAATCACTGAGAGAAGGAAATAGTGAAATATTTCAACACTATTCAAGTTGGTCTCAGAGACTGAAGAATGATGCAAAATAAATAAAAATCCTTTATTAAATGTAAAAGATAGTGAAGGAGAAAAATGTAACATGAAATAGTTAGAAAGCAATTTGTTTTAAAATTATTGCACAACATTTAAAGTATTTCACTTCAGGCTCTGGTTATATATTGCACAATGGATTATGGTGACCTTTACCCTTATAATCATTCCTACCTAGTACTACACAAAGACAACAACTATGCTTACATTTTCCATCTCTTGCACAATTTTAGACCCAAAGTCAGCAAGCAATGAAAAGTTTGCTTATGTATTCACTCAATCATTTGAAGGTATTTCTCATTTTAATCTTTGTTACAAAGAAGAAAAATAGTGTATTGCTGATAACCTTTTTGCTTTACTCTTACAAAAGTAAAAAATGAATTAGTCTTAATTTTATACAGTTTAAGAACACACCCATAAACTTAATTAAGCTTTTAATTCAGCTATAAAGAATAGGAGCCAATCACTATAGTCTCAACAGTAGCATTAAGAAAACAAGATGCCCATTTCAGTTTCTTAATGAGGCAATTACCAGTAACAAGAAAATCTCAAAAGATTCATATTTTGCTCAATTAAGTTCCTTGAAAACCAGTCTCATATAACCATCTAAAACAGCATCAAATAGGGCAGAAGAAAAAGTTTTCTGCAAGATTGTTTGCCAGATTCATAAATGTTTAGGTAGCTTCCTTTAAATTCTCACTGTAATACACCCACAGAAAAGTATCTGCAAGTAATTTTTTTTTTCTGGCACTCACTTGAGCTACTAACTCCCAACTCTATACCTACTCTGATAGAGATACTGACTAGATTATACCATTCTCAAAAAACAGATTTTTGTTTCATTATCTGTCCTAAAAATAAAGAAATCATAAAATGTTGTGCATCACTAACAAAGTACAACCTGAACAATTAAATATCCATTGAGCCAAATATTTATACTGAGCATCAACCATGTACATAGCACTGTACCAGTGTTTTTAAAACCCACTAACGGTATTTTGCTTTTCAGAAAAAAAAAAGAAATGTATTGTAACATCTGCTTACTATTTTATCCTAGTTTTTACTCGAAAATAACTGGCTTACCCATTCCCCACTTTTAGGAATTTGTTGTTTCAACTCTTTGCAAAAGCTTTCCTGCGGTGGATTATAAACAGTACTATTGTCCATGCAGATAGAGGAGTTCAGAAGCAAGACCACTAAACGCAGTGGCAAGTTCTCTAGCTAGGTCTGAAAGCAGACTTCATTCATTTCTGAGTTTGAATCAAGCTAATCAAACCTGCCAGAGGCTTTGCAAAGCCTAACAGCACTGGTAGTGCTAGTCCTACAAATTGCAAAATATTTTACTCCAGAGGATATCTTTGTGAGCTGCAGAAGAGTGATGGGAACGCAGGAAAAAGAAGAGAATTGCAGAATTCAAGCCCATTAAATGTATCCAAAATGCATCAGCATTTTCATGCCAACCTCTCTATAACCAATTCAGTCCCTACAGAAAAATTTAAATAATGCTGAAAAAGTAGAACATTACATTAAGTACTACTACTGTGTTACTGTGTTATCCATGGTGGTTAATATATCGCATTATATATAGGGATAATTACTACTATCATACTCGTTAAAAACCACTAAATCACAAGACCATTTTAAACTGCTGCAGTAGGAGAAAGACGGTCAGATTTTTACAATATCATATTCTGGCACCACACCAAAAAAATAATGTGCTGTACTGCCTGGGGTGGGGGTAGGGTGTAAACATGAGTTCTTGTCTTTAAGTGTATATTTGCATTTAAGTGACAAATAAAAGGTGTGTTTTTTTTCAGCCTTCACAATAAAAAAGGCCTAATCTATGCCTGTCACAACACAAAAGCACGCCATTGGCCTAAGCTGTAGCCCATATGGTTGTTACACATGCATTTGTGAATCTGGTGTAACATGCTTTGTGTTGGCAATTTAAATCTCAACAGCCTATTCATCTTTTAAATACATTTAAGCATGTCCACCACGGCTGCCAGGCTCTCCTGCCCCTTGCATTCTCCTTCCGTCCAGCCCAGTGTTTTCTCCCTAGAGCTCAAGGTTTCAGCAGAGTGACTCCTGGCAACAGGAAGACAAAGAAATTCAATGAAAATTATAGTTCTTGTATAACTGCCTAATGACACCACACTTTTCTATTCTCCAGCTTCTTAAAATTAAGTATAAATGCTTCTCAAGCAGATAATTCTTGATTTTTAAAACATGACCTGAATTATTTAACTCATGAATCCAGGCTTAGTTTCAAGTAGCTTTAATGGAGATAGATTCGTCCCCAAGGAGCTCCTGAAGTGATGAGTGTGAGGTGCTCTCACTCTCCTGCCTTCTGAAGAAAATGATTAGAAAGCAAATATGCGGAAAGTTCTTGTCCAATTAGAAGACAACTTATTATGTTAAGCAATATGTACAAAAGTCTAAGGTGGAAATCTCTTTTCAATAATATACCCCAAAGTAATTTTTATATTGCAGTAATTAACCTAAATATGGAATAATCTTACTCATCAAAATTCCCATTACAATTTCAGCTTCCAGATTTCCATGTCAATCATCATTCATCTTACATCATTTTGTTGGAAGAAAATACTGATCTATGTATTGTTATCAATGGCTAAAAGATTTAACACTTATTCAGCATTTACTGTATGCCCAGGAAGTATTCTAAGTGTTTCAGATGTATTGACTCATACAATCTTCACAAAAATGAAGCATTGTATTTATATGACATAAAATAAATATAGGGAGGCAATTTTTATGGGTTGTTTGTGTGTGTGTGTGTGTGTTGCATTAAAATGCCTACAATTATAGGGCCAGTGTGGCTCAATGGTTGAGCATCTACTTATGAACAAGGAGGTCACAGTTCCATTCCTGGTCAGGGCATATGCCCGGGGTTGTGGGCTAAATCCCCAGTGTGGAGCTTGCAGGTGGCAGCCAATCAATGATTCTCTTTCATCACTGATATCTCTCTCTCTCTCTCTCTCTCTCTCTCTCTCTCTCTCTCTCTCTCTCTCCCCTTCCTCTCTGAAATAAATAAAAATATATTAAGAAAAAAAGAAGCCTACAATCTACTGATCTGAGCTCCCTAAGATAAATTGAAACCCAAATACTCAGTTCTCATTATTTATCAGTGCACCTTAGCAATTCAAGTTCATTGTAGATGTTCAGGTAGCATTCTTCCAGATTCAGGCCTCCCACTTCTGGTACAAGAAGAATGGATGAAGGAGCTCATGCAGTCAACAACAAGAGCTGAATTACACCACGGGGAGCCTGAATTACATTTATTTTGGGCATCACAGATAGGCCCTACTTTAATATATTTGTTCTTACATGTCAATATATATCCTAGATTTGCCCACTTCATAATGATCTAAAATTTTTAAAAATTTAATAAGCTGAAAGCAGAGAAATTGAGCTTTCTTTCCTAAGTGGAATATCCTATATAATAAAGAGCTAATATGCTAATGGTCATCACACCATCATGACCAACCAGCAGGAGTCTGTGTGTGCAGCAAGGCGTGCGAGGGTGGCCGCTCAAGGAGGCAGGAGGCGGGGCACCTCCTCGCGTGGCTGGGCCTCTAGTATAAAATGATAAAATGTAGAGTGAGCATGAAATTGAGAGGTAGAGACTACCAGTGTTGGAAATATAACTTAAAATGTGGTAAAATAATAATAGCAAATATTTATTAAGAACTTTCTGAGTTACAGTCACTAAGCTATGTGTTTTACTATCTCAGTCTTCAAACAACCCTGTGTGGTAAGTGCAATTATAATACAATTTCCATTTTAAATACTAAGAAAAAGATAATGAGTTTTAGCCTAAGAGTGTACTTAAGGGCACAGAGTTAGTAAACAGTACAGTCAGGAATGGAACTGAGGTATTACAGGATAGTGAAGGGTTACTAAGTTATGTTGTATGCCCCTGTAAGCACTCTCAGATGAATATTTTTGTGCAAAATGTTTATTAGGGAGTGCTTTCAGAAACAACCTGTTTCTGTGAAGGAGTTAGGATTGGGCAAAGAAAGAATTTACACCTTGTTGAATTCTCAACAGAGGCCTCAACCAATTCCATGGGGACCTCTGAAGCTGCAATGGCCCCTCGAGGTGTTCTGAATGGAGGCAGAGAGCCAAGCCTTTGGACGTCACATCAATCAATCATTGAATGTGGGCTGCCCTACTCCATTCCTGTGGAACCAGCAGAGGAAATACAGTTTTTCTATAGCTTTCATGAAATGCCCAGTTGAAAGGAGAAGAAAGAAAGAATAGGTGATGAGCCACAAAACCCTCCCTGTTCTGGTTAGTTAATAGAAGACATTTATTATATTAGGATGGCCAATGCTATCTGAACCTGTATGCTAGATAATTTACATTCTATAAGTCCTAATCCTAAAACCTTAGGATCTAGACACAATTCAAAATAAAAAGGATTAATGCTTTATTTCTCTTCTTACTAACATGAGTATTTATATAGTCACACAGACAGCATTCCAAATTACTATGAAGCCCTTCGTATGTAAGATGCCTGATTCTTCTGACCAGAAGCAAATAGAAACCTACTATAGCTGAATTGTAACTCCTACCTCACAGCCAGATGGGGTTGTTCTTTGACCACTGAGAACAGCTACCCCAAGGTTTGCAGCTCTTGCCATTAGGAATGTTTTCTTTCCTTCAGATTTCAAGCTAAGAGAATCATTTACATTTGTCTTATTTTAAACCAGCATATGTAGACAGGGAAGACAGTTCTCATTAGCAAAAGATAAGACTGGGAGAAAAAAATAATAATTATGCTACTCTGCATTGCTACCTCTTCTTATAATCAAATCTGCCCTTGCATATTGGTTCAATTAGGTAAATCTGATTATTAGGGTAGCAAAGTCCTATTTACAACAAGGATTGGCTTGGAATGACCATCACTCATAGATTTTTTTTTGTTTTTAATCCTCACCTGATGATACTTTTTCCATTGACTGAAAGAGAGAGAGAGAGAGAGAGAGAGAGAGAGAGAGAGAGAGAGAGAGAAACATCGACATGAGAGAGACACATTGGTAGCTTCCTGCATGCTCCCCTACCAGCGCTGAGGAACCTGCAACTGATGTATATGCCCTTGACTGGAATTGAACATGCAACCCTTCAGATTGCAGGCCGACTAACCATTGAGTAACCGGCCAGGACCATCATTCATGTTTTAAGTGCTATAAAGACTAAACAAGCAATCTAAGGTCATAATATAAGCAACAATGTAAAACTGTTTATTTTGTTCCAGTAGAATATTTTCTAACCTACAACTTCTAATCAGCCTATACCGTGGTGGACAACGTCAAAAACACTTATTATACAAGCAGAGATCTGTGTTTCCTTTGCCACAGACAATAAATCTTTAGTGTCTTCTCCCGATACACATCACTCCATGTGCTCTCAAGAGGCCCCACATGTCTCTCTTGCCTTCCCTTCCCTATCAAGGTCACTTTTGAGTGACAATAAAACTTATGGTAAAAACATATAGTCATGCATAATTATTATCTATGGTTAAGTTTCTTGTCAGTGGATATTCAAACTCTAAAAAAGGCTGCATTCCAAATATAACATAATGTATACAGAAATTTAATATCACAAATATATAATAGAATAAGCCCATCTAAAAACAGATTTCTCTTCTCACCATTCATTGCTGTTATAAAATTATACTTTATCCAGAATGTACATATTTAAGAAATTAAATTTAGCTTCAGAGAAATCTCCTTTTTACTGAGTAATAATCTGGGAACTAAAGAAAATAAATTACTAGTTGACTGCATTCACTTTGGCTTGAAAAATCAAAGCATTATTCTCAACTAATGAGAAAAATAGTGGTAAAATATGTAAAGTGGAAATAACTTTTAAATCCTCATTGGCCTTTCACAACAGTTAAATGAATACATTAAAACTGTTGAAGGCTCTATTGTATATGATAAAGTAACTTCTCAAGCAAGCCATATGCTAGTTGTATAACATACTTGGAAGAATGAGAAAATAGTACCTTATATTATTTTTTTCTGTTCTGAGATTCAGATAAAAGCCTCAGCTGAAAAATTTTGCTTCAGGAAAAAAAAGAAGTTCAGAGAGGTTATATAACTTGCTCAAGGCCAATCAGCTGATGAATGCAAAAGATTATATTGAACTTGGATTTCTGACAATAAAGCGGGGTAGATCACATACTGAATAGAAGGCATGTGTTATTCCAAATTTCAGGCATGACTTATTTTGTTTTCTTAAAGTGTCAAATTAAGATACACAGAAATTCAGTAGCACATTTTAGATTAACTCTCCTAAGTAAAATAAACCATAACAGAAGCCTATGAGTAGGGCCTTAAGCAAAACAAAGATAATACAAGTCTATTTAAAAAAATCAGTCTTCACTCTCTGGGACAGTTATGTCTAAACCCAGTTAACAGATATGCAACAACATTATGATAACTTAAAATCATGGTGGAGGTTCCGTTTCAATAATATAGTGAATCCCCTGTGTTTCTTTCCCTAAAACTAAATGAAAGAAAGAAGAGAGGAAAAAGTCCTTGGGAGTCACTCAGATCTGTAAATTAAAATAAAGTGTTTAATATAGGCATAGTACCCTCCGTACATGATTTATATCATTTGGATGTGGTCATCATCCTTTCCTTGAGTCAGCACTACTATTCCTTTCTCTGATTTCTACTTCAGCTCACCAGTATTTTTAGCAGGACGAAGAGAGACTCTAAATCCATTGACCATGCTTTATGTTCAGAAAATATTATCCCTTAATAAATGTATGGCTATTATCTAAAAATGAAGGAGCCTAACGCTTTCAATATCAGCAATAAACTAAAATTGCTTCAATTTAGGTATAAAATGTATTTGAACATTGTGGGGGAAAAAGGAAAGAGAGGACACAGGAACCCACAAACAGGCTGAGAACACAGGAACTAGCATGGGTTTGGTACATTATCACATGACATTTGCATGTCTGGGATGACTAAGAGCTGTCTGTTAAATAGAGGATGACAGGTCATAATTATTCTAATGCAATACATTGTACATTAAACAAGGATGGCTGGGATAAAGTGTCAAATGCAGGTCATTAATGATGACAAGGGCTGGATTCAGCTGCAGCAGCTGTCACCATCCCAGGTGGTGACCATACTGCCATAATCCTTACCTCTGTGGAGGTCTTCCTGAGAAAATGGAGGCCAATACGCCCAGTTAAAATATATAAATAATAATTAATGTATAGAGAAATGCACATAAAATCTCAGGGTCCGCAATGCCCCAAGAATTTACTCATTGGTAAACTGTATCTTTACAAGTCAGTAATTCCAGGGTAATGTACTAGGAAGTGAAGCTTTGGTGACATTAAATTCTGAGTTTAAATTTCATCACTTACCAATTTGGACCTTTGTAAACCTCCTTTGTGCATATAGTGATGCCTATGTCATTTAAATGTTTTACTAATAATTCCCATTAATTTCACTATTTATACTCATGAGACTATAAATTACAACTAAAACCATACTAAACTGTGGTGCATTTTCTGTATATTTGTCCAATTAATTGTGAAACATAAAGTAGAATTTAAGCGGCTAACTAAAATTTCCAATAAGCTATTTAAAGCTCAAAGTTAATACATTCACTCACCATCTATCTGCAGGATCCTGGACTTTCTGAGCCTGTTTCCTTATCTATAAAATGGGGATAAAAGCCCTTTGCCATGAGTTGTTTTGAGAATTACAGTAACATATGTAAGATAACTAGTACAGTGCGTGGCACATAGCTACTGCATTATAGATTATGTTGGTTTTTTATCATTGGTGATGATGTAAATAATGATTGTAATGTATGCTGACTTCCATAAACTTATATTCTAAACTTTTTAGTTAAGTATATCCTTCAGGTTTTGACTTTCTATGCTGGCTGTCACAGTTTTGGTTCCTGACACTGTCCCAACATCACTATAGTTAGCTAAAGAACAGAGTTAGCTAAGGTATATAGTTATCTTCTAAGGTATAAGGTATTTGCTAGATACTTGTATTTCCCAATAACAGGTTGCTATTTCTATCAACATTGTATTTGTAATGAAATATTTCCCATAGACATTTGAAATATTAATGATCTAAGAATTTGTGATTAAAATAATAATTCAAATATTTTCTATTTATAAATAATAGCTAAAAGATACTTGTATCTAATTGATCAACATTAAGACAATTCTAATGTAAAATTAAAATTATGATCAGGCCATAGACCCTCAAGGTTTATGTTAAAAGCATTCAAAGGCTAGAGGTCACTGCAAGTGTTACTTGTCATCCATAGGAAAAACAAACAAACACTTAATAAAAAGAGTGTATTTAGCTGACTTACAAAGTGATTGATTTTCATTTAGCATTTGTCTACTATTTCTAGCCCAACTTGGAAAATCGATTCCAAAGTGGCCCAATGGGAGGACAGTTCCATGGAGCTATATGCACTTAATGATGGGAACACATTAGAACTCCACTGCTTATACTAGTATTAAATAAAAGAAACTGCTTTTAAATTCTTTTGCAGTTGTGACACTAGGCAGCAAGTTGCAACACATCAAAATGACAGTGGAAATAATCAAATATCACGCATTAATATCTTCTCTTTTTTTTGAAAGAAGAAAAGCAGCAAGAAGTAGATGTCTTATAAAGACAAAACTGGCATAAAATTTAAATATGCTGTTCTCTTAAATCTGTACTCTCTTTATTTTCTTCCATATGCAGTATTTTCCATTTATTTTAAACTATTGGTAGCCAAATATTCATTATGGATATTTTGTATATTTGTTACAACATTCAAACATGTTCCAGAATATTGTGAGAAATATATGCCACTTTTTAATTCTTATAGTAACTTGTAAAATGTTTATATGTATTTATTAATTGTTGGTGGCCTCATGAAATGTCTAATTACTAAAAAAAGTGTGAATTTAAACAGACCTGTAAACAACGAACCTAACTTTCTATCTACAACATCTTTTACTCTTCAAAGATTACTGAAGCCTACTGGCTGAGAGGCAAAGTGCAAGGGCCTGGGGTTATCCTAGTTAACGTGATGAAGAACGTTCTATCTTCATAGAGCCGGCCTGGTGGGAATTAAATGAAAAATATGATTGCTAAAATTCAAAAGTATATTTGTGATAATTTCTTTCTCTATATACAAATGAGAAAACTTAGGACCAAAGAGATGAGGAAATTTATGCTCGGTTTCCAGAAGATCAATTACGGTATAGAGATGCCGAGTTTAATGACTCCAAATGTAGTGATCTTTTTTTTTTTTTGTATTTTTTCTTTTATATTTATTTTTTATTATTTTATTTTTTTCTTTATTGATTAAAGTATTACATATGTGTCCTTACCCCTCCATTGCCCCCCCCCCCCAACTCATGCCCTCACCCCCCTGGTTGACTGTGTCCATTGGTTAGGCTTATATGCATGCATACAAGTCCTTTGGTTGTGATCTTACCAATATGCAACCAAGGACTTTAGGAATATCTGTAATTCTGCCTTCTTCCCATAACTTATTTCCCAACTACCAGACTCGTACTCCAGGCTAGAAAAGTACTTGTAATTCCTGGAATGTACAAGTTACATCATCCTTCTTATCCTTCAAATCTGTTTTTCCTTCTGAGGCACAGAGTTAAAAAAGGGGTGGAAGTTTACAGTATAGCAAGGGGTTGAATTATGCTACTTTTAAAGATGCAAATGAATTTTCTGTGGAATTTATTGTCATTTCTAAATATTGCCTTTTACTTATATATGCATGCAGAATTAAATATATATCATATTAAATTAATATTATATATAAAATTAAATGTTATATATAACAGAGTAATATGCATACATTCTGAAGACCTGCTGAAATGATTTACTGGTATGTTGGTACAGACATAGACACAAAATTGATCATTTCATCACAGAAGAATCAAATTCAAAACTGAAATTTTAAAAGTACTTCTCTACCTCTATAATAGCCTCAATTCAATCAGATATTGACTGAATGGGGAGCAGAATAAAGTGTCACACTGTAAAATGACAGCATTCACTGAACTGGGAATTTAAACAACTTGAGTTTGAATCTAGGCTCAGTTACTTTTTAGCAATGTAACCTTGCTTAATTCACAAAACATCTCGGTCTCACATTCTTCATCTGCAAAATGGGAGGAATATCACACCTAACTTTTAATACTGTTAAGAGCTGAACATACCTAAATAATAGTTGATACTCAATAACTGTTATCTGAATTTGAGTTCTAAATCATTCCTATAAATTGTTTGCTTTTTCCTGAAATTATGAGTGCCTTTAACAAGTACAATGCTCTGTCCCCCACATTAGACACATAAACAACCCCCACATATACATGCATGCACACACATGTAAACACACACATGCATCCACACGCATCTTTATAGTAAGCCTGAGTTTGTTGTCTATCTACATATCTCTAAGAAGCAAAAAGACGACCCCTGACAAATCAAGAAAATATATCTGAAGCCATACATTTCTGACTGTTCTTAAAAAAAGAAGAAGAAGAAGAAGAGGGGGTGGGATGGGATTTCTACTGGGAAAAAAAATTGCTTTATCCAAGAAATGACTTGACAACATGATAATCCACCAGACCTGCTACATCATAATTTTATGTGATTTTTTTTGTGACTTATGATAAGAGACTACTTACAAAGATAAACACATTGATACTGGGCTAGGATATACAGAAAACCACATATTCTCTCCACTCCTGTCACAAATTTATTTGCAAACTTTCCAAGAGCCTAATTCTAATTTCACTTGATCATATTGTTGCTCAACTCCAAAACTTTACTGTCTCCCCTGCCTATAAATTAAAATCTAAACTTTTGACATCTGCAGACTGGATTTTTTTTTAGTCTCTCCAATAATCAGTTACTATATGAAAAAATAAAGAGGTGGATAAGTAAAATAAATGAACACTATTTCATGCTTTTTCTATTTACATTTAAAGTTGACCATAAAAGAAACAAAAAATTGCTGTAAAAAAGAAATATATATCTCAGAGTCAAATCTATAATTTTAAATTTGTAGACAATACTATTCAAGCCACTGACTCTGACTACTGAAATTCAGGTTACAGTAATCAGATATAAGATATACATGTAAAAACTAAATTTGAAATTCAGTAAAACCTAAATTAATTTACTATGCTGTATGTTTTCATTACAGACCTTTTCTTTTTAGTTTGTCCAAATGTATGGAGAACATGTGGACAATCCTGAAATCATATTTCTGAAATTTGAGCTTTATCTGTTTTTAAAAGATTTCTCCATGAAGAATTACAAGACATTTTTCCATAGCCAAAATGGTTATAATTAACACAGTTAGGTGCAACTGCACATTGAAAAGTACCTCAGAATAATAACAGATTCAATGGTGAAAAGAGTTTAACCCCAAAAATACATTCATGGAACAGTTACCAGGGGAGAGAGGGGAAAAGAGATTTTAAGAAGAGATTTCTTAGTCATTTCAAGGTTCCGTTTGTTTAACTCCAAATGATTAGGGTATCAGCAGCAGTGAAATATGCAACCTTACACATAGAAGAAGAATATCTTTTCCCCATTTTTTATTTCTTTCTCTTTGTTCCTCCCTTCATTTCTTCTTTCTAGCTCTTGATTCTCCCTCTTTCTATTTCACATTTCCTCTTCAGTGAAGTATTTTGTATTTTGGTAAACATGAAAGTAATATTACTCAGATTTACTGCTGTTGTTATGCCCAGGGATTTTATTTGGATTTATTGTTACTTGTCTATAATTCCTAACTGTTTCACAGTAACTGTTAAAGGTGAAGGCCTGAATATTAAGCCAGGGAAATCTTTGAAAGATGTAAATGAAAATATTTATGTAAAACACACATACACACATACCTCTCCCTCCTAAATCTCTTATCTCATAATACAGCATCTGATGCCAAAGCATGAACAGTATATTAACGGCTTATCTTCAGTATTAATAACTCAAATTGAAAACTCTTGGCAATTAATTAAGATTAATGACAGAAGTTATCCCCTTTTCCCCAATGTAACACTTCCTGCCATCTCTTCAAGCCCCTCTCCCTCCACCCTCTCATCCTCCTTTCAGGCTATAAAAACCCGAGGTCCTGAAACTCTGATCCCGTTATCTGCTGCCTTTTGTATCAGAGATTAACGAAGTAAACATTAGCAAATTTATAACCAACAGCTCAGACAGCTGTCCTACTTTAAGTAGTCAATGAAAGAGGAACTGAACTAGTTAAGAGCATAAGACTAGTCTATAAATCTGGATTCAGAGGACAGGTAAAGCCATGCCACTTCTTGTGGAGAGTAGGAACTGAACTTAAGATTCAGTCTTCTTCTCACTTTTTGTTGTGAAGAGCCAGCACTTCTATAAACTGGACTAAGCCACTGCACAGAAAATGATTATGCAATAGGTTGACATTATAATGTATGATTTCGCTGGAATAAAAACAGATATCACAAGAATTTCCATCACTGAAAACTCTTCTTCAATCGTCTATGAAACTAGTATTAAATCTGCTTTAGAAAAAAAAAAAAATGAGAAGAATGCAACTGCAAACAACAAAATAAACATATCCTGATAAAGGGAATTAAAAAGTATTAGCCTTCATCTACTCAGAATTCAACCTAAGGGAAAAGAATTGTGTCATGCATTTATAACTCTGAAAATTTTAATAGATTTAATTATAAATTTAAAATTAATCATCATCCAAAATTGATAAATCGTCACCCAATATAAATAACACTTTTATGCAGCAGTATCCTCAGCCATCCTATATAATAAAAGGCTAATATGCAAATCGACCAAACGGCAGAACGACTGGTTGCTATGATGTGCACTGACCACCCAGGGCAGATGCTAACGCAGGAGCTGCCCCCTGGTGGTCAGTGCACTCCCACAGGGGGAGCATTGCTCAGCCAGAAGCCGGGCTCACAGGCTGGCAAGTGCAGTGGCAGTGGCGGGAGCCTCTCCCGCCTCCGCAGCAGTGTTAACCTTTTGCACTCGGGTGTCGAGTGTGACTCGACACGGTTAGCATTAGAATAAAGGAATCGAGAAAAAAGCAAGCGAGTGCAAAGGGTTAAGGATGTACAATTGACGGCTTAGCTGTCAGTTGGACATCCCCCAAGGGCTCCCGGACTGCAAGAGGGCACAGGCCGGACTGAAGGACCTTCTTCCCCCACCCCACCGAGTAGACAAATTTTATGCACCGGGCCTCTAGTATCTTTATAAGAAATAATTCAAATTTGTCCACTTGAGAATTGCACTGATATCTTAATTTTCTCAAGTAGCTTAGTTTCAGGGTAGAATCATGAAGGTAAAATTGTAAGTCCTGATAACAAAAACATTTAAATCCTACAATGTTAAAATGATGTCTCTCTTAAGAATCAGTAGAGTCTAATGCATACATTTATCAATAGCTCATTTTTATTCAATTATAATAAAATGAAGAGGGGCATTAATAGACACAATTCTTTTCATTGAATCAATATCTTGTGAACATTATAGGGAAATATTGTGACTTGTTGACATAGGACATCATACTCTGAATTAGGAAGTTAAAGTCTTTACTCCACTCATTGAGTTATGTGAACCATAAGGTCTGCTGGGCTTTAGCTTAGATACATCAGGTGAAGGATAGAGAGAACAATAGAGAAAAGTTAAAATTTGAAAGCTATACACAGGGAATATGATAGGTCCAGGTAAACACAGATAATGTTGTGACAATAGACTATCCAAGAGGAAAATTCATATAAGCTTACAGAGACATGCAAGCAAAATTCAGGAGGGAGGATAGATTTTCAAAAAATGACATGCCTAATGATGATAGTGACACAGCGAAAGTCTGTGTGCTCTCTAGAAAAGTAGGATGAGAAAAAAACATAAGATCAAGGGTTAAATCTTAGGAATCAACCAATGTTAAGAGGTAGGAAAAAGGGGATAAATGAGGGTCAGAGAAAGATAATCAAAAAGTAAATGCTCATAACTATAGAACATTTTATGCCATGTATATAAATGTACTATTTAAATATTTATTAAAACACTAAAGGCTTGGTGCATGAAATTTGTGCATGGGGGGTGGGGGCGCGGGGTCCCTCAGCCTGGCCTGCACCCTCTCACAATTCGGGATCCCTCTCACAATCTGGGATTGCTGGCTCCTAACCGCTCGCCTGCCTGCCTGCCTGATCTGATCTCCCCTAACTACTCTGCCTGCCTGCCTGATTGCCTCTAACCACTCTCCCTGCCTGCCTAATTGCCCCTAACTGCTCACCTGCCTGATTGATCACCCCTAACTGCTCAACCTGCCAGCCTGAGCGCCCCTAACCACTGGCCTGCCTGCCTGATCGCCCCTAACCACCTCTGCCTTGGTCCCCACACCCAGAACCCAGGCTTCCCTCCTTCTGGCCGGCCACAGGCACCCGGAACCTGGGCCAGCTTCGCCTGGGCTGGCCGCAGGCTCCCAGGACCCTGGGCTGGCTTCGCTCGGGCAGGCACATGGGACCCTGGGCCGGCTTCACCCAGGCCCCAGCTTTGTCAGGAAGGATGTCCAGAATGACGTCCAGAAGATGTCCAGTCTATCCAGTCTGATTAGCATATTATCCTTTTATTAGTATAGACTAGAGGCCTGGTGCATCCATGCACCGGTGGGGTCTCTCGGCCTGGCCTGCAGGGATCGGGCTCTCCAACATCCCCTGAGGGGTCCTGGATTGTGAGAGAGTGGTTCTTGGGTAATCGGGCTCCCTCCTCTCTGGTTCCGGGTGTGTCACCCGAGAACTGCAGCTGCCAAGTCTCAGCAGCTCCTGTGTTGAGCGTCTGCCCCCTGGTGGTCACTGTGTATCATAGCTACTGCATGGTCAGATGGTTGGCAGGTTGGTCAGTTGGCCCGTCACTTAGGCTTTTATATATATAGATGTTTTACAAATTTTCTTACTAACAGAAGAAAATTTAGGCAATTAAAATATTATGTGATATATATCGTATGTGTGTAATTGCAAACCCATAGAATCCTGTGTATATGTGTGTGTGCACACTGTTCTCACTGGGGTTATTAATGTTAATTGAATGAAATATACTGAATTCACAATAAACTCTCCATTAAATCCTTAGTGTCAGAAAATGGCTTTAGTAGAAAAATTTATTGTAAGTAAGAAATAGTGCTTCATTTAAAAAAAAAAATGTTAGAAATCTCTTATTTTGATTCAAACTAAAATTATGCTTCATACTGGACAAGCAGGTTGATGATCAATTTCAACCAAGAAAAATCTTTACCTATACTTATAAGTTAGTACATAAAATGTATATAATGAGACTAAATACAAATTATGTCTGGACCAGGACAGTAAAAAGGCAATTCACTATCCAAGTTCTACTTGTATTTTCCTTGAACAAATAAATTTTTTGGTAATTTAAGTATATTCTATATTTCCCATTAGGGAACCAAACTAAGTCAACACTTTTGCCAGCTAGTATGCATAATAAAGAAATGGTTTATTTAAGCCAAGAAGTTGTATGAAAAAGTACTCTAATAAATTTGTTATTTTCCATTGAAACAGACATTAGCTGATGACATACACACTGAGAAAAACATGTTCTATAGAAATATATACATATATTTATGTTAATCATGTTATGCACACCCATATACAGAAGTAGACACATCTATCAGTCAGTGGGATTGTAATAAGAATGGCATGTTCATGATAGGGTTATTTTAGTAAAAATTTATCTTTCAAATATGTCTGATCCAAAGATAATAATTACTTCTACTAATTTAAACAGGGTATTTAAGGCATCTTAACCCTTTGCACTCACTTGCTTTTTTCTCGATTCTTTTATTCTAATGCTAACCGTGTCGAGTCACACTCGACATCCGAGTGCAAAAGGTTAAGGATGCCAGGAAATATAAAGATAAGAAATAATAAGAAAGAAAGGTAGTACTGGTAGCATAAAGGATATGAAGTTCTAGCGGTACTTTTTCCTAGTGATGAAACATCATAACTGGCCTAAAGAACCATATAAAATTTCAAATCTTACAGAAATGAAAGGTAAGCAATCACTTTATTGTTTTTTTTTAATTGGTATTTTTTCTCTACTATTTCATTTAAGTATACAAAAAAGGGAAGGCATGCCAGGCTGGCATGGCTCAGTGGTTGAGCATCAACCTATGAACCAGGAGATCACGGGTCAATTCCCGGTCAGAGCATATGCCCGGGTTGTGGGCTCAATCCCCAGTGTGGGGCATACAGGAGGCAGCCAATCAATGGTTCTCTCTCATCACTGATATTACTATTTCTCTTTCCCTCTCCCTTCCTATCTGAAATCAATAAAAATATATTTTTTAAGAATAGGAAAGGTATGAAAGTACTGTGGGCAATTTGTGTACAATTATACTGACTCATGCTAAAACAAAGGGTTTCCTTACAGTCCCTAAGATCTATTATGACACAACATACAAGGTGGGGCAAAAGTAGTTTCAGTTTTTCTTATGGAAAACTAGAGGCCCGGTGCACGAAATTTGTGCACGGGGGTGTGTGTGTCTCTCAGCCCAGCCTGTACCCTCTCCTACAGGGATCGGGCCTAAATGGGCAGTCGGACATCCCTCTCACAATCTAGGACTGCTGGCTCCCAACTGCTTGCCTGCCTGCCTTCCTGATTGCCCCTAACTGCTTCTGCCTGCCAGCCTGATCCCCTGCCAGCCTGATTGATGCCTAACTGCCCCCCTGCCAGCCTGTTTGCCCCTTACTGCTCTCCCTGAAGGCCTGGTCACCCCTAACTGCCCTCCCCTGCAGGCATGGTCACCCCTAACTGCCCTCCCCTGCAGGCCTTATCCCCCCCCCAACTACTCTCCCCTACAGGCCTGGGTCCCCCGCAACTGCCCTTCCCTGCAGGCCTGGTTGCCTCCAACTTCCCTCCTCTGCCAGCCTGGTCACCCCTAACTGCCATCCCCTGCAGGCTTGATCACCCCCAACTGCTCTCCTTTGCAGACCTGGTCCCTCACAACTGCCCTCTCCTGCTGGCCATCTTGTGGCAGCCATCTTGTGTCCACAGGGGGGCAGCCATCTTTGACCACATGGGGGCAGCCATCTTGTTTGTGTTGGAGTGATGGTCAATTTGGATATTACTATTTTATTAGATAGGATAATACAATAATGAATAAATCCTATATAATAAAGAGATAATATGCAAATTGACTGTCATGCCCTCACACAAGATGGCCACCCCCATGTGATCACAAGATGGCTGCGACCATGTCATCACAAGATGGCTGCCACAAGATGGCCGGCAGGGGAGGGCAGTTGTGGGTGATCAGGCCAGCAGGGGAGGGCAGTTGGGGGTGACTGGGCCGGCAAGGGAGGGCAGTTGGGTGCGATCGGGCCGGCAGGGGAGGGCAGTTGGGGGCAATCGGGCTGGCCAGGGAGCAGTTAGGCATCAATCAGGCTGGCAGGGGAGTGGTTAGGGGGTGATCAGGTTGGCAGGCAGAAGCGGTTAGGGGCAATCAGGCAGGCAGGCAGGCGAGCGGTTGGGAGCCAGCAGTCCTGGATTGTGAGAGGTATGTCCCAGATTGGAGAGGGTGCAGGCTGGGCTGAGGGACACCACTCCCCCCACCCCCCCACCACCAGTGCATGAATTTTGTGCACTGGGCCTCTAGTAATAATATAAGAATAAACTGTTTTATGTACTCAAAACTGTAAACCTACTTTTGCCCCACTCTGTATTTAGGTGGAACCTAAAAACTAAGTTAAAGAATGCAGTCATTAGCAGCATAATCAAACCATTTGAGTGAAGGTTTCAATCTTTTCGATAACGTAAGTGGTTTACAGTTTGCAAATGTGATGGGGAGCTTAAAGGCCATGTGGCATAAAATCTCTGCTATCAAGGTGTTCACTTCGTCTGAAGATGAAGTGATTGATATTTCTGAGCACTGGGTGATCTGTAAGCATCAAGAAGTCAGAGTGATCCTTGGGAGAATTAGAATGGTTGAAGAATCCACACCGAGGAGGGCAAGGCCAGTTTGATTTGAGCCTGAGAATTCAAGAGCAGGACAGTCAGAGGAGTGAACATAAATCTAGAACAAGAGATGGAAACAGGAGAACTGGTCTGAAACCCTGTGCCTCTGAGGCTATCAGTTACTCTGGTGCCTTTTCAACGAACCTGCCCTATGTTCAGATTTGTTTTGGTAGATTTTTAAAAATTGAAGACTAACATTGAGTTCTGTCAGAATGGACTGTTTTTTAAGCAGCTACCAATATTTCAGAATATTAAAATTGTATTTGCATAAATAACAAAAGTCATCTCAACAAAATAAATTTAGCTCAGTTGGAAATTCACCATGCACTTATGATGCTTATTTCACCACTAACTGATGAAAACTGCTACACACTAGCATCTGTCCCCAGGCCATTGTTCCCTGGCTACCCCCACTCCAAAGGATGCCTTTAGGTCAGCACCTGTCCTTCATCTCAAATGGTCATGCAGAGGGTTCCTCAGGTGAGGGAGCTTACATTTCATTTTCTTTTCTTTTTTTTTTTAATATATTATTTTTATTGATTTCAGAGAGGGAGGGAGAGGGAGAAAGATATAGAAACATCAATGATGAGAATCATCGATTCTCTGCCTCTTGCACGCCCCACACTGAGGATCAAGCCCACAGCTCGGGCATGTGTACTGACTGGGGATCAACTATGATCTCCTGGTTCATAGGTCATGTTCAACCACTGAGCCACACGGGCTGGCCTAAATTTTCTTAATTATAATAATTTGCATTACTATAGAGTCTTTATTATCTTACCATACCCTGGGGCTTTACTTAACTGACTATTTTAAACAATTCTTTGTGTCATATATCTGTGTGTGCACAATTGTGAGTTTTGCCATATTCCCATAGAAAATTACACAATTTTTTTTTTTTCTGGCTGAACCTAGATGGTAGAGGGGGGAACCCCCTCAGAAAAGAAAAATGCTGCCTTTAACATGAAGTTCTTACTTTTGACTTAAAATCGTATTTTTAATACCCAAATATAGGCATGGAGCCTTTATAAAGAGGAAGAAAATTAAAGTCCAAGCAATTTTCCTAACTTCACTTTACTAAAAGTGTGTACCCATCAGAAAAAAATCAAGTTATATTTCACCTCCATGTCACAAGAAGCCCCGTGATGTAAGTTTAAAAAACCAACAGTGGCCCCGCTGGCATGGCTCAGTGATGTCTCTCTCTCTCTCTCTCTCTCTGTCTCTCTCTCTCTCCCTCTTTGAAATCAATAAAAATATGTTGAAAAAAATAAATAAAAACAAGCAGTGGGTGTACATCCTGCCTATTACTATTACTAGGGGCCTTCCAGGGCAGTATACACATTTACCTCTGCTTCCTGGTGCACGAGGGGTGGCAGCCTGAAGGTTAACATAACCTCAGCTACAGCCAAGAAGATCCGTGGGGCTTTACCGGGTTTGTGGAACAACTCCAAAAACCGGTGCTGTGCTTTCTTCTTTCTTTGCCTTTCCTGCTTCTCTAACTCTCCCTTTTCAAATTGAAAAAAAAAAAAGGGAGAACGCGTGGTAATGCATCATTTATAAGTTACCTTGTTATTGCAAAAACAAAACACCGCTTTGAAAACCAAACAAACCCCTGCTGCGGACTCGGGCGTGTTTGATGGAGGCCTACAAAAGGGTCCCTGGCTTAGCGGCGGCTGTTTACGCGGAGGCCTGGACCGGTACCCGCTGTCCCCCGTCCCTCCCCGGGAACCGGGCGGCAGATGTTGCAGCGCTCAGTAGTCTCTGAAGTGGCTTTCCGTCCCGGCCTCCCCACCGCCCTGGAGTCAAGCTGCATTAGATCTCTTTATTTGTGCCCGAGGCGAGTTTGGGAGCGCAGCTGTGTCCACCCCTGCTCCTACCTTTGGTGTTTCGGGCCTCCAGGCGGCGGGAGAGACCAAAACGGTCCAGCCGCTCTCGGCCACCTCCGCTGGCAGGGCGGCCGCTGCCGCCGCTGCAAACAGCTGTCGGGGACAACCTGCTAGCTCGCACCTGGCCGCGGCCCTCACCTCGCACCGACTCCGAGGAGCTGCGGCCCCAATCAAAGCCCGCGCCCCCCTCCGCAGGAGCGGGCGGCGCGGAGAGGGAGCGGGAGCGAGGGACGCAGGGAAGGCTCGCGCCGCTTTGATACTTGATGCCTGAACTTCAATGACTTGATCAAGGACTTCGGTTCAGCCGCGGATTCTGCAAATGAGCCCAGGGCGGCCTCTGAGTCTTGAAAGGAGGGTATTTGACTTGCAGAATACGTGTGCGTGACTCTGGGTTTAGTTCTACGGTTCCCTGGTTTGTTTATTAAACTAAGCTCACAGGAGGCAGAATCTGCAGTCAACAATTTATAAATAAATGACACGATTGTTTTCTAAGGTAGAAAACGTGCCGCTGACTTGGCAGAGGTTCTGTTATATTGGAGCCATCAGCCAACAGCCTGAAAACAATCGCGTTTTACTGTTTCTTAAACATCATAAAGTTTGTTCCTTTTCCCTTTGTAAGAAAAAAGACTACTACTTCCTTTAAAAATTCGGAAATGAAAGCATTCTCGTTTGTTTCCTGACAATATAAAACAAGCTGAACTCAATTCCAACTAGAATATTTTTCCAAAAGCCTACCTAATTCCTATAACATACAAATTGCTTTACATTTACACACACACACACACACACACACACACACACACACACACACCCTACACCATTAAACAAATACTTCATAAGAAGTATATTCAGTAGTAAACACACACCAGCTTTTGAGTACAGGAAAATAACAAAATTATTTGCAAACGTTATTCACCAATTTATATGAAAAAGTGCAATCAAAACAACTCCAAGACTAATCTTCTCATTCAATGATTACGTCCTGGCTACCCACACAAAGGGCCTGAGAAGAGGGCCCTGCCCCTGGGACATCCTAGCCTCCTACATTTAAACTGTTCTCTGCCCCAGGTAATCCTAAGAAACAAATACAGAAGCAAATTTGGTGAAAACCATGGCGTTCAGGCAGTTTCGTTTTTGAGGGCTTCACCAACTGGACACAGTAAGTAGGAGGTAATGGGGAACCACGGTCTCCTTCGCATGCACAGGTTAAGCCTACCAAAGCACAGCACCCCATTTTTCCCATCCAGCAAAACTAGCTGTGCCCGGTATGCCCCACTCCCTGGGTCTCTCTGGACTTCTGGGGCCGAATTTCCTACTGAGGGAAGTACTTTGGGTTTCTCAAATCAAAAACACTCCAAAGCAATGAGTACTGGAATATAAGAAATATTATATGCTCTTGTTTTATAAAATGAAATTTGTAAGATGTTGGAGTCTCGGTAGATTTATGCCATTGCACCATACAATTATGATTTTATTTAAACAAATAATTAAATATTACTGCTTTGGATAATAATATTTGATGTAGTTCAGTTCTTGTAAATACTTTTAAATAAAATCCACTAAAATATTTACTATGATTAAGTGTCCTCTGGTGCAGATTCGTTTTGGCACAAGTATCACAAAGTCACAAGGTAGGCCTCGTCAATAACAGTATTTACTGTACTCTTGAAGATAAGAATAGAGCAACTGAAAGTCTTCAGTCTTTCAAATGAAGCCAAAAAGAAAATTAGCATAGCATGTAAGAAATGCATGAACTTGTATAAGAAATTAGCAAACCTGAAGGTGAAAGTATAGTGGACATAAATGTGTTTAAGAGACCAAGGAAGCAAGGAAGGAAGGAAGGAAGGAAGGAAGGAAGGAAGGAAGGAAGGAAGGAAGGAAGGAAGGAAGGGAGGAAGGAAGGAAGGAAGGGAGGAGGGGAGGAGAGGAGGAGGGGAGAAAGGAAGGAGGGGAGGAGGGGAGGAGGGGAGGAAAAGCATTCTGAAGACCATGTAGCCAAAGTAGTATGATGGCTTTCTGAAACATAATGTAAACATATTGGAACTCTTCTGTTATTCTAAATTATTAAGATACAGAACACCAATTCTGCTAAATATTGAAATGATTCTTGCTAATTTAATCACTTAATATCTGAAAAAGTACATGTTATAGTTATGAATGTATATGGGATCAGAAGTTTACATTGGAATTAATTCTATCAAATAAAGAGGACCTGGTTGATGATGGGGAGTTAAGAGAAACATATTCTTAATAATCTTTGTGAAACATGAAAATGGGAGATGGGAAATAAGTATAGGAGGCAGGAGGGGAAAGACTTCCCAGGTTGTCTAAAGGGAAAATAATATATGCTGATACCTACAAACTTCATATCAAACCCCAGCCTAAAAAAAATAATAAATATTATAAAAGATAACTATCAAGAAGCAAAAGAGCAACTCATGTCAAACTTACCTGATTTCTGTGATCAAATAATTTTGCAACATTGGTTGGTTGAATGCGGGAGTATATAAATAAACATTATACCTTAAATCCAGGAAATTAATTTAACAAAATTTATAAAATAACCTTGTGAATAAAATGATAATCTGAGATTGTACTGTTGGGTGGTTCTTAGCTTTCCCATACTAACGTCAGTTAACTGTGGAGTGTTCACTTGTGGGGAAAGTTCTCATTGAGGGTCACACTGAGGTTTTAACTGAACTTAAAATAAGTGACAAAAATTTTCAAGTGGCAAAATGTTAGAAGCAGTAAAGCTATCAAAAATAGGTATTATAAAGAAAGGTTAAGTCAAACTGTGTCAAGCACACAGAGTCAATATATATCTGACAGAATAACAAATTAATTAAACCAACAATTGATGTTTACTAAGCTTAAAATCCCGCATTTAAGTAAAAACAAACAAAAAAATCATAAATAGCATACATAGTGTAGAGTGGAAAAACTAGTTTAATTAATCACACATAATAAAGGTCCACTTACTATCTTTTATCTAAACTTTTGAAATACAAAATTTTTGAAATCAAAGTTTTGTAAAAGTTTGTCATCAAAATTCATTTAGCAGCTAAACCTGACCTTCACTAACTTGAGATTACTTATAGTTTATATTTATCCACTTTTAACAATTTAATAATTTTGTAGCAAAATGTCTGAATAATTATCAGGAGGTGCTTTTACATAAATATGACATATGGGCTATATCAAATCCCTAGACTCTGAAAAATTCTGAATTTTGAAGCAATTTGACCTCAAGTGTTAGAATAGAAGGCTTTGGGACTATATTAAATAAATGAAAGTATGCCCAATTACAAAAAACAAAGGAAATCTTGATCAAAATAATGGAAGCATTAGTCTTCAATCATGGAAAAATAAATACTAATTTAATCTGTTGGAACAATATGTGGAATATTCCTTCCAGCACTATACATTAAGAAGAATGCTCAATTTATTTAGTATCTAACAACATTCTTGGTACATGTTAGCTCCTACCTAAATATTTATTGAATGAATAAGAATAATGCATCCTTTTAAAAACCAAATATATCAACTTATCCAAACTCAAAGATCTCTTCTGTTCCCAACCTATTCTGGTTTTAACCTCCAACCTCCATACTTCCTAGTAATCCACAAATGATAGTATTCTTGGCTGCCTCAGAGACTTTGCTCATGATGCTTCATCAATGAAAATCTTCATTCTACTGAACTCCATCTGATGAAATCCTACCTATTTTCAAAGACATAAAGCCTATGTTTTTGAAAAAGCATCCAAAATTCCTCTGAAAGAAAGATTCAATCTCTCTTACTGTATGCACTCAAGATCACATTCTGGAATAAACATTATTTTTATATATGTCTCAATTCCCAAACAAATTTCAGGTTTCTTAAGAACAAAAGCTACACTTTGTACACCACCTGCTCCCTTGGTTAGTATTACCTGATGCCATTACTTGTACATATTTATAATAAAACATTACTTAATTAAATCAAAATGAGTAGGATTTTAAAAAGGCTGAAAACTAAATTTTAATTATGGGAATTAAAAGAATATATAAATATCGGCAAGAGTGCTGAGAGCATTATCTGTTTTTGCTGGCCAATACATCTTCAGTGTTAGCAATTCCCAACACTTAAATGGTTGAACAAATGAACTAATGTCTAACATGAGGAAGAGAAAGTCTAGCATATTGAATGGTAAGTAGAGTTGCTATATGTTGTTGTCCAAATCATGTGTCCATTTAAACAGAGGTACCATTAAAAATAATCACAGCGGTCCAGTAATGAAAAAGTCTGCTTCAAACACTACCTCATTCTCTCTACCTGTGGTACTAGCAAAAGGTAAGTGATCTGCTGGGAATATTCCAGGAATATTTTCTCAAATTGGATTTCCTAAATGGTTGAACTCAGATATTTCTGAAATGACCCCCATCTCATAGAAGTAAAATCATAAGATTTAGACATTTTTGACAGAATCATACAACACTAAATATAGCTTTAGCTTGGCACTGTAAAATAAATATGAATCTCATCACTTATTTATCCTTAAAAAAAATAGCTTATTGCACCTGAATGAACCCGAAGTCCTCTGAAGCTGAAGTGAATGGTGTTCACGGTTGTGCTGACACATAATGAAAACATTGTTGTTACCACTAACAGTGGTGTGTTTTTCAACAAAACTCGCTATTGTTACATATCAAAAGGCTTTAAACAATTTTTCTTACATTGATACAAGAGCAAATAGAGCTAATATATTAAAGAAATTATAAAACTGGAGTATTTCTAGACAAATTTCCAAAAACAAAAAAGCTTCAAATAGGCTTACTTGGTAGAGAAAATGAATACACATGTGTATGTGTATTTATATATTTCTATACATATGTGTATGTATGTATATATTTCTATAATGCTTTCAAAGACACTTTCATATATTTAAGAAATTAGATTCATCAAGTGTTGGAGGCAGGGAAATAACATATTTACACCGAGAAACAGAGGCTCTGAGGCGTGCTCTCCAGTCCGCATTGCTAGTCAATGCTAGAGAAGGACTTCAATTCCTAACCCGGAGTCTGGCTCCCCATTGGGGGAAACCTCAGAACATGATGTCATCCAACTCAAAGGCTGAAGCAAAGAGTGTGCTCATTAAAGCCAGTGTACAATGAGCCATAATTTCTTAATGTATTACTTGAAAAGGGACTTATTAAACTGCATCTTGAAGATGTATTCTAACAACAGATAATTGATTAAGCACCATATATAATAGGAGATGATAATTCCTTCCTCAAGTGTACTGAGGGCTTTAAATTCTTTATGATTATTATTTCACCTTCGTTATACTGACCCAAGCAGTCAGCTCTTTCCCAACACATGCTCGCATACAAACCTCATCTCCTTCCTGAGGTCGCATCAAGGAAACCCGGTCGTACTGCCGCCGCAGCAAAGCCCAGAGTGCATCCAGCCGACCCTAAAGGGAACATGATTTGTTAATTCCTAAGGAACACACTCAACCTCTGTTGGCTGAACACGTGAGTTAAAATGAAGATGGTACAGCCTATTCTCTACTCTGACTTTTTTCATAAATTAAAATAAAGAATAAGTAAGTAATAAGAAGAGGAGGTCCTTGTTGCTGAGAAAATATTCAGTTGCTATAATGCAGATGGCATGTCTGCTATGTGATGGACCTGGGTCCTCCTTCAGAGACTTGGGTGGGGAAGACAAAAAGAGTTACAGTTTCTGTGGGAAATTTCAGTTAAATGACACAAAACTAGGGCAATACCTTAATTGGTGTGTACCACTTTGTCTGAGGAGACTGGTACGAGGGTCTGGGTCGAGGTGGCCTAGGCCTGATGGGTTCCTCTGTTTCTTCAGGGATTTTCACCACAGCATTTTTGGCTTTCTCTAGCCTTGCACCTTCCTCAGTAGATCCTTTATCACCCCAGCGAACCTTTCAGACAAAGGGGAAAAAATTATCTCAGACATACAGTGTCTTGGAAAAATAGGTTCTGATTTAACCAATGGTCCTTCAGTTCACCACCTCAGAGGAAAAAGAAGATGTATAGGCAGACTAACTGTAAATTTCTCCTCTTCTGAGATTTAATAGGTTTATCACCATTACTTATGTACTTAACATCAAGATCCCAGAAAAAAAATAAAAGACCCTTTGTATAATCTGGAGTTAAAATTTGAAGCAACCATTTCTCCATTGTTTCAAATAAGGAGTTAATTGATAGTTCATAATGCATGATAGTCTGTAATCCTATTTTTTAATCAGATAGAGTCCTCTTCCAGCTAAACACATACCTATATATACTGATGGCACTGAGGGAAATAGATGATAATAATGATAATTAGAATTTATTGAATGCTTACTATGTGCCGATCTGCATTTAGTCCATAGGAAAATGCAATGAGATACTGTATTTTGCCTTCCAGATGAGGGAACTGAGACCCAGAGAGGTTAAGTGACATACCCAAAGCCACACAGCTAGTAAGTAGCAGGGCAGGGATTTTAATGCAGATAGTCTGAAATAGGTTAATAAGTTTCAAATAGGTTTGAATTTTATAAATGTATTTTATACAAAGGAGTTCGTTGTTCCTTCCAAACTCTTCATAAAGTTTGATTGAGGCAAAATGTATGATTTAAACATTTAGCCTTCAGAAGTAAAATAATTATATATATGTCTTTTCCTTACTTTTACAAAGCTTGATTTTATAAAGTAACTTTCAGTCTTTAGTTCCTGTTCTGATCTTCTCATCTGAGTATGGTTACTTGATATAACAGTTTTTCATTGAGGAAGACAAAGCTGAAAAAAAGCCTCTGATATTGAAAGAACAAACACCAGGGATTTTCACAAATTTTAGGGAATTTAATTCTCTAAAAATTCTGGACATTGAAAAACCACAGGGTCAACCAATTGTTTTCTCTGTTTTAAAATGAACAAGAAATAAGAGCTAAATCTGAGCTCAACTTTTTCATGTATAAGCATGGAACAAGATGCAGCCCAAGGACATTACCAAAGACGACAGAGGTAACATCAATGAAGCTCTAAAAAGAAATAGGAAGGCCTGTCCAGGGCACACCGACTCAGCCGAGTTAAGTGATTTCTACAAAGAAAAAATTGTTAAATCCTTTTAAAGCATTTTAATGGCCTTAGTGTGTGGGAATACAGATAATCCCTATTTATAGAAAGAACTATTCACAGCTTTTTGGTAAGGCTTACTTAGATGTTTTTAGCCATTTTTAATATAGTTTTAGAATAGGCTTTCAATTTCAATTGGGCCCTATTGACTCATTAAAAATGTATCTGTATCTCTCAGTGTGATCAGTGGTACTAGAATGTTCTTTATGAGGGTGTTAAAATTGCTTTAAACACCATTAAACCTTTAGAACTAGATAGCTGGCTCTCCTTCCAGAGAAATGACCTTCTCTTTCAAATCACAGCACCTTCACCTAGATAAACTAAGACTTCTAAAATCTTTAGATACAGCTAAATTGAACTACAAACCCTAAAATCAGGATACATATCCTTGCAGTTGTAAAGTCTCAATTTTAAGGGGAAAAACAAAAAATGGAAAAAGATGCACAGTTAAGTAAACATATAAGTATCATAACTCAGAAAATAATTCAGAATAGAAACATAAGAAGATACATTTTAGATCTATTTGGAAATGACAGATTTTAACATATACAGCTCCTTGGCCTAACCTTCACAGCTGGTATCACAAAGGTCATGGAAATCATATTTTCCCTCCAAGTTTCACTGAAAAACCATTCTCAGATGAAGAACCCAAAGCTAGTTAAACTAGAGTTCTGACCCAATGTAGCATTTCCAGGAACTCAACTATCAAGACACTACACTTATGAAATATGGTTGCTGAGTTCTAAAGGAAATCTGTTAAGTAAATCTACTAGTGTTAGTTCATGAAGTAGCTGTTTCATCATCATCACCATCAGACAAACAAAACAAACGCTCTCACTTCATCTCAAAGTCTAACTTTATAGTTTTCTTAAAACTCTTCAAAGTAGTGAAATATATACACAAGTATATGTATACATTTTAATATTTTAGTTTGACCACATTGAGATGGTCACAAATGATAAAAGAATAACAAGACTAGATCACTAAAGGGAGACTTAGCAGAGTTCATATACACGGATATTTTTTCGGGGCGGGTGGGGGTGGGGGTGGGGGCGGGAGTAAGCACAAGCTAGATAATTAAGTTCTTCCAACTCTGCTTGACTTTCATGATAAATAATAATATTCCATAATTTTCAGAGCATATCTGGATGACTAGGTGGTTATATTATAAAGGAGCAATTTCAGAATCAAGAAAAGAAACAAAAACAGTTTCACGCTGCATTGGCAGAAACACACATTGGAAGTCATTAGGTATTATGGATCAGCTGTGCTAACAGCTGTTATTAACATCAGCTCAATTCCAGTTTTCTGCAAATTTCCATTACCATAGTTCTAAGTAAAATCCCTATACCGGCTTAAAATAGCATTAGTTATGAAGATTTGTTCCGTAATTCAGATGTGGTCATAATTTCTAGAATTCCTTTTACTTTCCCCAGTTCAATTTATTTTTTAAAAGAAAATGCTTTCCAGGTTAGAATAGGCAAAATTTTAAAGCAGATTATGTATTCTGTTTTCCCTCTCCAACTTTAAGTAAGTTCATGTTTGAGAAAGTTTAATGATGTTTAATGATCACTTCAATTTTTATTATGTATTTTTAGGTATTGCATTTCCCCTTTGTAATGTCCACATTTAATTTTTCATTTTTTTGTCATCCTTATTCCCACTTCCATCTTCTTGATGGAATACACCATAAAATGTAGCCAGAATTATCTAAAGCTAAAATGGACCTCAATTATTAAAAGTGGGTGAGTCCTTATCATAAATTTTTCTCAACTGAATAGAAACAGGCAATATAATTTCACATGTTAAGAGAATAATGCTTAAAACTTAAAATACAAGTTATTAAAAAAATGTGTGTGAATCCTTGGCTTTCTTGAGCATAAGCCAATAATATACCCTTTAACTTAGGACCCATTCAGCTCATGCCTATGCTTTTCTTTACAAAGAGATCTCAATCTTTGGGACACTGAAATATTGAACTAGCAAAAATCTGGCATAATTCCTAGAGTTTTAACAAGAACATTATTTACTCATCAAAAATATACTAATATATTACATACTAACACATCCGTACCTTGTTGTTATGTGGTATTTTACTAGTGTAGATTTCAAAATGGAATTAAATTTATTATTCTGAATACAGGGTTGGGCAAAAGCAGATTTATAGTTGTTTGTATAGAAAATAATACAATAACTAGTAAATAATAATACAATAATAAACTATTTCACATACTCAGAACTATAAACCTACTTTTACCTCACCCTTATAAGTTCAATGTCAAATAAATTAGGAAATAATGGAGAAATATACAGCACAAATTGAAAATCACTCCATGCAGAGAAAACTATTCTAACATTTTGTGGTATATCATGTCAAAACTTTTTTTCCCTTCGCAAACATCTTTTTACACATTCATTTTGAAATGAGGCTAACTAAACTAAAATAAGTTGTGATATCATATAAAGATATCCAAATGTAACACTTTTATTTATAAGTGTATTTTTTATATGCAAAGGAATATCTAATCCACTCTTTCCTACCCCTCCAAGGCTAGAATGGCATAGCAATTTTTTGCTATGCAATTTTTTGCAGTAATTTTTTTCCAAAATAGTGAAATAGGCTGAAGGAAAATGACCTTCCTTCTATATCAAGGAACAAGAGCTAGCCCAGCTAAGCTCTTCATACTGCTTGATATTCCCAATTACCCACAGGCAAACACAGATGCAATCTTCTCTCCAAAGACAAACTTAATAGATTTTAGCACTTGCCTTTTCCATGGCTTATTGGCAATGAGGTACTTGTCTCAGAAGATACTTCAACAATACAGTGGCAAGCTTTTATGGATAATGTGCATTATTTTAACATGTAATGTGCTCAAGAAAGTGACAATCACGATCAGATGACTTGAATAACCATTTCGATAATGACAACCATGTTAAGTAGGCCTAGACTTTTTTTGAAAACTACTGAAATTTATTCTAAAAAGAAGCAACTTTTATTGGGAATCTGAAATTTATTGAAGTGTATAAAAAAGAAAATTGCAACAGTTTTGAGGTTGTTAGTTAGCTAATTGACTTCTGTGGGTAGTGATGGGACAAAGCAGATATGACAGAAGACATGTGCCATGACTGCACAACATAAAAAAAATTCCTTATCAAGAAGTAAAATTAAAGGATAACCAATAAGGAGAAAAAGTGAAGATCTGTGTTTAATAATAACGGCAAGTATATCAATGAAAAATTCTTTCAATTCTCGTTGGGGTGAGATGCTGGACTATTTGAACTAGTTAAGGGCTCAGTGCTGGCAATCATTGCATATTATTAATTAACTAGAGGCCCGGTGCATGAAATTCATGTAGGGGGGGTGGGGGGGGAGGGGGTCCCTCAGCCCAGCCTGTGCCCTAATAAGCCAGCAATCAGACATCCCTCTAGCAGCAGTCCAGGACCCCTCGCTCCTTACCGCCCACCTGCAGCAGAGGCAGGAGAGGCTCCCGCCACCGCAGCTGCTCTAGCCAGCCATGAGCCCGGCTTCTGGCTGAGTGACGTTCCCACAGGGGGAGCGCACTGGCCACCGGGGGCAGCTCCTGCATTGAGCGTCTGCCTCTGGTGGTCAATGCACATCATAGCAACCGGTCGTTCTGCCAGTTGCTCCACTGTCTGGTCAATTTGCATATTAGGGGTTTATTATATAAGATTAATCACTTTGAAGAATATTTATGTGGTGGTAAGAAGTCCTCATTTAATTTTTAAAATATAATATTAAACTTCATTCCACAATTTGAGTCAGTCAAAAAGTTCAATGCATTCTAATAAAAGATAATTGATATTAATTATGATTGTTCATAAGTGGTAACTAAAAGCTGTATTTTAAAAATGCCTTACATGTGTTTACATTTGTGATAAGGTCATATCCATACTATTGAATATTTTAACATTTTTCTCCTCAAATAGTACATAGCTATTAGATCTTTTCAAAGATGAGTATTGTTGCAATTTTAAGTGGCTGGCTTCTTTAAAATTGATGTTCTCTGCAGTAATTTTTTCCAAAATAGTGAGAAAAACCCTAACTTTGTTTCGCCCTTTAGAATTCAGACATGGTATCAATGCAGTTCTTTGACTAATGAAGTTAGTTCTTCTTGGAGAGTTTTGAAATGGCTAAGATGATTCCATAGAAAAAGAATATCTGCAAAAGACCCAGTGTTCAGTAAAAAATGGATGTATTGTGATATCGAATTATAAAAATACAGTTTCCATGGCTTAATAGTTCTAGAAATTCATATTCCAAATTAGTGGCTTCTATTTTTTTAAAGATACCAACCTCCATTCTTTTAATTCCTCCAACCCCTCGACCACCATAATAGGAAGCATCCACAGTTGGCCATTTCTTGTTTGGCAGAGGATCCTCTTCCTCCTATTTAGATACAATGTTTAAAAACTGGTTCAATTACATTCTTAAAATATTGCTTAGTCAGGACTGGTTCACATTGAACAATTTTTCTGAATAATGCAATTCATGTGTAAGAAACACAGTACAAGTTATACTATATGAGACATGTAGATGTATGGATGCTTACGGCATAAATTGCCTTTTTTTTAAAAAAATATATTTTATTGATTTTTTACAGAGAGGAAGGGAGAGGGATAGAAAGCTAGAAACATCGATGAGAGAGAAACATCGACCAGCTGCCTCCTG
The DNA here is from genome assembly GCF_027574615.1 of Eptesicus fuscus. NCBI lineage: Eukaryota > Metazoa > Chordata > Mammalia > Chiroptera > Vespertilionidae > Eptesicus > Eptesicus fuscus. Next base: position 66,367,109 of record NC_072474.1, on the reverse strand, counting down.
CACACCCTCTACCGGGGATGTGCCCGCAACCAAGGTACATGCCCTTGACCGGAATCGAACCTGGGACCCTTCAGTCTGCAGGCCGACGCTCTATCCACTGAGCCAAACCGGTTTTGGCATTACAGCATAAATTTCCCCTGGAGTTCCAGAGCATAGGAGGACTCCTTCCTTTCCACAACTTTAGGAATCTCCCTGATTCACTAAGTTACCAAAAGTTGCTAAGAGCATCATTTGTGTGTGTTTTTTTCTATTCATCACTTGATATTTAAAAAGATAAAACATTAAAATTTGGGAGAGCATTTCAATAGTCATGTAAAGCATCCAAGTATGTGTATGTTTGAGTTCTGTGAAGTTTGTACTAAAAAGATAGGTAGTTGAGAAGCTTTAAAAATGCACCAGGCAGTATATTCTGTATTTCATGTTTCTAACACAATTTTGGCTAGCAAACAGTTATTTATAGTGCAACAGCCCGTTTTTAGCTTTTATCCCCTCCAAAAACCCCATTGGATGCCTGAAATTGTGGATTATTACCAAACCTAATATATATGATGTATTTTCTATACATACGTACCTATGATATAGTTTAATTTACAAATTAGGAAAATTCATGTTGTTCTTACTGTAGATCTTAGCAACCTCGGCATTTTTTTTTTCTTTTTTTATTGAGAACTTTCACGTTTTCACACAAAGGAAGCACTTTGCAGCTTCTCTTTGACATTTCCAAACTGCCAGCATCACTACTCTTGCACTGTGGGGCCATTACTAAATAAAATAAGGGTTGTGTGAACACAAGCACTTCAACACTGAGTCAGCAGTTTGGTAACCGAGACGGCTACTGCTTGACTAATAGGCGGGTATACAGCAGGGATACACTGGACAAAGGCATCCGGCAGGACAGAATGGGGTGGTGTGGACTTCATCACCCTGTTCAGAATGACATGTAAACTAAAACTTTTAATTGCTTATTTCTGGAATTTTTCATTTAATATTTTCAGACCTCAGCTGACCACAGTTGACCACTGGTAACTGAAACTACATAAAGAGAAACCACGAATAAGGGAGACTACTGTATTAATCATTTTGAAGAAAGTAATAACATCTTGGAACTGCCAGTTTGTAGTTTTGAACTTTTTTAAAACAAAATAAGTGACATCAGAACTACTGATATATTTCTATAAGAAGTAAATTAAATCTCTGTACTGTTGATCTCATTTAGCACATGCAAGAAATCGTTAGAGGACAAACAATATTGATTTTCATGAATTCAAAAGTCAATACATGGGTATCATAGTTATCTAATAATAATGTAATTGGTCAAATTTGGAGATAATATCTAAAAACACTGACATCACTTATTAAGCACTCATTTACCTCTACTGGTGCAGGGGGTGGTGGTGGAGGAGGATCCTTGATAACCTGTCCAGAAACAAAAAAATTAAATGTAAAAACTTTCATGTCATAGAGAGGAAACAGTAAAGATGTATAAATAATTAGATTAGTAAAATACTGTGTTAGCACCAATGATATCCCCAGTGATCCTTAACACCCCATCCCATCCCCTCCACCTTCCCCCCCACTACCCAATATGTAAGCTTCTCCCTGTGAATCTGGACTTTCCTGTCACTAGCTTTTGACTAGCATGAGGTAGAAGTGATACCATGTGACCTCTGAGGCTAGGTCAAAAGAAGTGTTTCACTTCCCCTGACACCCTTGGAACACTCATTCTAGGAGGAGCCTGCTGTCATGTCATGTCTACCCTGAAACCATCAAGCTGTGAGGAAGCCCAGGATAACCTTATGACATGGCTAGGTGGTGAGAGACAGGCACATGGCCAGCCCCCAGCTGTGCCAGCCTTCCCAGCTGAGGTGCCAGAATGTGAGGGAAGAACCTCTCTTGGACAGAGAGCCTCTTTAACTTTCTGATGCCTCCAGCCCAGCTGCCACCTGACCGCAATCACATGAGAGAACACCAAGTGAGAACCTCCTGGTTGAGCCCGTCTCCACAGAACTGTGAAGACACTAAATTATTGTCTGAAAACACAAGGTTGTGGAGTCATTTGTTAGGCAAAATAGATAGAAAGCACCTAAAATCCACAAAACTCCTCCACACACATTCATTCATTCTATCTTTATGGTATAAATATGTTATTAGCTTCATATGTCACATGAATAACAAGAACAAAAATTGTCCAATACTTTGCACAAACCTTCACTAAGTGGTTTTTCTAATGTCAAAATACAAACTTTTTTTTTCACTAGATGTGAAAAAATACAAACTTTTTTTTCACAGTATGTCCCCTCAGACAGAGTAGGGACTGACTTGAAAAATCTCCCTGCTATGAGTCGTTGACTTTTTCATAGGCTGGCAATACAAAACTTAGCTTGCTCTGGGTGAGATGACAGGGAAATTAACATATTCTTTCCCTAGCCTTTAACCTAGAAACAAACCAACTTTCAGCCAACATTCCTTTTTCTGTGAATAATTACTTAATATATTATTTCATGAAATTTTATATAGTCAATTCTTTAAGTGAGAGAAATAGACCCCTCCATCTAATTTAAATGACCTTTTCTGATTGGAGTATCTGGGTTTTGTATGACCATGCTAGAAAATTATTGACCAAGTGCCAGTGGCTTCTGACCATTCAGGTACATATCCAAGTCTCTATACTAACTAAAAACAAACAAAACAAAACAAACTTTGAAAATATAATTGTTCATTTCAACTAATGTCAAATGTTTCAATTATGTTATTAAATTTTCAAAAGTTTAAAATAAGTTTGAAAATTAAAATCATCAAGGAATCATTATTATTTAGGTGTATTACTATTATCTTGGATATGTTTTTCAAAGACTGCTTGCCCTTTTAAGATATATACTACAATTTTTCCAAGTTAAATAATATGCTTCTGATACTTTCACCAAAATAATCTGGATTTAGGGTTAGCCAGAAATTGAAACTGAGTGAAGGAGAAAAGGGTGATTCATTATTTTAATCTTTCTTTGTGTACATATGAAACTTTCCTTAATGAAAGGTTTTTTTTAAAATTAATGTTATTGTTCAGTGGTTGAGCATTGACCTATGAATCAGGAGGTCACTGTTCGATTCCCAGTCAGGGCACGTGCCCAGGTTGCAGGCTCAATCCACAGTGGGGGGCATGCAGGAGGCAACCAATCATTGATTCTCTCTCATCATTAACGTCTCTCTCTCTCTCTCTCTCTCTTTCCCACTTCTTCTCTAAAATCAATAAAAATATATTTTAAAAAATTAATGTTATTGATAATGTGGAGAGAACTGACTCCATTTTTATGTATAATATTTTCATCATTCAAATTTTAGTTTAGATGTAAATCTCAGGAAAAAATACACAGTAATTACAACCCCACAGATATAATTGAATCTCAAACTAACTCATTATTATTTTTTTAATGCTACAAGAAATGCTATTGTTTCTATTGAACCCTTTTATTTAATTCATTTTTATTTTATCAATAAAATTAAATTCCAGTTCTTTTTGGTAATTTTGAAAGATAAAAATCTCTGAGTTTTTACAGTTAGACCTGAAATAAATGCCAGCAGAGGATTAAAATTTAAAATGATGCTGTGATAAAATAGAAAAGTTAAGGTTATCAAGCTATAGGTGAATTTCCTTTATAACAAAGAAGCACTTCATAGTATTATCAACCTACATGTCCCAAAGCAACCAATGAAAACCAGATCCATCAACATTTCACACTCGAGTCAAAAGCAACCTAAACATTTTCATTTAAAAGCCAACTCTTCTTCCTATTTTCTGTTTCTTTCAAGTAAATCATTCTTTCTAGTTGCAGCTCCAAATTTTTCACATACTCTATAATTTCTTCTTCTCTTCTAGGTGACATCACCAAATCATTTACCATGTCCAACAGATTCTTTGAAAAATCCACCCCCTCGCAAATTCCCCCAATTTTCCCAAAGCAAACAGATTCCCTTCATATTCACAGATGCCTATTTGTTCTTCTCTAGCATTTATCAGAGTTGATAACATTTCTTAGCTCCAAAAAACTGAAACTTCCATAAGGGTGAGTTTTTTGTCTTCTTTGTTCCTCACTGTATTCCCAGTACTTAGTTAAGTTTCTATTTTGTAAGAGAGAAGAAAGAAAGGGCGGGGGGGGGGGGGTGGCGGGGGGAGGAAGTTAGAAGGACAGGAAAGGAGAAAGGTGGGAAAGGTAGTAAAGAGGAGGGAGGAAGGGACAAAGAGAGAGAAAGGAAGTAGGAGAGGGGAGAGGAGGGAAAGGAAGAAAAGGGGAGGAGAGGGGAATGGAGGGAGAAGGAGGGAACCAGGGAAGAAGGGCAGATTCTTTGCATTCTGTTCCCACTTTCACTACCTAAAATCATCAACTCAATATTCTCTGGACCTGACAAATATCTAGTACAACATTTTTCACAATCAACCAAAACTTCAATATTGTGAAAAATTCCACCAAGTTGTAGCCCAACTATGTTTGAATTCCTGCAATAAAGAGAAACTCACTACCTCACAAAACAATTCATTCCATTGGCAAGAAACTCAAATCATTTGAAAGTGTTTTCCCCCAAAGGAGCCAAAGCCTCCCTCTCTGTAGATGCCACTCTTTAGTCCTGATCCTAGGATGTGGAAATATATAGGCACACAACTAATTTTTATTCCAGAAGAGAGCAGTTTCTAATTATGAATACTAGGATGATAACCATGTATCTATTGAACTTATTCATCTCGAAGCTAAACATCACAGCCATTTATCATGCAATGGTTCTGAGTTCTGTGCTCATCTTGGTCAGTTTCATTAGTATTCATTTGATCAATATGTCCAAGTGTGGTTTTCAGAACTGCTAATAGCACTTTAAGTATGGCATACCCATTATCAGTAAATGAATGGTGCTCAGAGGAAAGAGATGCACCCCATCAGTCCTCACTCCCATTTTATGCATTTTAAATAATAACATATTGATGACATTGATTGATAAGTCTTTAATTACCATTTCTTTTTTTTTTTTGTCATCATTGTCTACATTCTCTTCTTACTTAAATTAAACACCTAGCTTTTTTATCTATCTCTAATCCATCCCTCATTCTAACATATGTAGTCAGGTAAATATTTTTCTAACAGAAAGCTAATTGATCATTTCTCTGGTCAAAATGGGTCAGGGTGGGGGGGTAATGGTAAGATATGTACACATATAATACCTCAATAAAAAATATTTAAAAAAAATAAAAGTAGCATACAACTGTAAAAAAAAAAAAAAAAAAATGGGTCAATGGTTACAATGACCACAATTGAAATCAATGAATTACTGAAATCTATTGGAACACCCTTACAAATCATGCTTCCACTCTTAATTTTTCAAATTACCATGAAGTGTTGTCTAAACTTCTCTCACTAGAAAAGGACCAAGGTACATCCTTCATTCCACTAAGTCTGAGTATTATATAGCTAAACTCATTTTCATTTCCTTGTGAGGATTTAAAATTTACTCTGCTTATTACCTGTACATCTTGCACATGGATATAAATTTCTGAGGACATACATGGTATCCACAACCTTGTTCTATAGACCTTCTAAGAATTACTGGACATCCCTCTCCATGATTCTGCCATTTTTAATGTCATACTCATTATCCTGCATAGTATTGATATAGACAAACAAAAATCCAATCCTTATATGATCACTGCTGACAAACTCACAAAAGGATAGTAAGAGGTGTCTTTGCATTCTTTCACCTTACTAGAGACGCTTTATTTGGTATCATAAGCCACAATCTAGAAAACCAAAGCTCTTTCTCAATACATTTACATGAGCCCAGTCTTCTCCTTGTTCAAATGCCTCAGCACAGTGGGGTTCCATCTTAATCCCCGATTTACAAATATCCCTTTACATGTCCCTCTACTCCAAGCAGACCATAGATCCCTTTGCTTTCCCCAAATAAAATGACCGTTTCCATGTTAAATCTTATCCAGCATTCACAGACTAGTCCACCAACTTACTATTGCTTTATCTGGAAGCTTTAAAACTTCTAAAACTATATTTTGCTGTTCAGTTGAACTATTATGCTTCATTAACTTGGGTTTATATGTTTATTTTTGAATTTTTCAATTACTCTTTAAGACTGTAGATTTCTTCAGGGCAATAATCATTTCCCCTTCTTTATAAATATCTCTAGTGTCTAATAAAGTGCACTGCAAGCAGCAGGTAATAGAAATATGAATTAAAAGTAAACTGAATAAAATAGTTGAGAACATTCTAAAAGGCTCATAGCCAACCTCTAAATTTATGAGAAAAATAGGAAGGAAAAATAAATAAATAATAAACAGAGATGATTTCCATGAAATTAAAATATTGCTTGTTCCAAAGAAAATGGAGCATCACATTTCTTTTAACCAATAAATTCAGAGAACTAAGGAACTCAATGGTGCTCAGAGGAAAGGTAGGTGGGAAGATGTAAGACTACCCTAAGTTTCTTCATCTAGAAAATTAATTCAATTAATTGTAGCCCTTTCCAAGATGAAAATTCCAATAGAATGTTAAAAAAACAAACAAACAAATCATAATGTTTCCACCATAAACTTTTGCTTCTATGCCTTTCCATAATTAAGTAGGCCATATGTCTAAAGCATTTGTATTCACCTTATTATAGAAAAGAACATTAGGGTTTGTTTTTCCAATAGCATGTAATTAATCTTACAAATGACTAAATGCATGACTTATTATAAATTTAAATTGATTCTGAAATCCTGGCAGATACATTTTCTACATTGTTAACAATAGGCACAACAGCCTTAAAACTCTGCCTAAGTCAACTTTCGACCTAGTAAATTAAGAGACACAAAAAATAACACTACCTTCAGAAACTGAGTCAGTGCTATGGCTCATCTGTGTATTAATATTACTACCACCATTTATTGGTTCTGTCATATAACCCTATGCAGTTACTATGCTTCTCTTCATTTAAATATATGGAGACTCCAACTTCAATAACTTGCTCAAGGATATACAAAGAGAAAACATTAGTATTAGGATTCAAACCCAGGACCCAGGCCCAACTACCTTCAAACTCTGAATTCAACTTCTTCTGCCATATGACATCCTTTCAAAATAAGTTTGGACTGCAAAGGGAAAGAGTGTAGAAGAAAAGGCTTAAGATTTGTTGAGTAATTATTACTGGCTAGGATGCATAGAAGAATGGACAGATAGACGGATGGATGAATGGATTTAAAAAGTAGGCAGATAGATATAATTTAATTTTTATGGTAACTATGTGGAAAAAGTTTATCATCCCCATTTTATTGAGAGATAACTTGATAATTCACATATTTAACATCCCTAACCTAGACATGATGGAACTGAAAATAAAATGTTCCTTATGTGTCTGATGTTTCAAAATGCTCCCTCTCTTCACTCTACCACGTGGCCTCATAAGTAACAGAGGGGGGAAATGATATGAAGCCATTCTGCCCAAAAGCCAAAAATGGCAAAATCTGTGTCCAACTGATATCCCTACATTTCAGTCAAACAAGTGCAGGAGAACAGGAAACCTTACTGTTAGTCCAAATACATTAAAAATAACAGTCATGAGAATCTCATTCTTGTATTAAATAGTGCAAGAGCACATGCATTTCAGAAAAAGATGTATTCATATGCACCATATTTTATGAGAATTTGCAGATTTTAAAAGGCATAATATTGCCTAGTTGCCAGGATTTTTTTCCACTTAGCATCCTTTAGCTCAGTATTGAAGATTCTGGAAAACACTTTCACCACTTTATGAACCATATGCAGAGTTTGATTCTTCTCCAATTTTTTTTTTATTTGTTATTATCATCATCGGGGAGGATTACATCTCATCTACTTAGCTGCTAGGATGAAGATTTCAGTTTGGAGGAGAGCCGATTTCTTAGGGGAAAAAAAAGTTAGCTGCTTCAGGCAACAGTCCTTTTGATCTGCTCATTAACACTTTTCAAATGCTCGAGTGATGTGGGCATTCTTTGCGCTAGAAAATGTCAGCACTGGAGCCTGCAGCCAGCTTGATGCAATCATATGTTCTGATATTCAGAAAAGAGTGAAAAGAACTGTCAACAGTGAACTGCACTGAATTAAAAAAGATACTGTACAACAACTGTAGATCAAGAACTATTTCAGAACTGATCCTTGCCAATGACAAAAACAAATGCCCAGTTTATCAGCAATGTCATCTAAGTGTCTATGAGCCCACAGACAATAGAGAAATCATTCTTACTGGCTACAAAAATTTGTTTAAAAGTATAGGTGGGTCTTCCTTTCATTCTCCCTTCACTTTTTAATAAGATCAGAGAGCAAGTGTAGTTCCTCTCTGAAGTGCAAAAGCACAAAGTCTCTTACATTGCTGTTTGGGAAGTCCTTTTCTGAATCTCACAAAATTAGATGCTTTCAACATCCAGACCAAAATACGATCTGAGTTACCTCATCCTGCCTTTCCTTTTCTTTCCTTTCCTCCTTGACAGACTCATCAATGGTCAGAGATTGATTGGTCTGGCTCAGTTGGTTGGGCATCATCGCGTGCAATGGAAAGGTTGTTGGTTCAATTCCCAGTCAGGGCACATGCCTGGGTTTCTGGCTCAATCCCCAGTAGGGGGCGTGTAGGAGACAAGCCAATCAATGTTTGTCTCAGTGATGCTTCTCCCTCTCTCTTTCTCTCTCTCTCTAAAAATCAATAAATATCTTTAATAAGAAAAGGATTCTTACTATTAACAAATAACTGGTAGGAAGTCTGGTCAATGAATAGTCATTTAAAAATGCCAAATGAGGACTGGAAAGAACAGTGTGAGAGTTTATTCTGCCAGGAGTTAAGTAAAGGTACTGCTGTCAAGGCAAATAAACTAGGACCAAGAAGAGTTTGATACCCTGCTTTGTAAATGATGCTCTGTTGAAAAACATCACCATGGAAGCAATGAGTACTAACATCACACTCTATTTCAAGGAGGCAACCAAACATAAATCATTTTAATTAATGGTGCAAGGAAGGCATATTAAAATTTAAATTACTTCTACTTTATTGTGCATTCCAAAAAAAAATTATCAAGCTGCTCTCAAAGTAACTCAATAAAGGCACCAAGAGCCCTCCTCAATAATAAAAAACAAGTGAATGTGGAAGCATTATTACTATTTAGAAAAAACAGCACAGCTGTTGCTGGCTAAGAAAATGATTCTTTAGAGCTCCAGTCAGATATATCCTCGTCATGAAAGCTCAACTTACTTATAAACAAATTGGGCTTTAAAAAGATAACTTTTAAAATGGTTTTTTAAATTAAGATTTATGAAATCTTTATGTGATGTCTTAAATGCACTAAGGGAAATGAGAATTCCCTTGAGGATGGAGAACTTTGGCCAAGGACACTAGAGCAGAGTGAACATTGATCATTTCCAGTATATTCAGATATTTGCAGCTGTATAGCACACTCTAATTGACAACACTCCAGAAAGCCTTTGTTTGCCACCTCATTAGCCTTACATCTGTAATTCTGTGGAGTGTCTGGTTATTCCAAATGATGCATCTATAGGACTGTCATTTCTGCTATCCTGATAGTACAACAAATCTGCCGTAAACCCAACATGTCTTATAAGTTAAACAATGATGAAAACATCTACATTTTCTATTATCTCACTCATAATTCAATACATAAGTTTATTTTTAATCTTTTCTGTCCCATTTTTTTTTTAATTTAAGGAAAAGAAAGGATGCTGTTGATGTTTTTGTTAAAGAAAAGCAGTTGTAAAAGAGGATGTGAGGATACTCAATGAGCAGGATACAGACTCTTAACAGATGGTGAGAAATAACTTCATACAAAAATGAGAACTTTTCCCCTTATGGAATAGTTTGCAAACTCAACACACTCCATAATTCACTATTGGTAGTGCCCAAAAATGTCAGCTTTGCATGAGGACTCTTTTGTTATGATTATTACTAGATAAAGTTCTCCAAATATCATTGATTTAGATTTCTGTTTGTCATAGAAAGCCAGCCCAGGCACAGAAAAGACACTATTCTTCAACATTTTAAATGATATCTTTCTCTTTTAGTCTTGAAAATACTCATTAAGATAAACTGAAAGATTTAAAATTTTAAAATAGTCTCATATTAAAGGCATCTTGGGAGTCCAGATTCTATTGCATGTTTTGTTTTGTTTTCTTAACCTTTTTCATCCTAAACCCCTCAGAGGCAATCTGGTGAACTATGGAACCCCTTCTCATAATAATTAAGCTAAATTAAAATATAGAGAGTTTAAAGAAACCCAATTATATTAAAATATAATTATCAAATGTGTAAAAAAAACAACACCTAAATCTGTGATATAGACATATATGTTTCTTTATTCATTCATTAAATAATGAACTACAATGGTTGATCTAGGAACCCACCTAAGCCATTCTGGAAAAATCTCCCTTTCTCAAGATCCTTAATTTAATCCCATTTACAAAGTCCCTTTCGCATAGAAGCTAACATTCGGTGTACAGGGATTAAGACCCGGATAACTTCAGAGACATTAGCCAGCCTCCCACACAGGGCTTTCCAAACTGCACTGATCCCCTAGTTGTCTCAGCCCTCCTTCCCCTCAGGGAGAATGGCCATGACTGAAATCTGACAGCCACTGTTCTAGGAGCCCTCAGGCATGAAAAAACAAACAAACTGAGAATCACTATCTAAGATATAAGTGACGCTGTCATATTTGAGCCATTATTCTACATGAAGCTGTAATTTTTAAACAATGAATGATCAAATCATTTCATAAGACATTTCCATAAAATATGAAACCACTGAATGAAGAATGTGTGACAAATATTGAGGCCTCTGTTCAGGGCTTTTCCCCCAGGCTCTCTATCCTGATAAGAGTTTCTGAGCATGTGACTCCCTAAGAGGTGAATCACAGACATGATCTAAACATGCCCAGAGGACAGACATACCTTTAAATCTCTACCACTGATACTTAAAACACACTCAACCAAAAAGAAAGCTGTACAACACCAAGCTGAGAGAAATGCATTTCTTTTCCCGTTAAAAAGTAATATCACTGCTAACAATAGATAATCAAAGTCAAACTGATTCCGGATAAGTTAATGCTAAGAATTATTTAAATAACCACATTCTAATTCCAGCATTGCACTTATATATTCTTTAAAAGGAATAAAGTAAAATAAAGTTCCTGTAGTTATACTATACCACCTGATACACTCAACATTTTTTTTCACAAGGTTAGTCTCCTCTGCCCCTTGTTTTCCCATCACCTCTCTTTTTCTCTAGCTCGCTTAGCCTCTATGTTATTCTCCAACTCTCCACACTTCGTTAGAGATACTTTGCTCCAACCATTTCTAAGATGCACTACCTGTCACTGGCTTTCCATTTCAATTGTTGATGGAACTGCATCGGATACAGACATAACCCCCTGAGGACCAAACCTCTAACCAAGCAGCAAGCAAAGCTTCTTTCAGGGGATTATACTGATCAAACCTCTCCAGTGGCTTCTCCTCATGCCCAGGGTGAGTTCAAACTTCCTAAAAGACAGAGGAGGCCGCCCTAATGGGGTTTATGCCTACATCCCAAACCGTCCTTCACCCCTCCCGGCCACTGGCACCCGAGGCCTCCGCCTAGGCCTTCCCAAAGCATACCAGAATAACCAGTAATTCTGCACACACTTCATCGGAAATGTCCCCCATCAACTGCCAACAATGTATTCATTATTCAAAACTCAGTTTGGAGTCAGCAGCTTAGTCAGGTTCCTCTAAAATAGTCCCTTAACTCTAGCAAACCCCTCTTCCCTTGTGTTCTCACTATTAACACCTGTTGCTACTGAGGTACTTTAGACCCTCCGTTGACATTTTACCCACAGTTTTGTGTTTTCATATTAAAATATGTTTTCATATCATATTATAATCATTTTTGTACAGACACCCGCCAGTTCCTAGCACAATTCTGGCACATACTAGATTGCTAAGAGCTGAATACAGAAATTTGCCTTTACCTTCTCTCTGCTTTTAAACCTTACTTTGGGAAATATTAGCTGTGATTCATTTATACCTAGATCTAAGTATCAGCTCATACACAGGGCTAGCTGCTCTCTAAATCTATACTTCTAAACGTAAAATAAAACTGGTTGTCCCTGTTAAATAAGCTCCAGAAAGTAGCAAGCTTTCACATCCTGAAAACATACCTTAAAGGTGCCCTAAGCCTGGCAGAAGGAATTATACTAGGTCAGTGGTCGGCAAACTGCAGCTCATGAGTCACATGCGGCTCTTTGGCCCCTTGAGTGTGGCTCTTCCACAAAATACCACATGCGGGTGCACATGTGCGGGCGCACATGTACAGTGCAATTGAAACTTCGTGGCCCATATGCAGAAGTCGGTTTTCGGCTCTCAAAAGAAATTTCAATCGTTGTACTGTTGCTATTTGGCTCTGTTGACTAATGAGTTTGTCGACCACTGACCTATGTGATTTGCAATCTGCAGTCTTAGGGTCAAAATAGACCCTATTTTCACGACCAAAATGATAGTGGAGACCTCATTTGAGCACATCCAGCAAGCTCCCAAAGAAGCCTGCTTCAGTTTTAGCAAGTGTCTTTAAAAAACATATACTTTAACACTGTTGAGCCCTCTGGCCAATAATGGGTGAAATTGCAAAGTAATGAAGGAAGGAGATCCAGCATCGCAAAGTTTAAAATAAAAAAGCAAGGAGTACAAATCACTTTAGGGCACATTTTTGCTTTTAAATTTGAGACTCAAGAATGCTAGCCACCCTACAATAGTCGTATCTAGGAAAATCAAGATTAAAACAGGAAGCCGTTTGTGCATAAATCGCTATGGCAGGAAACTGATTAGTTCAGCAAAGAGACAGGATGCTTCTTGTCTCTACTGTTGTTTAATTCTGTATCTCCTCCATGGGCCAACTGCTCTGAGATAAAGGATTGTAAAGTTGCCTCGTGAAAGCCGACTGAAGTACAATGAATAATGAATGCAGGACTAATACAAAAAGCACTGGCGGATGTTGCAAGGAAACTGAAATCAGTCAGCAGAGATGAGAGGGAAAGGCAGTCCAGTCATATTACCTAAAACAATACTGTGATCTATGGAATACCAAGTTCTAAATGATGTGCTCCTAATAAAAGGAACACTATCAAAATAAGTAGTAGGCATGCTTTGAAAAAGTGCTTTTCAGGATAATTCTTCCTATGAAGCCTGAAGAATCCAAATTGGATTGCTTAAAATCTGCCAAGATTTATCACTCAACATTCCACCCTGTGGTAGGCAGAATTTCAGCCCCACAACGAGGTCCACACTCTAATTCCCTGGAACTGTGACTAAATTGCCTTACAAGGCAAAAGGAACTTTGCAGATGTGATTAAGGTTAAAGACCTTGAGATGGGAGATTATCCTGGATTATCCTAATGTCCAACCTAATCACATGGTTCCTTAACATTGGAGGTACCATCCCAGCTGGGTGTAGAGAGAGGGAGAGGTGACTACAGAAGAGATGCATCGTTGCTGGCTTTGAAGATGGGGAAGGGGGATCCCTAATCAATGAATGTGGGTGGCCTCTGGAAGCTGGACAAGGTGAGGGAACAGACTCTCCTCTGGAGCACTAAGGGAGGAATGTATCCATGCTGATACCTTTTAGCCCAGGGAGACCCATGCTGGATCTGTGATAACGTTGTGGTTAAATAATAAATATGCATTGTTTTAAGCCAAGCCACCCAATGTGAGGCAATTTAATACAGTAGCAGTAGAAAACTATTTTACACCCAGATTCTTTCAGAGGTTTTACTCAATCATGAAACACGATACAAACGAAAACCAACTGGCATAACCTCAGAAGTGACTGTCTAACAGATCCCCTAACATTTGCACATGACTTATTTCTAAACTGCTTTTCTGAGAAGCAAACAGAGAAGGTTCTGAAATAGTAGATTTTTCAAAGAGGTAATGAAAGATTCAATACGAACTTAAAAAAACACCTGACAACCTGTCCTGCATGGCTCAGTGGTTGAACATCAACCTATGAACCAGGAGGTCACGGTTCGATTCTCGGTCAGGGCACATGCCTGGGTTATAGGCTTGATCCCCAGTGTGGGCCGTGTGGGAGTCAGCCAGTCAGTAATTTTCTCTCATCCTTGATGTTTCTACCTCTCTCTCCCTCTCTCTTCATCTCTAAAATCAATAAAGATAAATTAAAAAAAAAACAAACTGATAGATGATCAACTTCTTCCAATAAATCCAGTAAAAAATACCAATGTACTTGAAATTCTTTTGTACTTAGTACAAAAGCCTTTATCTCTATGACCTCCTCTACCTTCCTCTTCCCTTCGTCCTCCACACCTGATTTTGAAATAGTTTTTAGATGAAGTTTTATAATAAATATTTATTGGCATACATGTTTTCTAGAATTTATTATAATGATAAAAACGATTGCAGTTCAATTTGCTAATTGAAACGTTGCTGTTAGTGAACAATGTAGCATTGATTCACATTCCAAGCCTTATTTATATCTCACTGGCTAAATAAGGAGTAGCTAAAAATCCTTCTTACTCACCACTTTGCAGCAAAGGGGCCAAAACCACCACATCAAACCGATGCCCAAGAGCAGCAGTAACACCAAAATGGCAATGATGGCTGCAATCCCATTAGACTGGAGGAGGAAGAAAACAAAAACAAGATGGTCAGCGAAGCTAATGGTCAAGTCCTTGTGGACGAAAGGGGGCCACATACTAAGCGCAGGGGAGGCCTGCGTGATGAGCCTTGCAAACTCAGAGACTGAGAGGAACCACACAGGATGGTCTGAACATACAAATCCTAAGTAAAAACAGGTCAGGGCCGGCAGTCACGTCCTAGGACTGCACCTTCCTTGACAAAGGCCAACCTTTATCTTAAGTGAGCCTGTCTATCGTTACTATTAACTATCGTGTGTCTCTGTTTTATCCTGTCCGAGATTTCCGTTTTGCTTTCTCCTGCCCCCTTAATCTACCAACAATGGATTTCATGGAAATGTCCTTAGGTCTCCTCCTTTGATACGTTTTTGTTTGTTTGTTGTGGCATTTTTGTTTGTTTGTTTGTGTGAAAAATTCTAGTGAATGTTTCCCCCTCCCCCCCCCTTTTTTTTTTTTTCAGAGAGAGGAAGGGAGAGAAATGTGAATTTGTTGTTCCACTTATTTACGCATTCATTGGTTAATTCTTATATGTGCCCTGACTGGGGACCAAACCCAAAACCTTGGTGTATCAGAACAATGCTCTAAGCTACCTGGCAGGGCCTTTGATTCTAATGTATAAAATACACTGCGAAACAGGCATTCTCTCAATCTGTTGAGATTTTGCTTCCCATCAATGTCAGTTTGGCTCAAATAAACTCTTAAAAATTCTCAACAGCTTTGCCCTGGTCAGGTGGCTCAGTTGGTTGGAGAGTCATCCCACCAAAAAGGCTGCAGGCTTGATTCCAGGTCAGGGCACAGACCTAGGTTGCGAGTTTGATCCCCAGTCAGGGGGCATACGAGAGGCCATCGATTGATGTTTCTCACATCCATGCTTCTCAATATCTTTCTCTCCCTTCCTCTCTCTCTAAAAATCAATAAAAACATCCTCGGGTGAGGATTAAAAATATTCTCAACAGGTATGAATAATTTTTGTCTACACCCAATACACATTTTTTTAGGAAACGCCAGAAACCAATACAGGAAGCATAATAATGTCAAAGCAGATTTCTATTCCTTTAAATTCTTTAAGGTATATAAATTGCTTTATATTCTATTTCATATATGTTATTATAAGGCAAGTAATAATAAATATAAAATCTTCCAACGTGCTAGAGATTGTTTTAAATGATGCCTTAAAGGAATTGTAGAAAAGAATCACTATTTGGGTTACAGAATGCTCCCTATGATCCCTATATTTCGTCTCTGGGAAAGGATTGTTACAAGCATAATTACCTCCAGGCAGAATGTATGCAGAATTTCCCCAGACTTCTTGAGGATGGAATACTATTTACTTTATATATTTAATGATAGAAGAGATGAATATCAAAAATCACCAAGGTGAAAAGTTAACAACAGCTGTTCTTGTTGGCAAATGGTAACACCAAACTCAAGAATGCACCAACTCAAGAATGCAATCTCGTGCATTCATGTATCAGACAATCTCTCCCGGTAGCTCGAACGCTCTCCCCACAAAAGCCACAGCAGTGTTCTTTTACTTTCTAGTGTAGCGTTCCTCCAGCCCAAAGGCCCTTCGCTGGGCTCTGCCTCTAACCCCCTTCCTCTAGCAACCACCTGTTCATCCTTCACAGCGAAACTGAAGCCACGACCCCAGGAAGCCTTCGCTGTGAACGCTAGGAAGCAGGGGCTGGGTCCAGCCCACTTACCAGTGGATACCCCATGCTCGGCTATTTACTGAGAGAATGGCCTCCAAAGAAATAAGATTGCACAATCCACAAACACAGAGAAGACTGTTGACTGAATTTTTAGTGTAAAGCTAAAGATTCCAAGGGGGCAAGGTGTCTCTACCTAACCCATTCTGTGGGATCCCCAGTAATAATGTTTCTTTTTTTTTTAAGGGAAAGGACTCAGGGAAGAAGAAGAAGAAATCCATACACTGTCTGGAGGAAAACATTATAAGGCACTTTATAAGGCAGGTTTTCAGAGATACAGTTTCTGGCATTCCAAACAAAGCAGAAGAAGCTCAGAAGTCAGGTGAGAGCCACATTTATCCCAACAGCTGATAGCCCGAGAGATTGGGGGGTAGAGCAGAGAACCTACTAGTATAGGTCTTAGGATGTCATTGTATTAAAATAACTGAAAAATAGAGGCCCAGAGAAATTAAAGTTTGCTTAAAATTAGACCTTTATACTAATCCATCAAATAAGAAAGCCAGTTGTTCCTGAAGCAAGAAACTCTGTGGAAAAACCAGACTATTATATCTCTCTTAGAAAATTACTTTGCCCATTAACATGTTTAAAGCTCTGAATGGGTTTGTAGTAAAAAAAAAAAAAAAAAGTCCAATTTAATATCAGCACAGAAGCCTTTGCTTTTTCTCATAAGGTTTTCACTACCATACAGGTCCAGGAATTCCTAGAATCCACTTTTGAAAATGTTGGCATTGATCAAATAGAAACTTTCTGATGTTTAAGAGAGAATGGTAGTAGCATTTAATTAGAACACTTTATAATGGAATTGGAAGTGTATTACATAGTGACCTATGCACAAAAAGAGATAATAATCTTTATGCAAACAGTTATTTGCAAATAACTGGAAAAAAAGAAGAAAAGGTAGTTTTCAAAAGTATTAGCAAGGAAGTGCTAGTACAATATACTTGGTTCAGTTAACCTGAAAAATCTTGAAATGTGTCATTTCCTGATCATCTGTTAATATCACAGTGAAAAGCAAAGCAAACAAGATTCTAGATAGTGGCTTGGAAACCGTTCCAAAACAAATCAATTTTCAAAGGTATTTATTATTAGCAGGCTTTCAGTTTCAATAAATCCACTACAAAATAACTTTTAAAACAATTATCTGGGGAGCTGGGTGAAAAACGTGAAATGGTTAAGAAATACAAATTAGTAGCTGCAAAACAGTCACAGGGATGTCAAGTATGGCATAGGGAATAGAGTCAATAATATTGTAATAACTATGTATGGGGCCAAGTACTGGAAATAACAGTAGGATCATTTTGTAAAGTATATGATTGTCTAACCACTATGCTGTACATTGAAACTAATAATACAAAACAATGTTTAATGTAAACTGCAATTAAAAATAATTTTTAAAACAATTGTTAGCATACAACATAAACCATTAATTAACTTCAGAAATTTTCAGAAAAAGATTTAGAATCAAGTACAGGTGAACTTTTAAAGCTGTCATTTGTTTTCTAATTTTTTCATCTGGATGGAAGAGGGAATAACCATAGAAGCTACTTCTATAACTGATATTAGGTTACAAATGAACCAAAACAGACACCAAAACAGTGATATCAAAGTATCACTTAGAATCCCTGATCATTTCATTTAATTTCTCTTTCAGAAAACAAAAATAACTAGAAAAATGTCACACCCACACTGTCTTCACAGAGCTTTTCCATCTACTATCAAACCATTCTTAAGGCACTCAAAAATGTTGTTACATGATATTTACCATAAAAAATAATTTAGCATAATAAATAAAAAGGCATCTACACATCTAGCAACTTATTCATGTAGAGTTAGGGAGAATGAAAATATAAGTTCCACATTTGGCCATTGATGTATCCTAAACATCTAAATAAGCATCTTGCACATAGAAAGAGGTGTGTGTGTGTGTGTGGGGGGGGGGTTTGAGGGGGAAGATAAGTACGTTATAGAAATTTTCCAGGCAAATATTGAAGTTCTTTTTAAACCAAAAAAAATAATTCAAATATACATCAGGCAATTTAGGAAAATACTCAAAGTACATCTTTATACACAGAATTCTAAACATTCATGAAAAATCATGCAACTCTTTACAGGTTTGATTATGCTCAGCTCGAAAATCTAGCAAACAGAAAAACAATGTCAAAGAAATACATAAAAACTGTGACACCCTATGGAAGAAGTGCTATACAGCTTTCAAAAGTATTCTCTGAACATCTGGCTTCCTTTCTTAGAATTCAAACCTTGTGTTCAGAAATAAGGATATGCAACCAGAGGGTATGGACCTGCTAAAAGTTTAGTGGTTAGTTTTTTTCTTTCTATGAATGTGTTATGAGTAGGAAATTTGGAAAATGATGCTGATAGAATCTGAAGTAGATGGGCTGGGCATGATAAGCAATTAAAATTCTTGATTTTTCCTAAAAATAAATGTCCCTATAAGGAACAATTGACAAAACACTATGCATGTCTAGATGCAATATACATTTAGTATGACAGTATTATCTCAACTGGTTCCAAAGATTTGTCTACAATAAATTAAAACAAAAATACACACTTTCTAAAGATCTGCAGACCTATCCTTTTTTCATATTTAAGCTAAGCATGATAGAACATTGGTCAGAGGAAGCACAGAATTTAAGACAACCTGGACTTGCTGTAAATGTATGAAACCCAGCTCTGGATGCCTGGTCCCAGACATTAGCTCAGTTAACTGTATACAAGTTCAGACGTTCCCAGTTCCTTTGTTTTGATTTTCCAGAGCCACTATCAGTGCATAAAAGACTTCAATCATGAAAGGGAAATCATTTCATTGTTCACATACTTTATAAACAAATTAAGGAGAGGTCAAATACATAGACTTCAGTCCTATTGAGCAGATAACATGCTGCAAACTGAAGAGTTAGAGTCAGATGGAACTAGATATGATAACACAGATTTGTATCATACGCAGAACCTAAACGCCTCTCACTTCTGGTTAGGCATGCTTCTGTTTCAATGGTACGTGGCTAAACAGGTACCAAAGTTACAAAGTTAGACAAGTCTTCATGAAGCCCACAGGTTAGTTGGAGAGACAGACCTTGAAAAAAAATCATTACGAATGTGAGTAGTATATAAGGAAACTACAATAGAAACATGTCAAACTGGGAGCTAACCTGGTCTCAGGTTCTGAGAGGACCTCCTTGAGGAATTATAAGAAAGCCCAGGGAGAGAGTGAGGGAAGAATTAATGGATTTTTGCAAAAACAAGAAAAAGACAACTTTGGCTAAAGCACAGAGTTTGAGGGACCTGCGAGCACCTGAAAAAGCTGAAGAAGAGATATGAAACACAAATTTCTAAAAAGTAGTAATTCCTTTTATTACAGAAGGAATTGGTCATTTGTTCAATGACCTTTCAATTGGCCATTTGTTAGAACAATTCTTTCTAACTTCTAGTATAGTTTTGAACAAGTAGCATTTTCAGATGTCTAAAAAGATTAGGGTATACAAGTTAAGTGAGGAGTCCAGTCAGCAACTTAGTACCTAGATGTTGGTCAAGGCCATGAGGCTAAAACTCTTTTACTGGTTAACTGGAACTATATCAGAATATTGAACTTGATCTTAGGGTAGAAGAAATAGATTTTCTAGTCATCCTGGATACATTACGTTTTTTAACTTTCTCTACATCTAACATCCTTTACTTCATTAAAAGCAAGTTATAATGTACAGTCAAAAACTTTGCCAAATATAACTGAAATTCTAGCTAAGAGAATCACAGAAACATAAAAACAAACTAGAGTCACTACTACACCTTCATAATAACTATGGGAAAGAGGAATTGGTCAAAAATTTCAAAATTGCATGAATAGCATGTTTTAATCTATCTAGAAAATAATCACAGCAACCTTTTTAAAAATAAAACAGACACATAAAGGGGGAAATGGGTCTCCACAATTTTGTTTCCATGAACTTAGAGTTGGGGGAGAGAGGGATCATGGAGTAGGTGACAATTTCATTTACTGATTCTTTTGGAATATTCCATATTAGGAATTAGCAAACTGTGACCCAAAGGTTAAATCAACTCATCTAGTTCATAAGATCTCTGACAAACTAGAATTTTTTTTTACATTATTACATAGCTGAAAAAATTAAAAGAATGTTTCATGAAATTCAAATTTCAATGTGCATAGTTGTATTGAACACAGCAATGCCCATTTGTTTATAGAAGTCTATAGCTGCTTTTGCACAACATGGCAGAGTTGAGTAGAAGTGACAAAAACAGTACGGCCCCAAAACCTGAAATGCTAACTACCTGACTTTACACACACACACACACACACACACACACTCACACACACACACACATTACCAACCTGTTTTATAAAAATCCATTTGGGACCTGGCTACAAATGGCAGGTTGTGCAGGTGTTCAGCCTGGGAGGAAGACAGACTTGGGTTCAAGTCTCACTTCTAGCCTTTACTCAGCTGGGAAACTGACCAAGTAATTTAACCTCCAGAGCCTCTAGGTTCCAAGCCCGCCCTCTCTAGGCACAGTGGGGGCAGAAATCAGCACATGTTCTGTGCATCAAACCATGTACCCTTGCTGCGGGTTGGGTCCACCTAACAGAAAAGTACCTTCTAACATGGTTACGTAAATGTGCACTAACAGTTGAAGGTGGCTCTCTGTTCCTCAGTTTTCTCATCTGTAAAATTAAAGTAATAACCAATAGCCTCTTCTTGAATTTTGAGTATCACATGAAGTCATGAAGGGATTAGCTCATAAATAGTGCTGAGCACAGTGTCTTGCATTTAATACATGCTCAGAAAACTCATTCTTGGTATTGTTATTCCAAGTGATTCAGAAAAAGAGCAGTGGTTCCAAGGAGGATGGGGGGAGGAGGGAAGGAAGAAACCTTTAACTGTATTTTTTCAAACAGAGACACATTAAGGAGATCTTCTGAGATAGAAGAGAAATGACTGCCCAAATACCCTCCTCAGGCTCTAATCTTCAATCTTTTCCATCTAAACCTTAGATTTTCCACATTTAAACTAGATATACGGCTCCTTTCATTCATTCATTGAACAAATAATTTTGGAGAATGAGTCCTGTGCAAGGGAGGGGGCAATAAGCAAGGCACAAGCCCTGCCATCAACATCTCAAGACTGCTGAGAAAGGCCAGGCGTAAACAGGAAATGACAGTTCAGTGACATAAGTGCCTTAACAGGATTAAGCCCGGATGTTCTTGGAATGCAGAGAGAGGCTTCTGTATGTGTGGGGTTGCCACAAGAACTAATCAGTTGCTAAAGTAATGGTGCTTTCTTCTGTTTGGTTTTCAAATGCCTGTAAAACCCACAGTATCACCTTATAATGAGTAACATCACTAAGTGCATCTCACCTAATTATCACATCTGAATATGCCGGAAAGACTGGATATCAATTCAATACAATGCCCGGGTATTTTTCATAATACTACCCACTGTCCTCTTCCAAAAATTACTCAACCTGAAGACAACTCACCCTAGTTGCTCAGATGAAAAAGCGCGAAAGTATTCTTAATGTCTTTTTCTCACACCCACATCTAATCTGTCTGGGCATCCATTCCATGAGCATCACCTTTAAAATATATTTAAATCCAATGCAACAACTTCTCACCATCTCCATCGCCATCTCCATAGCGGAGCCACACTCCCTTTGCCTAGAATTGAATTACTGAAACAGCCACAGAATTGGTCTCCATGTTTCCACTTTGGACCCTCCCTGCAAAGTATATTTTTACATAAGAACTGGAAAGATCCTTTTAAAACATTGCCATAACAAGTCACCTTTCAATGGCTCCCTGTTTCACTCAGAAGAAAAACTCAAGTCTTTACAATGACTTACAAAACCGTACATAATCTGTCTCCTTCCCTCCACTCCCTCCTGCTCATCTCAAGACTCCTACTCCCCACAACTGCCTCCGCTCCAGGAAACTGGCCACCTTGCTCTTCTTTAACTTGCCAGGCCCAGTCCCACCGCAGGCTTTGTTCTAGCTGCTGCCTCTGCATGAAACACTTGAGTGATTTTCAGGGCTCACTCCCTTACCTTCTTTAAGTATTTTCTCAACTCCCTTTTCCATGAAAATTACTTTGATCCTTTATGTAATATTACAGCTTGTCCCTTCACTCTCCATCTATGACACAACCAATGTCCCTTTTTTTTAAATCACTCACCTCACTCTTAAACCACTTTAAGTCACATTATGTTTTCCTGAGAACTAGCAAGATATAGAAAGACTGCCTTAAGACATCTAACTTATAAATTCCGGATGAGTCATTTAGCCTCAGCATCCATGCACACTGCAATCATGCCTGGTTACAGGATACAGAAAAGATTTGTTTTCCTGCTTGTGTGGAAAAGAAGTGAAAAAAGACGGCTGGAGATGCAGAATAGGAAGAAGGATGGAGAAAGAATGTCATTTCAGTGAGCTTAACAGTGAGCTATACCACAAGTGTTTGTAATCTCAACCACATCCGGAGGGACCAGAAGACTTACAAATTGCAACATCCACCAAACCTACAAATTACAACATGAATTATAGGTAAAAAGGGGAATAAAACTAGCTATTTTCAAAATAGAAACATGTACTTATAGAGCTATTCAGAGACCTTCATAGCGACCAAGGGCCCATATGGATGCTTGTTTTCCCTTTTGTTGTAATTTACATGTTTTTAGGGAAAAAATATACTTGTAAAAATAATAGCCATGTGATCAGTCCATTTTTGTGTTCTCTTTTCATGTACAACAATCTAATACAAAATTTTCCATTATTATCAAGCTATCAAAATCAAATTCCTTACTCATATGAGAAAGCACCAACAGTAAAATGGATAAAATAATAGCTCATTCTATTAAGATGCACAAATAATTTCAAAAACAGGATAAATGTCTTAGATGCTATATCGCAACCTTCATTACAAAAAAGCTTTCTTTTCATGTGTTTAATATTTCAAGAAGAAATGCTTCATTTGGAAATCATTCTCATAGCTTATTTTTATTTTAAATATGACTTGAATTTTATAAATATCAAAATAAAATGTATACTACCTGAAAATTCCCTTTAAACGCAGCCACAGGGGAAAAAAATAACTTAAACTCTATACAATTTTTTCCTTGTAATGATCTCATTTATTACATACCAGAGGCCCAGTGAATGAAAATTCATGCACTGGAGGGGGGTCCCTCAGCTCGGCCTGCCCCCTCTCACAGTCCGGGAGCCCTCAGGGGCGGGAGGTGACCCAGCAATCAGGGGAAGGCAATGCCCACATCACACCTCTGCCACTGCCGGTAACGCAAGCCTCCACCGGCCCTGGTTACCTGAGCCTCTGGCGGCCCTGGGCAGCTAAGGGGCTGAAGGGACTGGGGGACTCCAGAGGCAGGCTCACGGAGCAGCCGGATCTGCCTGGGGGCGGGCCCAGCTGTGCCATGCACCTGCTGCCCTGGTGGGGCTTAGGGGACTGGGCACCACCATCTTGTGGCTGTGGGTGCTGCCATCTTTGAAGGTGTGACAGTCAATTAGCATATTCCCTCCTTATTGGCCATGGGTGCCTCCAGCCATCTTTGTGAGGGTGTGACAGTCAATTAACATATTCCCTCTTTATTAGATAGGATACCTTCTTTACTATAGTACGCTCAACACCGAGGACCCGGAAGTTACTTCTGGATAGAACTATTTTTAAAAGGCAACTTTATGCAAACTTTGTACTTACACATTCTGTGGCTGTGACTACTAATGAGCTCGAGATGACAGATTTTCCTCCGTTAAAACTCACTGAAACATCAAGAGTTCTGAAACAAAATGAAGAAACAAAAATTAAAAATAAACTTAAAGCTAGAATATTGTGGGATATTTTTACTTCCTTACATAATTCAAAACTGACCGGAAAGTCTACTTAAAAAGTCCAAGCTTTTGATCAGCTATTCCAACTTTTTTATTTCTTAGTTCCAGTTCCTACTGGACTAGCCAGAGGCAAATTCTGTAAGTGATCTAATTGTTCCTAAAAGTATTAACATAAGTAGAAACATTCAGAAATCCCTGTTATTTTTTACAATAATCCTCTCCTTATCTGAGTTTTTACTTAGATAAGTCTATAGTCAACTATGGTCTGAAAATATTAAATGGAGAATTCCAAAAATAAAGACAAAATGATAAATTTTAAATTGTATGCTGTTTTGAGTAGCATGATGAATTTCTTACCATCCTGCTCTGTCCTACCCAGGAGGACCCAGTCATCCCTTTGCCCACCTTATCCATGCTATAAATGCTCTCTGCCCTTTAGTCACTTAGCCCTCTCCATTATCAGATTGACTTTCAATGTATCTCAGTGCTTGTGTTCAAGTAACCCTTACTTTATATAATAATGGCCCCAAAGTGCAAAAGTAGTGTTTTGGATATGCCAAAAGATAAGTGGCAAAGTGCTCCTTTAGGTGAAAGGTATGTATGTACAGGAAAAACGGATTATATATAGGTTTTAGTACTATCCCTGGTTTTACGCAGCCACTGGGAATCTTGGAATGTATTCCCCATGGATAAGAAGAAACTACTGTAGTTTAAATAAATTAGAAAAAAAATTTTTAATCTGCAAAAATTATGATATTTTTTTCAGGTTCAAAAAATCTAAAAAGAGATAAAATATCCTTAATCTCCATTTAGCTTATTTCCCCTATCTCTAAACATTACTATCATCACAAGATTCATGAAAACAAATGTACTCGGTAACATTTTGTTAATCTGGTTCCTATAAAGTGCTATGCTCCAATCCTCATGAAATATTCTAAATTCCAAAAAGTAATAGCCAGAAACTATGCCTTAATTACTCTGAATTAGTAGAATTTTGCTAGATTTAAAAGATTTCTTCTCTACACCTTGAATCGAGTGACAAATATGTTAGTTAAGGAGAGTGAGGATTAAACAGAAACAACCTCAAGGTACTGGTAAAATTTTCAGTAAGATGCCAGAGAGGAGAGATAAGAGGTATTATTTAGTGCCTGCTATGTGCCAGATGCTATCATGGGCATTTTACAGACATTATCTCATTTAATCCTTACAATAACTCTTCAAGTGAGAGGTAGTTCCACAGTTTACAGATGGGGTACATGAGGCCCAGAAATGTTCATTACCATGCTGAAAGTGGTAAAACTAGGACTCTAACAAATTTTGAACTCTTTCCATTATACTACACATGCTTGATGAAACAAAAGTTCTTAATGTGTTTCTTTTCTCAATGTGAACTTAGTTTGGATTTGTACAGAGAAAGAATCACCAGGAAAGTGACTACTAGCAAACTTCTTCAAAATTTGCCTTAAAAATTCAGGAATACTCCTATTAATAATATTTCTTATAAAATATTCTCTTCAAAACATTTTGTGTTTAAAACAAAGCTTAGTTAAATCCACAAGAGAATGAGAACTTAGGGTGTTTATATCAACTTAAGTGAACTTCTGAACTATTCCAACATAGAACGCCAAGTGGCTTACTTAAAAAAGAAAACTTAAACCTAATTGCTTATTCAGCAAAACTGAATGCCATGTTTTATTTTGTTGAAGACTAAGCACAGTTGAATCCAAAAATAATCTTTCCTAGTTCTTAATTCCTCTACTTTAAAGCACGTACCAGGAAGCATGTGACATGACATGGTTTTAGTTTGGGGGAAGATTATTTGATTTATAATAAAGTATGATTATTGCAGGTAATCTTATTGATTCAGTTTTCGAGGGGTCAGTAGAACAGTTTTTGTTTTACAAGAAAGTTCACTCTTTCCTATGGTAAAAATGTATGCTGATGCAATCTTGTAGGCAACCAAAATAACTGCACATTATCCTCCAAATCTCAGTCTAGTATAATGTGGCTGCTGTCAAATAAAACTGACCTAAGACTCCACAGACCTGGAGGCCTTGCTGGTGTGGCTCAGGGGGTTTGAACATAGTCCTTTACACCAAAAGCTTTTGGGTTAGACTCCTGGTCTGGGCATGTATAGAAAGTGACCAATCAATGTTCTCCTCTCTTGGACATTTATTGGTTGTAGGTGAGGAAGAAGGACTAAAGATGACTTCATAGGTTCCATCTTGCACAAGTGGGTGGATAAATTTACACAGAAAACATAGGAAAAGAAGCAGGTTTGAACAGAAATACACGAGTTTAACTTGGGAACTTTAAGTGTAAGGTGACTATGGGAAATCTAAGTGAGTTAGTAGACATCTGGATAGTGGACATTTGAATAGTGGGTTTTGCGCTAAGGAAAAGATCTTGTCTGGAGATGTGGAGCTCATCAGCAAGAAAAGGAAGCAGGAAAGATGTGTTTGTGGGTCAGAAATGCAATCCTGATGAAAACTGAGAGTTAAAGGACTGCAAGAAGAAGAGCCTGAGGTGGCATCTGAGAAGAAACAGCCAGGCAGGTGAGAGAGTGAAGTCATGAAACACAAGGAAGAACCTTCTGAGACAGGACCGGCCCATAGGACAGATAACACATGGTGGTCTGGGAAGATAAGGCTGAGAGCTAACAGCTCTTTCAAGTTCCTTTTCTATAAATTGGTTCTACATTGTTTAGAATTGCTTCCACTCTTTGCTCCATACTTAAAAAAATTTTTCCGCCAAAACCGGTTTGGCTCAGTGGATAGAGCGTCGGCCTGTGGACTAAAAGGTCCTAGGTTCGATTCCGGTCAAGGGCATGTACCTTGGTTGCGGGCACATCCCCAGTAGGGGGTGTGCAAGAGGCAGCTGATCGATGATTCTCTCTCATTGATGTTTCTAACTCTCTATCCCTCTCCCTTCCTCTCGGTAAAAAATCAATAAAATATATTTTATTAAAAAAAAAATTTTCCCACGTAGATGGATAGAAGAAGCCCAAACAATCTAACATAACAAAAAGATTGTTTGAAGTGCATTTTAACATCAATTGGTACTCAATTAATTGTGATAAAAACTAAACTTATTCCATATGAGAAAATATTAAATAGTATTGTGATATATAATTAATTAAATAAAATTTAATAAGGCCTAATGGTCAAAGTGCTTTTATTTAATTTTTAAAGATGTATGACAATTCCAAAACAGGGGAATAGTTCAGTGCCATATGTCAGAGCTACTCTGATCTGAGAAATTTCATACTCCATGAAATATGATTGACATTTCAATCCATAGTAACCTATCTGCAAGGTATTCATTTGCTACTGACTTTATGCATATCCAATAAAAGACTGCCATTTTATGATCCATTAAAAAGGGTGAAAAAATTAAATAAAATTGTGAAAGACATTTGCTAGAAGTAATAAATAATTTACCTCCAATTTGCACATACTGAAAATTAAACTGGCAACTACTCAAAAAGTTATTAAAATTAAGGTGACTTAAGGTATTTTGAAATTAAGTGCTACTATTAAATACTCTGCAGAGCTTTTTAAAAGTTAGCTTTATGCATAATAAAGATTACAAGTTGAAAAATGAAGTTTCATATTTGTGAATACTTTGAAGAATTCACTTCTAGTTATGAATTTATATAAATTAATGTTTTGTCTAAAATATTTCCTTCAACATGATTAAAACATTCTTAAATAAAGTAATTTCTTTTTGAGATATCTCAAAATATAACTAAAACAAAGATTACAGTCAGGAAGATTGCTAGATTTCAGAAGAAAAACAAAGCTATATTCAGAGATGTATGGCACATAACAGCTATGTTGTATAGTAAATGTTTTCAGTATTATACTGAAAATAACCTCTTTTTTTAACTGATTTGTATCCTATATAATAAAAGGGTAATATGCAAATTCACCCAAACAGCAGAAGGACCAGAACGACCACTGGGCCAGTCTTTATGAGGGGCATTGACACCTCTCGGTCCCTTTCCCTGGCCAGTAGGTTCCGATCACCTGATGACAAACAGGAAACTGAGGGTGGGTGGTAACCACACACAGAGGTCAACCACATTGGGGGCGGGGCCAGTGAGCGGGCAAGAACAGCCGACCTCTCGGTCCCTTCCCCTGGCCATCAGGCACCGATCACCAATGGCGAACAGGGAACCGGGGGTGGGTGGCGGTGGGAGGCGTGGCCGGCTGCTGGCAGCCGAGGAAGATGGCCCTGATCACAGGCCAGGCCTAGGGTCCGTACCTGAGCACAAATTTCGTGCACCAGGCCTCTAGTATTTTAATAAAATACAAAAAAAAGGCACTTAGAAATAATCGCTCAATTTTAGTGCCTTTCATCTAAAATATATCAAATGTCTTAGTAATAGCAAAAGCTTCAATAATATAAAACTTAGAAGCAGATACATAAGAGGTTTTACATACATATTTAAGGATATCTTCTACCTCATTACATAGCTGTCCCTCTTTGAACACTTTAGTTACCAACACTCTCTAAATAATTCTAATTGTTAGAAAGATTTCCCAATATTGAACTGAAATATGCCTCCTTTTACCTTCCACTCTTCCTTTCTCCTTTACTTGGGGCAATAAAGAATAAGTCAAATCTATCTCTTACATGACAGACCAGACCTGATGTTTGCACAGAACTGATGTGTCACTCCTAAATCCAACTTTGCCAGAATTTTAAAGTTCATCCTATTTAATATTTCCATACTTGGCAACATCTTGTTGGCCACCCATAGACTGGCTTAAATTGTTATCCCTCTTAAAAGACAATTTCCAGAATGGAACATAATATTTAAAATAGAAATACAATGCAGATTAGGTAAACTTATCACATTTTTATATGTAATCAGAAAGCAATACACCATGTAGAAGAAAAGATAAAAGTTCCACCACTGAAGGGCAGGTAGCGAAATAGAGAAACAGAGAGGGTCCTCAGCCTTAATGCATCAATGTTTATATAAAAAATAAAGACAAAGAATGTCCTGGTATCCATAATAAAAATAAATAAAAGTCTCATTCATCAGAGAAAACAGAAGAATCAAGTTGGTACTGTATCACCGCCTACTGAGACAATGGAGTGAGAGATTGTATAGATATACATACAAAGGTATATTGAAAAGAAGTGTTCATGTAAGAAGGTAGATTAAAGGCTGAATTTGTCCAACCAAGAAAGAGTAATGAAATTAATCAATTTATTCCAGGAAAATTGATTATATTAGAAACATAACAATGTGGAGGAAAATACAAAAAAAAAAAAAAAAAAGATTCTATTATCAACTCAGGCTCTAATCCCAAGTCTACCACACCATTCATCTCAATGACCCATCAGCACCAGATGATTAAAATTTTCCACATCCGCTGATATTCCTCCACTTCTTACTAAAAACACTCTGTCAAGTGTCTTCCCACACTGCCTTTTAAGAGAACTAATACTATCAGTTTCATCTGATTTAGATATTTATTTCATATTTGCCAGAAGATTCTGGCCAACATTTTTGAAAGCACATTTAACTATACCATATGCCTCCTTAAATAATCTCTATCAAACAAGCTGTAGGATAAGGCTCCAGTTCATTCTGTTCTGTTTTTCTTTCTTCACAATGTGTTTATGTATATTTACCCAATTTGCTCTGTTCTTCTTGCCAAATTACAGGTTTGAGATCTCAACTATTGCAGAGCAGCTGTGTTATTGCTGGTGTCTCACTAAACAAGGGTCAGAGAATAAGCCCATCCTGAAAATACTGCTAACACCTGCACTGTACACCACAAGGCGCCTGCCCTGGAATGGGGAGGATTCAAAGACCTTCACAGAGTCCTTTCTATTCAAACATAAGACATTTTGGTGCAAATGAACCATTGGCAGAAAAAAGCTTCCAAACTATCTACAGTGTTTTCTTGGTAAGATAATTTGTTTAATCATGTGACATTTTAAAATTAAATAGTGTCCAATGAAAGAAATCGAAAAGAACAACCTCACTATTAACACCTTCACATACCTTCTGTTTAAATATTAAGAATTTCTTCAACTCAGTCTAAAAATTTCTAGCAAATAAAGACATTTAACAAAAGATTTTTCTCAAAGAAAGTACTTCAAAGAACCACTTCAACAAGGCTAACTGGTGATATACCTGCAAAAGATTTGCCCAGGTGGTTTTAACTTTTGTTCACTACACATCAATTTCGGAATGCAAATATATGTCCTAACTACTCTGCTACATCCTTCGTTCTCATCTCCAAGTCAACAATTTCATGTTAACCCTCTTTCAACCCAAATTTCATGAGCCCTGGGTTTTCAATAAATAATCCTCAAACAAATGTAATTCAAGAAATATAACATAAAGATGAGAAAGGAACTGTTAGAGTAGGCTAATGAGATGAGGCACATGCCCATGATCCAGCTCTAAGACTACACATCTGGCTCTGAGACTGTCTAAGGTTACTTCACCAGCCTGTTGTTAATTATTTAAGTGAGGGAACAGAGGGAACCATCACCACATCTGTCACCCTCACACAGGAAAAACCTTCATTCATTGCTGGGCCAGATGTGTTCATTTGAAATATAGACTAACTAGCTACTTAATGGGTTTGAAACCTTAGCCAAAAGATAATTAAGCAAGCATATTAAGCATCCGTCACCTTACAAGGCTAAAGTGTTTCAGCTGTGTTGATTTTAATCCAATCTCAGAAGAGAGCTACAAAAGCATCTGAAGAAAAGTTCAGGCAAAGGAAAGCTCCAAATTACTTGCAACATACTTAGTGGAAAAAATAATGATGTCCCTAAATACCTAATACACTCACAAATAACATATTCTCAAGTTTTGCCTCAGTGGCATGTATTTGATTTCAAAAAAAGGAAAAGAAGATCAAAAGTAATTATTTTAGACAAAGCTTCTTCCCAAAACAACCTCAGTTTGCTTGTAGGTAAAATATTAGTGTCACAAGCCAAACAGAGGATGGCCTGTCATGTCTGATATATATTATGCTCTACATGATCTTTAAAAATCACATCTCCTACCACGAGAACATCTGAGAATGTCTTTCCTGCCATGCTAGCAGTCATCAGCTGTACGGTAATATTAACTGGGGCTAAAGGGGAAGTATTTTGGACTTAGGTTCCTGACCCTTCATGGGTTGGAGCCATTAGATGGGCTGACCCCCCGCCTAATGTTGTCACCAATAATACCAAATACCTTGGTAATCCAGGAGGACCATGGGTGGGGCAAGGAAGTATAATTACACAGGGGTCACCACCCAGCTTCCCTTTTGTACGACACAAAATCAAACCACTGCTGCTTTGTGTGTAAAACTAAAGAGAGGTTTCTGGCTTGCGTGGACACCAAAGGAAGGGACTATCACTACTTGCTCCTGGGAGAGGTGCAGAAAATGTAACTAAGATCTTGTCTATAGAAAAAGAAGCTGACAGCCTGTTTGAAATGGAATTGCCATGGCCTAGAGCAAAGAATATCCTTACATGATATTATTCTACAATGTCATTATAATTTGCCCCAGATTTGTGTTAGCCCCATTACCTATAATAGTACCTCGCACCCTTGGGAATCAATAAAAAATCACCTTTTTGGTGATTGGAGACAAAGGTAACACATCCCTTGATAATTTAGAATTACAACAGCATAATGTACAATTATCCCAAACAAACTTACAAACCAATTCTTTGAATGTCTGGCAGCAATTTAAAAACAACGTGAAAGGATTTAATCCCTTCCACTGTGCAGAGGGCCACCTGGGAAGGCACCTGAGCATTCTATATTGGCACCTCTTGCCCTTTTGGCCAAGAGGGACCCTCTTCTTGTGGTCCAGTTGCCCACAGCTGTTGCCTGAGCTTTCAGTTCATGCCTAAGTTGAAGCATCATGGTAGCTGGTACCATGGATCTGTTTCTCGCCTAGTGGGGTGAGCTGGGCCCTCCCTGGAAAAGAAACCTGGGTTCCCCAAGATATGTGATCAGTGCCAGGGCCTCACCAGCAGGTGAGGGGATCCCAAGGCAGGTGCTGGGCGTGGAGGCCACGGGGGCATAGGATACCAAGGAGACAGAACTGAACCTCACATCACCCAGCTTGGCCCGGAGGATGGCTGGTTAGCCAGACACGGGTAAGAGTCCTCAGGGAAGGAACAACCTAAGACAAGCACAGTCACAGAGGGGCCATCAGGAGAGAACTTGGGGGTCAACAAAGGTGGGGCACAGACCCTTACCTCCTCCCCTAACTTTGCAGAGCCTGAACATTCACCCCTTCTGAGGGAGGTCTCCTGCCCCCATGGCTGCTTCGCTTCCCATGCACAGCTCAAATCGGGACCCAGGTAACAAACAGAGACTTGGCCGACAGCAGATGCCCTTTCACTGCAACAAGACTTGTTTGAGATGCCTTGTAGCCATGGCATGGGGAAGTGGGGTTTTTGATATCCAAATCCAGCCTAGAACCAGGAATGCTCAGGGCCTACTCAAGAAGGCAAATAATCCTTTCCACTAATATACACAGGGTAAAATAAGATTGTTGTTAGAGTGTTGAGTTTGACAGTAGAATAGTAGTCAATTTTTCAGAGTAATTTAAATTGGCTAATTGAAACAAGCAAATATTCTAGAAAAATTGAATGTACCGTACAAAAAGCTGTTCTTAAAGTGTTAACAAAAATTTTGATTGGCAATTCATCTCATGGTAAAATTGCATAACATGTAATGAACCTAAAGCAGTCATATTTTAGTGCAAAAAATTAAAATGTAAAAGCTATCAAGACTACATTATAAAATTCCCAAAAGCCTCCTAATATTTAAATTTAAAAAAGGGGGTGATAGTAGAAGAATATCATGTAAGGAAAAATATCCTGTAAGTAAATTACATCTAGAAAATTTTTACTTTAGAAAATTAAGTTTAATCTGTAATGCTAACAGCAAGAAACCCATGAAAAATACACATGGTGTCAAAACAAGCCAGAGGAAAAACATTTGGGCAAAAAATGAAAAAGGACCCCAAGTCAAATTTATAGAAAATATTCCTTTACTAACTTTTGGTCGAGAATATGTTTGTATATTTTCAGAAAATAACTCCAAGACCATGTGGATTCCTGCAATAGAAAGGAATTGACAGGAGTGCTCCAGCCATGAAGACAGAAGAGAAACAGTCCAGAGATGGAAGATGCTGACAACGCCTTGCCATACTAGCAGACAGCAGCTGTGCGCCGCTGAAGGATGCCCAGGACCAAACCAGAGATGGTCGGACCTGCATCACTACCATTTGTCCACCACCCAGAACTGAAATATCGTTGCTGACATGTACACATAAGGAAATGTTCAACATTGAAATTGGGACTCAAAAGAACTGTTGGCCCAGAAAGAAACTCACTACAGACTGATTCATTTGCCTCTCAGCATAACCATAATGGCTTGTCTCATTTTCGGTTCTTATAAGTGTATTTCTTGTATCACATGATCTCATGCATCTAAGGGAAATAATGAACAACATAAACTGATGAACAAAAACAGACCCGGTGACAGGGAAACATCAATCAGACCATCAAACCTCAGAGAGAAGGCAGGGGAGGGTGAGGGAAAGGGGGAGAGATCAACCAAAGGACTTGTATGCATGCATATAAGCCTAACCAGTGGTCATGGACAACAGGGGGGTGGGGGCATACGTGGGGAGGGGTTTGGGATGGGAATAGGGGGATGAGGACAATTATGTGATACCATAACCAATAAAGAAATTTAAAAAAAAATCACATCTCCTGAATTTAGCCTATCTACAAGTCACTAAAGACTATCAGCAGTCTCTATGGTAGTCTCTTCAAAAGGAGACTATGCCCAAAGGCAAATTCTAAAGAAAGCTCATTCAGTATCTGGGACAGACCAGGCATATTGCATTTTATAATTACTTTGGAGAAGAAAGTAAGGTGTCTTCCTTAAGTAGACACTACTATTAAAAATCCAAGATAATCGAAACACAACACAAGAAAGAAACCCCAAACCAAGTTTTCCTCTTAGAATTAATAGATAAAATAGCCCTCACCGGTTTGGCTCAGTGGATAGAGTGTAGGCCTGCGGACTAAAGGGTCTCAGGTTCGATTCCAGTCAAAGGCATGTACCTTGGTTGTGGGCATATCCCCAGTGGGAGGTGTGCAGGAGGCAGCTGATAGATGTTTCTCTCTCATCGATGTTTCTAACTCTCTATCCCTCTCCCTTCCTCTCTTTAAAAAAATCAATAAAATTTTTTTAAAAAGAATTAAAAGATAAAATATCATTATTCCTCAGTTATTCTCGGCAAATGACAAATTGAAAAACATTCAGAAGGCACATCTGGGGGTACTGCATCCAATCTCCTGGCAGAAGGGAGAAGGGATTCGCACACAGAAAGCACAGATTAGAAAATGTACTGATGGTAATTTGGTTCAGGTGAGTCAAGGGCCCTGCACTGTCCAAAGGGATGACAGTTTCTCCAGAGCATATCCATGGCATAAGAGTGTGCTCCACTCATATTTAATAATCTGTCTGCAATCAGCTTAATTGTCGGGCCACGCCACCAAGAGGAAACCTGACCTATATGGTAACCTCGGGGTGTCTGAACACAAAATGCATCGCAGAAATCACCATGCACTTGAACTGTACACAGTCATTCTAAGCAGTTTGTCAGCTTCTTTCCCGTGGTTTATGGACGAGGTAGGTCATCCGCAAAAAGGAACAGAAGAAACACCTGTCACTACAGCCTATCGCTTTGCAAAAGAGGCACTCTGGACAAGGACAGTCGGCATCCTCTCCCGAGGCAGCTCTGGGCTTGGCAAGAGGCAAATAAATACAACAGACTATTCTGAGTTCCTTGTTACTCAATGAAATATAAAAAGGGGTTTTTTTTTTCTTGTGTGTGTTTCAATTATCTGTAGCCGTCGTTGCTTCCTAGAGCAGCAGTATTGAGCTGGCACAGACCTGGTTTCATACTTTCAAGGACAGAAGGACCTTGGCTCCTAAACTGACCAACTCTGGGATCCTGTACCCAACAGGAGTAACTCATCATTTCTCACCAGAACTGTTGCCTTTGTGCATGATCTGCTGGGTTTTTTATTTGGCTTGGCTAAGAATCTTGCCAAGGCTTTAATCTAGGCCACCTGTTCTACATGAATTCTTGAGAATGAATTCCCAAGCATTGTTTTTTGGACTCATATGATTAAAAATAATACACAAAACAAAAACAGAAGAACATAATTTTTAAAGTTGTGTTGCTTTAAAAGAAGCTTGATAACAAGGGTGGGGGAGAAGAGGAGGCCACCTGGACTTTGAAACCTGTGGCTCTTTGCTCCTGAAGTCAGGGGAGGAAGGAAGAATAAGGAAGTTTTCTCACTTTGTCCTTTACCAGGATCCTCATATTGGTCTCTCTCTCTCAGCCCCCATGATCTTGCAACAATGTGCCTTATCGGTTGTGAGTTTACAGGCAAAGCAAGCTCCCAAATAAATGGATATAAATGTTCAAAAGAAATCCAAGATAGTTTTCTGCTTTCTTAAATGGCATTCCTTCCAAAATAGGAATCTGATAATTTTTCTCTGACCCGATAGAGGCCCTGCCCCCAGCAACCAAATATGCTCTTTTAACTGTTTATATAAGTAGTAAATCAAAGTATTGGAGAAAAATGAATTCATCCTTCAGGTAACAAACATTTAGCGAATCTACTGTAGATTAGGCATGTGTAAGGTGCTAGAGATACAGCGAGAAACAAGGCAAACAAAATTCACCCTAGCAAGGAGACACAATAAGACTGTATAATTACATGAGGTGACCAAGAAGAGCTTACTAAGAAGAAGGCCTCTGAATAAGACGAAGAAGGTGAGAAAGTGAACCATGTGGGGAAGAGCATTTCAAGCTGAGGGAACAGCAAGTGTAAAAGTACTGGTATGGGAGTAAGCTGACGTGGTTAAGTAATAGCAAAGAGGCCAGTGTGACCATAATGGAAAGGGCAAAAGGAAAATGAAGTCTGAGACATAGGAGGGGCCAGATCCTGTAGAACCTTGTAAAACATTGCAGTGACTCGACTTTCACTGTGAGTGGAATGGGGAACTCATTATGGACGATTTTAAGTGCTGTTTAACAGGATCACTCCTGCCAAGAACAGAAGCAGAAAAGCCAGTGGAGAGGCTAATAAACCAAGAAAGAGATGAAAGTAGCTAGGTCTAGGATGGTATCAGTAGAGGAGGTGGGGAAGGATTGGACTCCGAACATATTTTGGAATTAGAGCTAATGAGGTTCTTTAATGGCCTGCATGTACGAGACATCATTAATGAATCAAAGGTTTCTGACCTGAACCACAAAAAAGGTGGAGCTGCCAATGACTAAGACAGACAGAAAAGACAGCTACGGTAGCAGATGGAGGAGAATGATCAGGAGAATCAATATGGAATTACAGATTTGTTAAAATAGAACCAAACATCAAGTCCAAACACGTATCACTGCTAACACAGATACGATTACTCAGAAAGTTGTGGAGTCTCACTGTGAACTTGCGGATAAGCTGGCTCTAGGAAAAATGGATCTGCTTCAAATTCCAAGACACAGTCTGATACAACCATGAGCATGTTATCCATAAAACTAGATTATTACATAACGAAAATATAACTATTTTTTATAGAAAGAAAAAAAGAGTCTGATAGTCTTGCACTCCTTCAATCAATTTAAAAGAGACAGCTGATACTGCCCAAATTTATTTAGGTGACCCAAAGTGATGTTCAATAGATATCTTGAATAGTTATACATCCACAGAAGACAAGTGCTCAAGTAAACTTCAAACTACTAGCATGGTTCTCTTGGGTTCCATAGAGAAAAATATAATCTTCATTATTTGAACACTAATCCAGAATTTGGGTTGGGGCCTTGTATATTTTACTTTCCTCTACTCTAGGTTCAAGATCTGTTGAAAGTGATCCTAAAAAAAAAACAAAAAAAAATACTGTATCCTATTCGTTATCATAAGCATATTGTACCCAGTACTATTGGGCTAGGGAATATTTGAAATGTTTCCAATCATTTCCTTCTTAATAGAGAGGATATAAAAAATCATAAGTGGAAATAATAAATTACTAGTAAAATTACTTGTGTATAGGTGATTCAAATAAAGGTCTTCTCCCAAATTAAGTATCCCTTCTTTTAACTGAAGAATGTAAGAATATAGACTTTCACAGGACGGAGAAACAAATTAAAGCAAAAGTATTTCCTAGTCTGGGGTGTGCTTTATTAAGCCATTTTCATTTTTATCTGTAATCTTAATATTTAAAAACTATAACAATTAGTTAAAATCTCACTTTGGAACTTGTGTGTGTGTGTGTGTGTGTGCGCGCACATGCACATGGGTAAATTAAATATTCTGAAGTTCAAAATAATGGCTGTGGCTCTGACTTTTTTAAAGGCTCTAACAATAGTTCTCAAAACCACCCAGATAAATATTTATAGAGTTTTTTAATCAACAGTTAAGAAATAAGATATAACAGACTTTATTAAACTAAGAGTATAGGTGAAGCACTAATCAGAGTGGTTTGTTTAGGGTTCACTATTTCATCTTCAAACTATACATAAAATAACCAATGCACATCTGTCACCATTCCCTAATAATTGGTAGCTTAAATGTTTTAAAATGTTTTTAATGAAGTACTTACTCTCCAACTTTATTCAGGCTAGGTGCAGGACAAAGCACAGAATTACCCTCCACGCTTACTGGCTTTACACCTGGAAAATAAAATGCCATAGACTTGGTAAAGGGCTTTATGAATCTCAGTTTTATTAATAATATGAAGGGCAAAGACCATTAGAGTTCAAGTATGGAACGTTAGACATACTAGCATGAAAAAACAAACAGACACTCATCTATAGAAAGAGGAGAAGAAAAAAGGAATTAAAAATAGAGGTTATATACTTCATTGATACATAGTATCAGTAAATTATAAATCATGACATTTTTACTTAGACTAAGTTCACATACATTTGTAGAACCCATGAAATTATCACCTACCCCCCAATTTGTCAAATACCTTAGATTTTTTAAATAAATGGTATATATATTTAAAAACAGAATTTAGAAATGATGGGAAAACAAAGATGAATGTTCAAAAGAAAATGAATTTAAGAGTTTAATAAAACAGTTGTGTCTATAATATAAAACCTATATTTTATAAGGCTGCATGCTTAAGTTTCCCTTGTAATTTTAACAATATGTGAGGAAATGACCTAGACCCGTGGTGGGCAAACTGTGGCTTGTGAGCCACATGCGGCTCTTTGGCCCCTTGAGTGTGGCTCTTCCACAAATACCATGGCCTGGATGAGACTATTTTGAAGAAGTGGCATTAGAAGAAGTTTAAGTTTAAAAAATTTGGCTCTCAAAAGAAATTTCAATCGTACTGTCGATATTTGGCTCTGTTGACTAATGAGTTTGCCAACCACTGACCTAGACTATAAATATTCACACATTACATGATCAAATGGATAATCCTAGAATGGGAATGATGAAAATACAATATATCTCTACTTATTTGTTTGAATACTTACTTTAATACACTTAATCTTATGTAGTTAAGTATCCTATCTAATAAAAGAGAAATATGCAAATTGACTGTCACTCCAACACACAAGATGGCCACCCCCATGTGGTCAAAGATGGCTGCTCCTATTGGACACAAGATGGCCACCACAAGATAGCTGGCAGGGGATGGCAGTTGTGGGCAATCAGGCCAGCAGGAGAGGGCAGTTGGGAGGGACCAGGCCTGCAAGGGAGGGCAGTTGGGGGTGATCAGGCATGCAGGGGAGGGCAGTTAGGGGTGACTGGGCTGGCAGAGGAGGGCAGTTAGGGGTGACTGGGCCAGCAGAAGAGGGCAGTTGGGGGTGACCAGGCCTGCAGGAGAGGACAGTTGGGGACAACCAGACCTGCAGGAGAGAACAGTTGGGGGGGACCAGGTCTGCAGGAGAGGACAGTTAGGGGCAACCAGGCTGGAAAGGGAGGGCAGTTAGGGCAACCAGGCTGGCAAGGGAGGGAAGTTAGGGGTGACCAGGATAGCAGGGGAGGGCAGTTGTGGGCGACCAGGCCTGCAGGGGAGGGCAGTTGGGGGTGACCAGGCTGTCAAGGGAGGGCAGTTAGGGGTGACCGGGCCAGCAGGGGAGCGCAGTTGGGGGCAATAGGGATAGCAGGGGAGCAGTTATGTGTCAATCAGGCTGGTAGGGGAGTGGTTAGGGGGTGATCAGGCTGGCAGGCAGGCGAGCAGTTGGAAGCCAGCAGTCCTGGATTGGAGAGGTATGTCCAACTGCTCTGGGGGATCAGGCCTAAACAGGCAGTCGAACATCCCTCGAGGGGTCCCAGATTGGAGAGGGTGCAGGCTGGGGTGAGGGACACATTCCACCCCCCCATGCATGAATTTCATGCACCGGGCCTCTAGTAAAATATGTTTATAGTAAAATCAATTCAGCTATGTAATCAAAAGGAGTTAGATAAAGCTAATGCTTAGGTTCAGAAGACTACTGAATAAAAATAAAATCATTTGTCCTCCTCAATTTTGGGACCTACTACAAAGAGAATTTGTTAAAAAATGTTATTGTCTTGCCTTACCAAAATGATGATCGTAAAAGAAAAGAAAGTAATTCATTATGACATTTATCATGCTGAGATCATCACCACTTTAATTCAACAAACACATATTGAACAGTTAGTTACTGTGTGTGCAGCCAAAGCTATGCTAATTGAAGTGTTTAGTACCATCAGATAAACTGCAAAATTGCAGATGAACCTCTCAAGAAATAATTCTACCAGTGTTCAGCGTTGTAGCATATGCCTTCCAGTATAAATTTTAGAAGACTCTATAATCATCAATGAGGAAAAAATGTCTTAACAGAAACCCAAAATGCTCAGAATACTAAGATCATGTGAGTGAAGTATTTATCAGAATGAAGATAAAAACATTATACTCATCTGCTTTTTTAAAAGCCAAGCTAGGAAAAATAAAACCTAATTCCATAAATACAATAATTATCAATAAATACTATGCTGGGTGGGCACTAGAGATTTAAAATATCTACAGAACAAAAGCCTATCTCAAAAACCTAATTGACAAGTTATTGGGAAATTGGAAAAAGAAAACAAGTGACAGCCCTAACTGGTTTGGCTCAGTGGATAGAGCGTCGGCCTGCGGACTCAAGGGTCCCAGGTTCAATTCCGGTTAAGGGCATGTACCTTGGTTGCGGGAACATCCCCAGTAGGGGGTGTGCAGGAGGCAGCTGATCGATCTTTCTCTCTCATCGATGTTTCTAACTCTCTATCCCTCTCTTCCTCTCTGTAAAAAATCAATAAAATATATTCAAAAAAAAAAAGCAAACAAGTGACAATAAGTAGTAGAGTAGTCCAAGTGAGTTAGATTTTCAAGCAAGAGTGATAAGAAATAAATCTAGAAAAAGAGGCAGTTAAATCGGGCCGTTGATGTAGTCACTACAGAGCACAGACAGGGAAACTGGGTTGAACTCTCAGCTCTGCCCATTATTGACTGTGTCACCAGAGGCAAGTTATTTGACTCTTTCAGCCACAAGTCCATCGTCTGTATAATGAGGCTACTCAGAATGGCATCCAACATTTATGAAGCTATGAACAAACATTGCCTTCATTAAATAACAATTAAATAATTATTACTATTTCTATTATCATGGGACTTCATTTCCCTTTCCTTTGTTAAAACATATAGGACTGTTGGTTTCAGTTGGGGAAAAGAGGAAAACATCTGATGCTGACTGGCTCAGCAGGTATTAAAGCAACACAGGTGATGGGAACCTACTCTTGGTGTAGGTGTCATTTACTGTGTAAGTACAGAGAACACTGCCATTGCGACTGCCCAAGTTGAATCCTCTTCCATTCAAAACGATTTGAAATTCCTCTAGAAGTAAAAAAGAAAAATAAACATTTTAATCACTGCTTTATAAAAAAAAGACATAATTTGAAAATATCAAGGTAGAAAGAATGAATTTCTTCACACTATTCAGCCAACTAATAACAAAGAAGACATGGCTCTATTTCCAACTCTCCTTGCTTTCTTAGACCCTTAGGGAAGAAGTGGAGATATTATATACCATACAAACTTCCCCAAATTCTCTGCTTAGGAAAATATGAGAAGAAATAAACCTCTGCCGAAACCGGTTTGGCTCAGTGGATAGAGCGTCGGCCTGCGGACTCAAGGGTCCCAGGTTCAATTCCGGTCAAGGGCATGTACCTTGGTTGCGGGCACATCCCCAGTGGGGGGTGTACAAGAGGCAGCTGATCGATGTTTCTCTCTCATCGATGTTTCTAACTCTCTATCCCTCTCTCTTCCTCTCTGTAAAAAATCAATAAAATCAATAAATAAATAAATAAACCTCTTTGTTTTCCTCTATTTTCAGTTACGGGAATGTAAAGAACATTAATTATTCCTGTGCTTTGGTTCTTAGAACTGTCATGTGTTGTGTTTTCTTTAATCTATGTATGACACACCATACAGAGTTCTTGAACAGCTTCGTCACATTACTAATCCCACATTCATTTTTTTGTTGCATACAAATTTATAACTCACTGGAGGTAAAGTATTTTGGACTACAGAGAATCCATGGCCAGTCACTAAATTAAGTTGACTTAACTTATTGTACTCTATGTATATAACAGGAGCAGTCACTTAATGTTAGAGAGTGAAATAACATGCTAGAAAAAAAAGTTAACATCTAAAATCTTGATTGGCAAATAAATGTGTGCTGCTTAGCTGCAAGATGATATATTATAACTGTTTTAATAGTGTTTGGCTCTCAATCCCCTCAGACACCTCCTATCTAACATATAATCTAACACATACATAATAAGTAACTATGGAAGAAAATACTGCTATCTCACAGGCCATTAAACATGTTATAAAAAGAATTTTACTCATAAGTTAAAATAAAATTCAGGTAATAATTAAAATATGACTCAGTAAAAAGAGGACATGGGTTTTAGAGTCAGTCAGACAAAGGGGTCTAATAAGACAATTAGTAATAGCAAATACAAAACCTGTCTCTGCCTGTTTCCCCATCTGTGAATCAGGAATTATAAAACTGCTGGGATGGTCCAATGCACTATTCCTCCTAAACATCTCACTAATCGTTAGTTAAGGAGACTAGAAGGTGCAAAAGTCAACACCATGTCCTGCTGTTGGGAGGCCGATGGTCAATGTCACAGCACATTTCCTCCCCCACCAAATTATTTTTCCTTTTCTAAGTAAAGTCAGGTTAAAATGAACTCCAGGCCAGATGTGAATGAGAAATAGAATAGGCCAAAGAGACTCATGCTCTGGGTAAGGATGGCTTTGATGTGTTAAAACCTGACTCTGTACTTAGCACCAGCTAAAGAAGCCACCTGCTTCCTTCCTGCCATCAAGCACTAAGTCACTTCCCTATGTGCCCTGAGCTGGTAGAATACTGGCCTTTGGCCTGGTTATCAAAGCATGGAGCTAAAAATCTACGGATCCGTGACAGTCTGTATAATCAGATAAAAGACAAAATTTCATATTTTATTTTACTTGTCATAGGAAAGGTCTCAAACATGAACTAAATATACAGAAGACTCCAAAAGCCTGTCACACAATATGTTCATTATTTAAAATAACACTCCAGTCTTAAAAATTTGAATTTAAAATAGAAATATTTCAAGGAATTATTTAAAAATTCTTACAGACAAAGATGCCAAAAAAGTTAATTTTGCTATTCTCTTTCCAACATGAGTTTCAAATCATATATTTTAACTAGGAAAAAAAATACATTTTCTTACATGGTATTTTTAAATTCTAACCACTTACCCCCCACACATACACTTGAGGGATACAATTCCAGGATTTCAGTGCATGACCGAGCTAGTATCTAAAAAGGAAACAGAGAAGACCAAGATATAGAACTAAATTATAACATGTGAAGTGAATCATAAGACTACTAATAAGCTTGAGTCCTCCCCTTAATTTCACCAGATGGCAGAGAAAAATCTATTAACTATCACATACACAGTTACCAAGCTCTTAGGAAATTTGTATTGTTTTTCAGTACATAATCTAAGACTTTATTTTGTCAAGCTTCAATTCCTATGAATGCTGATACTGCATATATGTATCAGACATGACACTTGCAGAACACTGGCTCCTTGTATGAGCCAAATATTATTCTCAGAAACACAGACTCTGTGCACCCGCATTCCCAGAGCAAAGACACAGAATGGCTCTTCTTAGCTTGTTCTGAAAAATAGAAACCTCCATACAAGGCACAAGGCTACAAGTGAAAAACAACAATGATGAAATAGACTGCTCTTAATGGACACAACAATCCTGTCTCTATTTTTA
The DNA here is from genome assembly GCF_027574615.1 of Eptesicus fuscus. NCBI lineage: Eukaryota > Metazoa > Chordata > Mammalia > Chiroptera > Vespertilionidae > Eptesicus > Eptesicus fuscus. The sequence continues at coordinate 66,323,478 of NC_072474.1, read as the reverse complement.
GAACTGCTCTGCACTACGTTATCCAAGTCAGACAAACTCCAGATGATCTTTGCACAACATTCCTTTCGTGACGGGAGTTGAAAACAGATAATGCATGTACAGAGGTTTCTAGCATCTCCTGCTCATAACTAGAACAGGAAGGAAGGACTGTAGCAGGAAATAACATTTTCAGTGCTTTCTTTAACAACAGTGAAAATATAAACTGTCAGACTCTAAAAATCAGCTGGTTCAACTGAGGGAATTTTTGTTGCTGACTATGCATCTCTAAATGGGGGCAACTGTTTTTAGACAGTTTCCCAGTGAATCCATTTTTCACCTAGTGATTAGGAAACATATGTAGTAAAATTTAATATCTGAGAAATTCTAGATGAGGTCTATTTAAATGCAGAAATGACCAAAGAGATTCCATAGCACCCCAAAAAACTTTCCTTACCCAAATACCTCCTCTGGGTCTGCTATTTTATCTTATCCACTGAGGAGGGAGTACCATTGTTCGATTAAGAATTGAGTTAAGCCCGGCCAGCATGGTTCAGTGGTTGAGCATTGACCTATGAACCAGGAGGTCATGGTTCAATTCCTGGTCAGGGCACATGCCCAGATTGCAGGGTCGATCCTCAGTGTGGGGCAGGCAGAAGGCAGCCAATCAATGATTCTCTCCCATCTTTGATGTTTCTATTTCTCTCTCCCTCTCCCTTCCTCTCTGAAGTCAATAAAAATATATTTTCTTTAAAAAGAATTAAGAATTGAAGACTTCTGTCAAAGGTTAAAGTGTACTCTAATATGGGAAGTATCTTAAATCACTAATATCTTTACATATTTTGACATAATCCAGATAACAATACTATAAAGGAAAAAAATATAAAGTTTTGCTAAAGGAATACAGAGCTAAAAATGTTCCAACTTAAAAAAACAACAACGCATTATAACTCTAGCTTTGGTGGATCTGAAATGAAAGTGAGAACAGTGAGCCACCAAAATGGAAGGTCAAAGAAAAACACAAAGCCCTCAAATCTGTTTTCTCTGCCAGCAGTTCTGTAAGAACTTATTTTAAAACAGATCTTATTACGAACTTCACCAAGTGTACAATCTCTTTATTGGTTTTTAGCCACACCTCTGTTAGAATCACTGAAAAACGATTCAATCATCAAGGAGAAGTATGAGAGTAGTTTAAAGATTTAGTCTATTGAAAATAGAAATTTGTTAAAAAAATATTTCTTAGAACAAGGTAAATCAAAAAGTTATAAAGAGATTTTACAAAGGCCATGTCAAAAAATATGTATCCCAGAGTGACCTGTGTGAATTTCTGAAATTATGTTGGTTTTCTCTCTCCTACCAAATTGACCATAATTAAATCAGATCTTGTAATATTTAAGACAAATGTGCATGTTGACTTCCACCTTTATTTGATGTAATTTATCAAAGCATTTTTAAAATGATAGTTTCAATAACAAGATTAAATGAACAATTCTTAAAGAGCTCTCTGAAGATTAAATACCTTCAAGTACCACTGATGGTCTATATCTCTGAAACTAGACTCTATTAATGCCCTGTAAAGTATCTGATTTTAAACAATAAGTTCAGAATCATTTAGCAATTTATGTTACACTCAGATCTGAAATTTTTAAAAAAATCAAGTTACATTAAGCTGGGATGAATAGTTAAAGGTTGGTTATATCTTACAGTAACTTGTAAAATATATATTTATACACAAGAATACACAATGCATTTGAATTTCCCACAGACCAACCTGCCTTTCTCTAAAGTTTATTTTCATTTTTTAAAATTTCTTGGGACTTTATATCATATTATTTGAGTGGATGAATCACTTCCTTGTTCAGAAGACAAACTCTGAGTATAGAAACAGAATCACACTACACTGCTCAACCCTTTCTGGTCTGGCACATTGTTTTTTACATTCAGTACAACCAATAAACACTTATGGAACACAGACTGAATGCATGAAGTAATGAGACTATGTATTAAGAACGTCTATCTAGTAAGCAAAGCAACAATCATATTAGGACTGAGATAAAGCAAAATAAAGTTAATTTATATGAAAAAGCATCCCCCCTTCCAATCAATTGTGAATGTTGGAGAGCCAGGAACCCATAATTTGTAGCTAAGTTCACCAAAACCATTTCCAAATGAAAAATAACCAAAGACAAAGAGAATGTGGTAGGGAAAAAAAGAGAAAGATGAAAGTATATAAATACTTAGAAAATAATACTTATCCTAACTTTGGTTTTTCTATCTGGAGTTTACCATATTCCTATTTTTAAGAAAACAACCAGAAGTTGAACTAATTTAACGTTTGTGTACAAAAGTTTACATAATTACATTTTTTTAAATAATCAGTTAGATAAATACAAAATAGTTCATAACCTATTCTCACTAAGAAATTGCACAAGATCAAATGTTCAAGATTTCAAAATGAATCTCCTATTAAAATTGTCATCACTAAATGATAATGGACAGAGAGTGACAAATACTTTAAACACTCTGGTTAATTTTTATCAAATTAAATACTGTTATTGATTGATTGAACATTGGATCAGGTGTCTCAATTGGCATAACTGATGCATAATCTCTCATACTCTTTACTTCCATGATTTGTACAACAGAGGATCTTGTAAGGATATTTCTTCAAATATGTGTTTCTATCTGTCTTCATTATATCTCAATAGAAACAGAAAATAGTTTCAAATAAAGGAGGTTGACTTTACTTGACATCAGAGAGAGCCAATAGCACCATCAACCAAATTTAAAAACAAGCCAAATACCATTAATAAAATCAGGGCACTTGAAGTCTTGCACATACTACATGCAAAATTGTGCAAGATTTTGGAATATAAAATATATATAAATTGACAATGAACATGATGCTCACCATGAAAAGTATACTACTGGAGCACCTGTTCACTCAAAAGCATCAGTTCACTTAAAAAGTGATATTAGTATTAAGGAATATTTACAAATGCATGTAATATTTATATCATTACCTAATCCTTACTTTCAAATCCTCAAATATTAATATGGATGACAACAGTCAACTTTCTAAATTAAATACAAATATAACTAGTCAAAAATTCAAACAAATTACTAACAATGATAATCATAATTATCACTTTTTTTTTTTGGTTGTGCAATCATTATGTTCCAGAAACTGTGCTAGGCACTTTATCTGAATTTCTTCAGTTAATCCTCCCAAGTCTTATGAATACATATTCTTTTTATAACCATTTTACAGATGAGAAAACTGGGGCTTACAGAGATTTTTTAAAAGCTGCCCTTGAATAACTAATTTTGAAAGAGTAGAGCCAGATGCATGTCTGATTGAGTCCAAAGCCCATTCTTCTAACCAGTGCACTCTACCACCCATTTTGATGGTCTAATCATTATAAATCCTAATATCTAAAAAACTAGTGAAATTTAGTTGCCTGTTTTCCTGGACTCCTTTTATATTAACCAAAAGCAATCTAAAATCTGGTTTATTTCCTATCTTCAAATGAATGTCACTAAACTTTGACTTTCATTTGTTGAGGATTTTATAGGTTTGTTTTAAAATTCCCAACACCACTGACTTTGAATAAATTAAAATTTTAGATCATCCTCTGAATTAATAATATAGAGAACTAGAGGCCCAGTACACAAAATTCGTGCACTGGGGGGAGTGTTCCTCAGCCCAGCCTGCACCCTCTCCAATCTGGGACCCCCTCAGGGGATGTCCGACTGCCGGTTTAGGCCCATTCCCCTATGGGATCAGGCCTAAACGGGCAGTCGGACATCCCTCTCACAATCCAGGACTGCTGGCTCCCAATTGTTTGCCTGCCTGCCCTCCTGATTGCCCCTAACTGCTTCTGCCTGCCAGCCTGATCACCCCCTAACCACTCCCCTGCCAGCCTGATTGATGCCTAACTGCTCCCCTGCCAGCCTGATTGCCCTAACTACCCTCCCCTGCAGGCCTGGTCACCCCTAACTGCCCTCCCCTGCAGGCCTGGTCACCCCTAACTGCCCTCCCTTGCAGGCCTGGTCCCTCTCAACTGCCTTCCCCTGCTGGCCTGATCACCCACAACTGCCCTCCCTTGGAGACCTGGTCCCTCCCAACTTCCCTCCCCTGCTGGCCATCTTGTGGCAGCCATCTTGTGTCCACATGGGGGCAGCCATCTTTGACCAAATGGGGGCAGCCATCTTGTGTGTTGGAGTGATGGTCAATTTGCATATTACTCTTTTATTAGATAGGATTAGAGGCCTGGTGCACGGGTGGGAGCCGGATGGTTTGCCCTGAAGGGTGCCCCGGATCAGGTTGGGGGTTCCCTTGGGGCATGGGGCAGCCTGGGCGAGGGGCCTGTGGTGGTTTGCAGGCTGGCCAAGCCCCCCGGCAACCCAAGCGGAAACCCTGGTATCTGGTATTTATTTATCTTCTATAATTGAAACTTTATAGCCTTTAGCAGAGGTCAGGGCAGGCCAGGGGGGTAGGAAAGCTTGGCTTCCTCCATCGCCAAGGAAACCCAAGCCTCCTACTCACTCCATGGCCGCAGCCATTTTTGTTGGGATTTATTTATCTTCTATAATTGAAACTTTGTAGCCTTGAGCAGAGGCCAGGGCTGCGGGAGCTTGGCTTCCTCCATCGCCGGGGCAACTCAAGCCTCCTGCTCTCTCCAGCTACATGGCTGTCACAATTTTTGTTGGGATTTATTTATCTTCTATAATTGAAATTTTGTAGCCTTGAGTGGAGTTCAGGACCAGGCAGGGTGTGCGGGAAGCTTGGCTTCCTACATTGCCAGGGAAACCCAAGCCTCCTGCTCGCTCCATGGCCGCAGCCATCTTGGTTGGGTTAATTTGCATACTTGCTCCTGATTGGCTGTTGGGCATGGCTTGTGAGTGTAACAGAGGTATGGTCAATTTGCATATCACTCTTTTATTAGATAGGATTACTAGAGGCCCAGTGCATGAATTTTCCTCAGCCCAGCCTGCCTCCCTCACAGTCCAGGAGCCCTCAGGGGCGGGAGTCGACCCGGCAATCAGGGGAAGGCAAAGCCCCATTACACCTCTGCTGCTGCCACTGCCAGCAGTGCAAGCCTGTGCTGGCCCTGGTTACCTGAGCCTCGGGCAGCCCTGGGCGGCTGGGCAGCTACCATCTGAGGCTTGCCTGTGCCTTGTGCCAGCCCTGGGCAATTGGAGGGCTGAGAGGACTGGGCACCGCCATCTTGTACCTGTGGGCACCATCATCTTTGAGGACGGGGCAGTCAATTAGCATATTGACTGCCATCTTTGAGGGTGGGGCAGTCAATTAGCATATTCCCTCCTTATTGGCTGTGGGTGCTGCCATCTTTGTGGACAGGGCAATTAGCATATTCTCTCCTTATTGGCTGTGGGCGCCGCCATCTTTGCAATGGCATGAGGGTCAATTAGTATACTCCCTCTTTATTAGATAGGATTTTCCATACAAACAGTAAACCTCCTTTTCCCACCTGTATGTACATCTGAATATGTGAACTGATTATCCTTCAAACAACTAGATAGGATTACACCTAGGAAAAATGAAGAGGATGTTTTTAGCCATAAAAATCCTAAACATGGAAATCCAGGCAGCAGAACCATGAGTAAGGCAAGAAATGCAAGCAGCGTGAGGGAAAATGTTTTCTGAAACAGAATGGCAACATTGGAAAACAAGGTCTGCCTACATGTGTGCCCGAAGGTCTGTCCTCTGTTGTTCTTTTTCTTAGTTTCTCTCCCTCCTATGTGTTTAAACCACAGGGTCTTAAACCTTTTTAACCTGCAGTTGCACACATAGGGCACAGGTTGGGTAGAAGCTAAAGGTGTGGACTTCCAAGAGAAAGAGGTCTAGACAGAGTAGCTATTGGTATACACAAGACTGTCTGCAAAATTTGTGTTTATAAGCGAGTAAAAATAAATCTATAATAGAAAAGATGTTAAAATACATAGAATTCTAAGTTCTGGTACTTCGCGTAAAAATTCTACATTCCAGCATGTTGTTGCAAACTGTGAATAAAATGCATAAAGATGGTTTTATATGTTTACTCTCTGTAATAACAGTCACTGTCCTCCTCATCAAAACTTTCTGTCCTATTTAAAATGTATTTGTCTTGAAAGCTTCCTTTAAAATGTATGATGAAAAGCCTGCCACATATTAACACAAGAAAGTTAAAAGCCAAATATTTTCTCATACTTAAATTCAATACCTAAACATCTCCAACACTTTAAAAACTTTACTAAAATTCAAAATATTCACCATAGCAATCTTTTTCTAACATTGACTCTGGGCATATAACACCACCTACAACAGAACATTGCAGGTAGTGTACAAGCACCATAGGTGTGCCTTTAACAGATAGAAATTGCTAATTTCTATGACATGTAGCATGTCAGAAACTGTCAGTAAAGATAATAATAAAGTCTAAAAGGCAGACTTTCTTTCTGACTTACTGAGCAGCTTTAAACACTATAGGAGCTCATCTCAAATATAAAGGATTCCAATTTTAAATCTTATAAGAAAAAAGTCACCAAACAGCATTAGTTCTAAAGCTCCCAACAGAATGAAGCTTTAGTAATTAGTCATATATGTGCATAAAATAAGCAGCTAAGACAACTGGAAAGATGTTCCTCACAATCTTTTCTTGTTTGCCTTTTACCTTTCAATATACAGATTTATACTTTTTATTTCCTCTCTGGCTACCGAATATATTTTTATCTAAGAAGTAATAGTTCAACGAAAAGCAATTGTAATTTGTAATCACATGTTTTGGTTGAGTTCATTTAAAAAAAAATGCTTGAAGATTCAAAACACCAGTTGCTCAATACAGCGTGTTCTGCACCGACCATTTCTAAATATGGAGTCTCCCTTCCTCTGCACGTGAGCCAGTAGCACAAGCACAAGTGACAAATTTCTAAACACACTTTTACCCGAAGAAAACTAGGAAGGAATGTAAGTCGTAATCATTGCCTTTTACTCTTCTCAGCTCCAAACACAACAAATGCAGAGTGCTGATTATCCTGTTGGTGAAAATATGTCTGTATCATAGAAATATGCCAAAAATGAACTGATTTGAAACAAGAGTTTATCTGCCTCGACTTTCTGTTTTTCTTTTCTTTTGATCACCACAAACTCAGAACGATCATTTAATGTTTTCTTACAGCGTGACGACTTTCCACAAAAAGCACATGGAAATTATGGGATAAAGTAATAAGAAATGTACTATCTGTTTAAGAATCTAAAGAAATTGCATCCCAGCATGTTTCTCACTCTGCTGCATATATTATTTCATATTAGTCCTATTTGCCCATTCTCTTGTTTTATTAATTGAAACATGAAATAGATCTGCCAGGCATTCTAACTTTACACTTGCTCCTATTTGATTTTTCAAAATCTAGAGTGACAAATAAAATATTTCTTGTCCAACAAGAATAGAAAAAAAGCTTTATCAGTTTTTCTATTAATTTTACAATCAAACACATATGCCTAAAAACTGTTAGCTCAGAAAAGTCAGGGGTACCATATCCATGTTTGTAACCCAACACCAGAAAAGTACCTCGAACATAGTAGATATTCAATAAGTGCTTCTGAATGAATTAGGAATTACAACATTGGGGGAAAATAAGATATAACTGAGAAATCATGCATTTTACCCATTACAATTTACACGGATGATACAGTTAGTCATAAATCATAACCATTATTTCCTCTTTTTCAATGGCCTCCTACTTTAACAGATAGAAATTAGCAATTTATATCTGTTAAAGGCACACCTATGGTGCTTGTACACTACCTGCAATGTTCTGTTGTAGGTGGTGTTATATGCCCAGAGTCAATGTTAGAAAATGATTGCTCTGGTGAATATTTTGAATTTTAATAAAGTTTTAAAGTTTTATTCTTGAATCTGCTTTTTCAAGAATAGGAAAGCCTCTAGCTATCATCTCCTTTTGCAGCCCAACAGATAAATGCAAGAAATAAACACTGGACACTAATTTTGGCTATGTAAACCCATGTTACCGGTTTAGTTTACTCACAAAGCTGTAATTATTTATTCAAAGTAATTTGATTTCCTGAACCTATGATCCCAACCAACTAAAAGAAAAGAAATGACTAATGTTAGTATTAAGTAAAATGATTGTGCAAATGCAAATAGGGCACTGGACAATGAACGTCAAGATAACATTGTAAAATTTCAGTAAATAAAATGTATAATTTAAAGCAAATTTTCTATTTTTATTTTTTAGTTAATTGGAATTTAGAAGAAACGGAATACCTTATTAGAATATATGTCAAAAAATTTTAAATTTAGTTGAATATATTGGACTGGACTGAAATAGCTATTGACTTTTTTTTCCTACCCAAGAACACTTTCTCATCTTTAACATGTCTATGAACGGTGTTCCTGTTTCTATTGGGGAAACTGTTCTCCATGCATGTGTCCTAGTGAGGCTATGGATCAGGATGCCTTCTCCCTCTCCACCTCGCTCCCAACCTCTACGGAAACAGGCAGGTGACCCGGACTCGTCCACATACCGTCCACAAGGTAATCAGTATAGAATAAGCACTTGACCCAACTGAGTCCATCAGAGTCTTTATCTGCAACCAAATAGACTGATGCCCAGATGCTCTTTCTTTTCAACAGATTTGCTAACTGAAGACCCTGTAAGCCTGACAATTTCCTCCTCGGGACCACCCTATAATATTCCAATAACTTCCTTTATTTCCCTTAAGCTATTATGAACTTGGATTTTATCAGTTGTAACCAAAAATCTTAATAGAGTGGAATATATATAAGAGGATGAAATCTAAGTTATATAGAACCAGAATAAAGCATTTTTTGGCAACAACAATAAAAAAAGTTTTTGCTTTTCTTAGTGCTTAAATACACCATAACTATGTTATAAAAATACAAAAATAATTTCAGGAGGCATGGATTTTATTGACTTGTTCATTTATAAATTTTAATTAAGCAATGACTGCTTACTCAATGCTAATTAGACACTAGGCATAAAAAGGAGGAGGAAAATATAGTCCCAACCTTCCTACGAATAATATGAAAGATGTCCTAATGAGACTCCTCATCTCTATTCAGTACTGAAGATCCTTGGATAAACAGAAGCGCAGAAGAATTTGATTTATAGTGAGCCTTACACTATAGCCAGTCCTTTTTCAAAAGAGTCGTAGACTCTGATTTCCAATTTTGAGTAAGTCCTGCCAGTTTTGTTTTTTTCCCTGTGCACATATCTTTATAGTTAGCTCAGACTTTAGGCTTTTTATCCAACCACGATTTTATAAATAAAGATTTCCACAACTAACCAGTCAACCTTCGTAGTAGAACCTGCTAAAATCACTTAAGCTAAGGTCTTATCAGAATGTTTATTATGTACTCTCTTCTATGGAAATGTTTTACCTGAAGAGGAAATGATTTTGCAATGTTTTATCATTCCATTAAAACATAGTTTAGACACCTTTCTTAGATACTTTTAAATAAAAAAAAAAAAAACACCTAACAACAACAATAGACATTACTGAAATAATTTAGCTCTAAAGGTCCAAGGAAGCTTCTATTTTCAGCACTAGGAATGAAGTTACTTTTTAAATGTATGTTGCACTTTTTTCCCTTTATAAAGAATGTATTAGAGTTTTATTTAAATTTCCTACACGTGTGAGCAATCATTCCCTTCCTATTTACCTGCCTGTGCCTCCCCATTAGGTACTTAGGAACTGGGACAGTAGCTGCCTTTACCCGGGATGCAGAGCTCTTAATTCTTCTCGATGAGGGCTATTTATACAACCAGCTTCACAAGTGATTCATCTCTTCTGTTTACTACTTTCTGAGGTACTCTATCAAAAAAATTATGGAAATAATTGCAAAGAGAAAAACATCCCATGGTCTTGTTTTTAGGGGGGGGGGAGTAAAAAGGAGGGGGGTTTCCCACAGAGCATTTTGATTTTTATTCTTTCCATATTTTTTCAGCAATCCTAGATTTTCTAGTTTTAATGTGTTCTTCCACAGCACTGCATTATGAAACACTAAACTAGAAACTACGTGGTACTCACATGTCAGTCTGACTTATACTGGTTTAAATATTTCACTTTCAAATAAAAGTCTTGCACTCACTTTTCCAAGAAACCAAAAAAATGTCACTCTAAATGTGGAAAATAGAAGAATTATACCCTTGTGTTTGTGGGTGATGAGAGAGAAGAAAGAACAAGAGAAGGAACAATGACTAAAATTCTGAAGTTTTCCCACTTGAACATTTCACTGGACCTCCACTTCCTGAAGGGACATCTCCCACCAGGATTTCTCCTGAGGCCCAATTCAACCTCTCTCTCTGCCCTTCTACCCAACTCCACCTTGTCTTCTAACACTCTCTAAAAAGAGCTTTCCTTCTCACTGTTTCTAGTTAGTTGTCTTAGTCAGGACGAGAATGCCCAAGGGAGCATGTGAGCCCCTCTCTGACCTTTGCATCATATATCCAGTGAGCTCTCAAGTCCTACTAACTTTTTAAAGCTTACCACGTTTACCTTTTTATTTCTGCCATGACAGTAACAACAGCAATGAACAGCTGCCAGCTAATATTTGCCAGAGCCTTCAGAGCCTGACTCAGCAAGAAAAACGTTTCATACCTAGAGTTCAGTCCGACCCTGTCTACTGATAAGATTCTGACAGGGCAGAGTTTATTAGTCATTTCCCTTGAGGTTCTCCACCTAGTTTTATTGCAAAAGACCTAGCATCCCAGTGCCTGAAATAAGCCCTGAGGAAATATGGTCCATCAGGGATCCTGTTTCCTCCTTAAAAACTAGGTTTCCGCTCTGCATCATTAATTTGCACGACAGGGTCCCCCACAAGAATGGTGGCTCTTTTCCGAATGCAGGGTCCTGAAATTCCACATAGTTTTTGTCTTGGGAAGACTGAATCCCCTTCCCCAGTTACTGGCCGGTTCCCTCGTCCCATGGCCTAAGGATTTAGAACTAAGACATGGCCAAATACTTGACTATGGGTAACAATACCATCTAGCACTCTTCGTTATTATGACCCACTTGCTAGATTTGATCCTCTCACCTCTCAATACCGTGCCCTTTTAGGCCTAAATCGTTGATTGTTTAGAATGCTGGCTTCTCTCTCAGGGGACTCCTCTCCTACACAGTCCCAGCTTCGCACCATTCCTCGCTTCCTGTCAGCCCTTCTGAGTTAGATCATTCTTAATCATCATCTCATTTAATTCACAAAACAACCCAATGAAACAGATGTTAATATCCCCATTGGGCTGATGAGAATTTTAAAACTCAGGTTACATTCGAGAACATATACAGGCCACGTGGCAGTGGTATGGTTGGAATTCAGTCAGGTCATTCTATTTCCAACCATAGTGTCTCCACTATATTAAGTTTCCTTTCTCCATGTCTCACAAGAATTATTACAAGAGACTTATAATACACCTTTCCACCTTCCAAATCATCCTCTTCATTATCATAAAAGTATTCTTTCTAAACATTCACTGCTATCATATACATTTCATACTCTAAATTAATCTTTCATGATTCCCCAATTATTTATGAGATAAGTGCAAATTCTCCATCCAAGCATTTGAAGGCCTCCATAATCTGGACCCAGCCTACCTAGGTCAATGTTTATCCCCCATATCCCTCCACGATCCAGGCCAAGCCACACTCCCTCCTATGCCTCAGCCACTATGCCCAGGCTGTTCCTAAAAGTCTGTGTTCTTTGTTTCTAATTCAATCTACTCCAATTATCACAGCACAATCCAATCTCTACCACAAAAAGCTTCCACGACTTCACATATCAAACTTAACCCATACTTCTGGCAACTTTACTCTAGCCATATTGTCATTTTAACATAAATTACATTATAGGATTCTTTTTATCACATAGGGTGGCTCACTGAAATTTCCCACCTCCAAATCCCCACACTTCATAATTCTTGCAGGGGATCATCATATTCCAAAACTCAACTTATCATTATTTTCAAGCCCCTTCAGAGAAGATAAGTTGTCTGACTTAAGTAGATACCTAGAAGAAGGATTTGCCTATCCACTAGAAGTACTAATATGTGATAAGGCCAAATCAAATGTCTTCTCTGAAAAGAGATGGAGGCTCTATTCTCAATTTTTTGAGGCATCTCCATACTGCTTTCCATAGTGGCTGTTTACATTCCCACCGGCAGTGAATGAGGGTTCCTTTTTCTCCACTTCTGCTCCAACATATGCTAAGTCTTTCAACACAATTTACTCAAGCTAAAGTCCATCAAGAACTTCAGGAAAGAAAGACTGTAGTTAGAAATTCCATTCTAAAGTTTCCCAAATACAAATTTTAAGAAATGAAATTTAACAAATAAACATAGCTAGGCAATAACAATAATATTATCTCCTCTGGTAGTTAACTATTAATTTCTTGAAGGAGAAATCTGTAATCATAACCCATAAAGAGTTTTGAAAAGGAAATTAGTCATGTGGAGAATTTTGAATTAAGTTTTTTATATACAGAAAAAATATCCCAAAGGGAATAACTCAGTAAGGTCTTTTCTCTCTGCCAGTATAATTATTAAAAATAATTATAAATTCCCAAGCACAATAAAATTTTATTTAAAATACAATCCATTGATTGATTGATTTATAGGGTCAAATTATCCTCTATTTTGCAATGTCCACCCATATTCCTATATTTTAAAGCAAATCACAGTTGTAGAGTATTTATCTTGTATCCAGCTATAAAAATATTGCAATTTTTCATAAAACTACTAATGTATGTAAACTCCTAAAATATTTAAATCTCTGTTCTATTCTGCATTTACATTTTGCCTGTCCACTAGAAGTACTAATATGTGATAAGGCCAAATTACTTGTCTTCTCTGAAAAGCTCATTAAATAAGAAAAAGACCTTACATGTTACTAAAACCAAATTCAATAAATATCACTCTGTTTCTGAAAAACATGATCTTTAAAGAAAAAATTTAAATGCCAGAGCCCAATGTCAGAAGAAACTACAAAATTTCCCCCTTCAATAAATACCTAAAGATTAAAGGAAAGCTTTGACTTAGAGAATATTATATTATCCACTTCCATTTTAGGATGATGTTTACCAAAATATCATAAATACTTAATAGCAACTGTTCCTAGTGCTTCTAGCAAAAGGCAGTAAAACGAAACATAAACCTCAGCTGTGAAAGCCCAGGAGTTTTGCTTTGCATTTCATCACTCCACTTCCCCATACCCTGTTTAGGATAGCCCAGATTCTAATGATCACCAGAGACAGCTCCACTGAATTCGAAACAGAAATATTATGAGTTCCAGTGAAACTATTAATCATTAAAATGGAAAGAACAAGAGCAGTCAAATATTCAGCCGGTGGTTCAAGTTGCCTGACTGATAGCTAGGAAATACCATATTGGAAAGAGAGTAATCACACATTCCAATCCAAATTTTTATTTAACATTGCTTCTATAAAGCCTATAAAACTCTCCAGCTATCAAGATGCTGAGGAACGCCATGCTCAAAGGGTAGAAGTGTCTAAGATTGTTTATGAAAATCTTAAACTTGAAATCACAAACCCAATCTCACAGAGCTCAATTTGCAAAAATTAATATCAAATCTGACAAACAAAATCTAGATCTTTAGAATTACATGGTGTTTGCAATGCCGAACAAACTTCCTCCTTAATCTCTTTCTTCAAGATAATGACCACCTGAACTGGATATCACGTTACTTCTTACAGTTTAAAATGTATCTAAAATTATGAGCCTTTCCTGCCCCCAGAGAAATACTCACAGAATTAATTATTCCTTTAAGAGCGTGAAATCCACCTTTGACAGGAAAAACTTGTTCCTTGGAATCAGCAATTCTTTCGAGCTTTAGAAAGAGGAGAAAAATTTAATTAAGAGGTGGCTGAGACATATAACATTTTATAAACTTCATTACATTTTAATTATGTTCTTCTGAAGAATTACACCACAAGATTTATCCCCTCCTGTAGCCTGTCAGAAACTGCGCTAGGGATACTCTAAATGCATCACAATGAAATGAACTGAGATCAGCTTTAGGTTGGCTTCAAGTTTCAATTTCAAAACAGTACAGAACTCTACTAGCTGTAAATGTCATGAGAGACAGGAGTCCTAATTAGTCATACTCAACCAAAAATTTAAATGCAAAATCACTTTGTGAGTGTAAAAAAAATTTTTAAATATATAAAGCCTTAAAACTTCATGGAAAAAAAATGTTTTTTTAAAGAAAATTATTAAAGATTTCTCATAAGCAAATTTCCTAAATCCCTGAACTCCTATGGGTCTAGTTTTAAATCAAAATAAAACACTTAAATAAGGCTGTAATAATAATCCTGTCAGTTGAGTTAAAGAATAGAAGTACTTATATTATTTTAACCCAAATGTTTGTCCTTAGTTCTTCCAAACCAAATAAATGTTCAATAAATTTTGAGTTTTGTTTTTCAGTAATGAAACCTGTTAAGATCAGACATTATTAATCAAGACATACAAGAATATGCTCATTTTTATAGATTATCTTTAGCATCAGTGAAAGGAATTTAATAAACTATCCTTAAGACAATTATATGATTTAGGTTAAAGTTTACATATCTGCTCTACTCACCTGAGCTGGTACAAAGTCAAGGACACCAACACAATATACTCTAGCCCCAAATGACCTGGCTAATTTTGCCTATGGAGAGAAACAGAGATAGAGGCAGAGGGAGACAGAGAGAGAGGTTAATCACTCAAATATCAGACTATCGATGAATGCACTGGGATGTAAAGAACAGTTTTAGTTCAATACTCACCTCTTTCTCTGCATATGATGGCACCAGACCTTCCAACTTACCATCTGTCAGAGCAATTATGATACTGGAGGTTTTTAAGCCTCCTGCTTTCTCAATTTGTTCATTTGCCTGAAAATGAAGAATAATTATCCAACTCACAATTTAATCTTAACTTTGAACCAGCATGTTCTATTCAAGCTGAATTTATAAGTGTGACAAAATCAAGATATTAGGGACTGACTTTTAAAATACAGTATTTGTGTTAAATATTTTATTGAAATATACATATATTTACTTTATAAAGTAGTTACTATTGGGTTTAAATGACATAGATTTTTAGCTTTGGTTGGCTACTCCGAATATAACCATAGAGAAAATAAAATAAAAAATTCTTAAAAGGCAAAATACTATCCAAATTTTTTCTTAATACCATGATAAGTAATGTTTTCTATCAGCCTCATTCCTAAAACAACTAAACAAATTTAATTTTTTTTCTAAGATACATATGTAATGGGATCTTTTAGTTTGACTAGAGAGCTATAAATTATTTCATCACAGCATAAGAAAACATCTCTCCCGCATGCATAAATGTCAAAAAACTTACTTTCTTTAGTCCTTCATGGATGAATGTCTCTCCTACTGGAATGACAGCTTTTAAGTCCTTCAAGCCTTGATTGATTTTGCCTCTGAAAATAATGTTTTATAATATTAAAGTAAACAAAAATGAGCAAAGATCACAACAAGCACTTCTCAAAAAACATGGCAGCATTGCCACTAAGCTTTCTTCAGTAAGAAAAGGAAAGAGCATGAGCTTTGAGGGCATATAGCTCTTCATACTTTTTGTCATTTTAATGAGTATATAATAATATCTGTGTTTTAACTACAAAAAATAAAAGTATTAACAATGTGAAATATCTTGAAAATCTAAGCATAAACTAATTTTGAGTTGAAAACATCTACCTTCAATCATATTTATTTTACTAAATGCTAAGGAGTAAAATATGTTACTTCATAAAAAAAAAAAAAAAAGAAAAACCACCAAGGACTGAGTAGGTCAGCTTAACTGAAAGAATATTTCTGAAGCACTTAACCCACCTCCCTACAAGTTGGAAATTATCCTTGTTATCTGCAAATTCCTAAAGTGTGTTACTTAATGATGTTACTTATGAAAATTAACATTTTCTACTTTTGTCTCCCAGAGTCATAAGTCTCGTGATGTAGGCAATTTTATAGCACCTTCTCATCCATCCAGACACCAGTTCATTCTCTTGAATGTTGTGGATATTTAATATGTATTTTGGTGAACAAATAAAAGAATAAATGGAGATGAACAAATAAAAAATAAATGGATGGATGGATGGATGACAATGGTATGAATTAAAAGGAGAAAGAACCATAGAATATTTTTTCATCATGACCAATTAGTTGTCCCAATGGAGTACGTTGAAATAAAGTATGACTATAATAGTAAGAGGTATTTTGTGTGTGAGTAAGAGAAGACACATTTTTCAGTTATTTTTAATACAGATTCCCAAGACTCTTTTAAAAAGAAAAAGAAAGAAAAAATAAAACACTTCAAGAATCTTAAGAGATAAATATTTTAATGTTGCAAAATAACCCGAAATAAACTCAAAACTAATTTTTAAAATTTTAAACTTAAAAGATCAGAAGAGAGATCTTAATATATTGCTTTGAGAATTTTAGTTTTTAAACAGAAGCAAAGAAAAATACCTTTTTAAATAAAAGTCTTGAAATATTAAACTTAAGTATAATGCTTTCAATAAACATGAAGAGCAGTTACACTACTGAGGATGATATATGACTGATGAGAGAACTGAAATTCAAGTTTTCAGATTACCTGAAAATCAAGGAATTTACGGGGGTCATACACAATATGTATATATATACTATATATACCTCATATACTATTAATACACATGACAAAAATAATTAAAAATTTATTATTTTGTCATGCTGCAATGTTGTGTTTCAAATACTTTCAATAAATGAGTCTTTCATAAGAGCCTCATTCACATTTTAAAAGTAAGTTATTGATTACATTTTAATATTATAATAAGAGTTATTATCAGATAAATTCTCTCTCTCAAGAAGTTTCCCCAAAACAGAAGACAACTTTCAAAATATAATCTTAATCTTTCTCCTTCCTGATTTAGTTATCTCTAATAACATATGTTGTCTTTTTTGATACTTGGTTTAAAATCTACCTATTCTGAACCTATCTCTAACTTCATTACATTCTCTTTCTATGGTACCCCAAAATTATGAATGTTTAGCTTTCACTAAAATAAATAACTGTCTCTTAAAAACATTCTACTTTAAAATAATTTAAAATATTAATTTCACTTAATATTTTCACTTCTCAACAAGACTGGAAGTTTACAGTGGGCTACCCCGATGTGTGGTATGTATAATGTATCCCCCTACTCTGCACTTATTACTCATTGAAATGTCTTTTACAAAGTAAGTGTTCAATAAATTTTTCAACCTACCCTAGGAAAAAATTCATAATTCCACAGATGATGGAGTAAATTACATAATTTATAAACGTGTTTAATCTAAATATTTATGTGTAGTATCTACAGAAACAACTTGAAACTGATTCTGTCTGAGTCTCACAGATAAAAAACAAATATTTGGTGCTTTCCAGAAATGAGTGGCAGCGTGTCCTCAAGCATTAATGTTTGCTGTCAAAAAGAAAATGAAAAAGACAACTGAAATTCAAGTTTACCCAAACAGATTCTGATTGGCAAAAATCGCTTTCTCCATTCAGTTCAGATTCAGCTCCCCATCACCCCCAAGGACCAGACAACACCAGCAGAAGACTCGAAGCTAAAATAAATAAAACTTGCCAAATGTGGAATTCAGAGTCTTTGGGGAAGGTAGGTCTCTTCTAGTTTATTTCATTGGAAGAAGCAGAGGATCTCTTGCTTTTCTACCCACACTCATGCCTGCCACCGTAATATTCTAGGTGGCACTAAACCTCCCATTGCTTTTGCAGCTGCATAGTCATCCGAGGAAAGGTGTTCCTTGCCCATTGCCAATACCATCAACACAGGTGAGTCCTGGTCTCACTACCGTCTAGACAGACAACACAGTCTAGTCTGCCAGCCTCTCCTTCATCAATAAATGTCACTTTAAGTAAAAAGAAAGCCAAAACAAGGTAGGGCAGATCTCAAGCCTTTGAAGAATCCCAAGCAACCAAATATAGGTAATAAATTTATTGGTAAACAGTTAACTGGGGAAAAGCAAAATTACATAGCGGACTAAAAACAGAACTCATTCATCTATACTTTGACTTAAAGAAATCTCTAATGAAAAGCAAGGAGGAAATGATAAAAGTCAACATAGAAAAAAATGGATACATTGTAAAGATCAGCTAAAATCCAACATCTCAACCTTGGAAGATCAACCTTACTGAGCTGGGCTTTAACAGTATGTCTTCAACTACAAGGAACAGCAATATTGAAACTACTTGCTATGAAGCTGTAGTCAAGGGCGTGTGCTGCTTTCCTGACACACAATGTCACCTATAAGGTCCCAAAGCGGAAGTTTCTTGTCATCCCTGAGTAATCGCTACACACTTCCTCCTTTTTGCTAACTACATTATGTCAACTTTCTTCTCCTCTTATTGGGAAGTCCACGTAAATTTCTTACTCATTCACAAAATTATGCAAAGCTCCTACGGTTATCATAATGCTGCATCCTTTTTTCCAAGATCTTTACTTTACTTTTATTTTATTTTTATGTGTTTTTTTTTTTTATTGCTTTCAGAGAGGGAGAAGGAGAGAGGGATAGAAACATCAATGATGAGAGTCATTGGCTGCCTCCTGCACACCCCCCACCAGGGACCTAGCCCGAAACCCAGGCATGTGGCCTTGACCAGAATCAAACCTGGGACCCTTCAATCCACAGGCAGACACTCTATCCACTGAGCCAAACAGGTTAGGGCTACTTTTATTTTTACATGTTGTTAATTTTCTGCAATGTTCTGTGCAGCTTCAGATACTTTTTGGAAAGAGGAAAAATTTAAACAAATGGTATATTTAACCGGTGGTTTTTTTTTTTGTTTTTATGAGAACTAGAGACCAAACTCTATAATCAACTATAAGGATTGACTTTTTTTTAATCTATAAAATTAACACATCCATCTCTATTAGTACCTCTCAAATTTCTCTGCTGAGTAGGGAAAGGAAGAGATTAAAAAGGGATGGGGCCATAGCCGGTTTGGCTCAGTGAATAGAGCACTGATCTGCGGACTGAAGGGTCCCAGGTTTGATTCCTTGTCAAGGGCACATGCCCGGGTTGTGGCTCAATCCCCAATAGGGGGCAAGCAGGAGACAGCCGATCAATTATTCTCTCTCATCATTGATGTTTCTATCTCTCCCTCCCTCTCCCTTCCTCTCTGCAGTCAATAAAAATATATTAAAAAATAAAAAAAGGGAAGGGGAGAATAAAAAGACAAGAGAAGGAATGGAAGGGAAGGAAACACAGCAACGACAGCTGTCATGCACTGTGTCACGTCAATGGCTTTTCTCCATTCCTAATACACTTTGAACTGTGGAAGGTGTTCATGATGTCATAACTAAAATAAAGATGTATTTTTACAAATAGTGGCATAAAAAAAGGGTTGGCAGAGAATTCTAAATTTCCCAACTAAACAGAATTAAAACACAATTTTAAGTACCTTTACTTATGCTGAAGGATGTTCATTGACTAGTATACAATTTATCTCTATAGAACTTGAACTTTTCAATGCACATTATCTTAACATTCCAGATCTCAAAGCTTTTTCCAGATTTCAATCAACCAACCTACACACATCTGCTGCACACACACCCCACATTAACACTGTGATTCCAATGTGAGAACAGCTCACACATAGACCATGGCTATTCCCACATACCTCTCCACAGGTGCAGTGTAGTTCTCCACCCTGGCTGTGCCCTGTAATCACCTAACGGGCTTTTTAAAATATCTCTTCTGTGCCTTAATTAAAAGATTCTAATTTACCTTATTTACCTAAAGATTATAATTCTAATTGCTTTGTAATAGGGACGGGGTATTTTTTGGAAATAATAACTAAGAACCTCGGGTCTAATCTCATTTAAAAACATTTCCATGTTGTTGGAATGCTCTTTTCCTTACCTGTTTTGCCAGTCAGTCCTACTGAAGGGGTTTGGAAGTGACTAGGATATTCTTTTAAACTAAAAAGTACAGTTTCTGACATAGTATGGCATATAGCCACAGAGAAGAGAGGTTTATTCTAAGCCCTATCTTGTTTCCTCATCTATAAAATAGGGATAAAAATATCCACCCTGTGGGGGCATTGTGAGGATTAGATGGCACATAATAGTAAGTGCAGAGTAAGTTGCAGCTACTATGGTTATTTGTTGACATCAGTCACTCCCCTGCTGGTAGGATTTTGTTCACTCGGTTAACATAAAATGGTCATCTCTGCGTCAGCCTCCAATAACAATTTGCCCCTGCTCTTCCAGTTTTTACTCTCAGTCTCCTCAAGGTCCCTCAGCTTCCCACAATTTCTATTGTGGTTATCTATTGCTGTATAATAAACTACCCAGAAATTGGTGGTATAAACACATTTTATTGTTTCTCATAATACTGTGCATTGAATGGGCAGCTATGCTTCACAGGTTGTGAGCTGGGAAGCTGGAATGGCTAGGAGAGCAGAAATGATCTCCATCACGCGGTTGGTAAGTTGATGCTGGTGCTGATGCTGGCTATTGCCTTTAAGCCCAGCTAGGACTGCTGACCAGAGTCTGTATTCTTCTACATGTGACTTGTCCATGTGGCTCAGCGAGATTTCCTCCTACCATGGGGGTCTCATGGTTGTCAAAGTTTTCATATGGCAGCTGGCTACCAAGACCACAAGAAAAGGAAACACCCATGTCTTATTAAGTCTTAGACCTGAAACTGGTACAGTTTCATGTTTCATGTGTATGTCTGTCACAATCTTGACTAAAGTAAGCAATAGGGTCAGCCCAGATTTTTTAAATTACATAGTTAAATGAATATATTTATTTTATATATACATGTACTTTATATATTACACATATATATGTATGTATGTAGTCTGTGCTTCATTGGTGGTCACAAAAGAACAATCTACCACAAAAGCTAAAAGCTACAAGCATCTATGCTACACAATGCCAATTTGGATAATGGCATAAGCATAAATGTATAGGTGTTTATATCATAGGTTGATTCTGTTATATATCCTTAAGATGTTATTAATCAGGGGCATTAGTCTTTAAAATAAATGGTAACTGCAAACAAAACGTGGCAATACCTGAGAATTTTATCATAATAACCCATTTATATAATATAATAAAATGTTTAATTTATAAGTAAACCTTAGTAGATTGAGTAGAATATGAAATAAAACAATGTTCTCAAATTTTATTTTTGTCTGTATAAAATTATTAATGATCCACTTAGCATTGTACTTTACCTGAACTCTCTATAATAAAATAATAAAAGAGTAATATGTTAATTAGATCGACGTCTTCCGGATGTCATTTTGGACATCCTTCCTGACAAAGCTGGGGCCAGAGGGAAGCCAGCCTGGGTCCCGGGTGCCTGCAGGCGGCCCGGGGGAAGCCAGCCTGGGTCCTGGGTACCAGAGGGAAGCCGGTGCTGTCAGCTGGGGGAAGGAAGGCCTACTCTTGCATGAATTTTCATGCATTGGGCCTCTAGTCCATAATAATAAAAGTGTAATATGCTAATTAGACCAGATGTCCTTCTGGACGACCTTCTGATGAAGCAGGGGCTGTGAGGGAAGCCCGGGTCCCAGGTGCCAGAGGGAAGCCAGTGTCAGCAGCCAGGGGAAGGCCTACTCTTGCACGAATTTCGTGCATCAGGCCTCTAGTTATATATAAAGCATTTAACAAAATGTCTGATACATAGTAAGTGCTCAATGAACCTTATCTATTTTTATTGTCTCCTTCCATTAATAAGCCACAATATTCACCAGACTGACAGAAATAAAAAAAAAATATATGAGGGGAAATCTGTTCATTCATTCACACATACTCCTCCAATTATCTACTTAATTGTGTTATTATATTCTGCTATACTACATACTGCATGAATGATAAATTGCAGAAAATTGTTTTCTTATTTGCTCTTCAACTTAAAAAAATGTTTTAACGTTTCCAAACAGTGAAAGATTATTTTCTAAACACAAACATTGCTAATATATTCTATTATCTAAGTTTAGCTATTCGTTTATATACAAACATGATTATTATTTATTTAACATGTCACTCTAAGGCTAACATATGCCCAAGTCTCTGTGCTCCAGTCCAAACCAGTGACCCCAAGGTAGCAGTCCTGACTCAAACGTCTCTGCTTACAAAATGCTCCACACAATCCGGGTTTTGTGAAAGATGGTTCTCCAACTTATTCTACACTAACCAACGTGTGGCGCACAGATCACACCTGAAGTCCATCACTGCATTTTGTACGTTTTTGTTCCATTTCCCCGTTCGATGCCTTCCTGGGCCATGAGAAGTGGACCTCTGCATTCTACCACTTCAGGGGGCCAGGGCTGCCTCACGGGCATGAGTAACAGTGCATTTAATTTTCTAGAACACACTCACAAAACAGATGTAGAATTTCACTGAAAGTAAGTATTAACATATCCAGGACCAGGATCTGAGCTGCTGCCATGCCCAGACCCCTCAGGATTAGCACAGTGTGTGGCCAAAACTGGCTTTTCTAAACAGGAGTCACTACTTCCCTATTAGAGTTTTTTTAAAACCCTAGAGTCACTTCCTCTCATCACATCACTGGTTTTCAACATAACAGAATGAATTCAGAGGATGACTATGACTTTGAATTATGACAAATTCTGACTAATTGTGAAAGCTGGTGAAGGGGGAACACAGAGTCTCAGGCAGTGCGGCAGGTAAGGGTTCACGTTTGGGGTCAGACCTGGGAGGGAATTCTGGGTCTAGCTACTCAGCGCTGTCACCCTGAGCAAATCACTTCAGTTATAATCCTGCACAGCACGTTGAAATGTAATAATGGTGTACACTGATAACCCCCAAATCTCCTTTCCACATTAGCCTCCTTCCCACCCAGTCATCAAGGAGGCCTTCTCACACATTATATGTGTTTATTGTCCCAACGTCACTGTATGGTAGGGATGCTAAGCTCCTTCTAACAGGCAAGGGGCTTGGGCAACAAGAGGCGGAGTAACTTGTCCAAGGTCACACAGCTCGTGTGTAGCTCCTGCGTCTGTTTACCCAAGGTGCTGGTACTGTCATTTTAACACGAAGACTTCAGGACGCTCCCGTATAAGAGCTGGATATACTCTATTCCTAGTGCTTACTCCTTCAAACCCCTGGCTTCATTCTGATTTCAAGAGAGCTATCTCTAGCTGCCGAAAAAGTCAGTAACAATTCTTTTTAATTTAAGCATTTGCTTAATTTTTACATGATACATTCTTGTCGAAATAAAGTTGAATAGCCTACATGCATGGAAATTAAAACACAAAGACTTTCCCCGCATTGAATCTCACAGTAACATTGTTAACAGTTTGTTGCAGATCTTCCAGCCTTTTTTCTATAATCACACACACACACACACACACACACACACACACACACACACACAAAACAAAAACTATAAAAACAGATTTAAAGATTTTGTTTTTATTTTAAAAAATAAAATCATACTTAACAGAGTGTTTGGCAACTTTCCTTTCTCAATTAATATATCTTAGATATATTTTCATGTCAATATATATGAATTTTCCAATTCTTTCAATGGCTGCATAGTATCTATTCTATGTATATAGTCTAAGTACAGTATCAATTTATAGGCATTTATATTGAATACAGTTTTTCACTATTATGGACAAAGCTGCAATATCTAATTTTGCACATGCCTATCTTTGCACTCTGGTGCTAGTATTTCAGTGAGACAGTCCCTAAAAAGGAGAACTGCTAATAGGAACCTTCTAAACATTTACAGAGACTGTCATATGTCCCTACAAAATGAATGAGTCAATTGTAAGTGAACAACTCTTAAAAGGACTATCTTGTCACAAGTACATTTTTAATTCAGATTATAAGGAATTAGAATAAGTTCTCTCAAATAATAGAAATGCATATATTATCTACACTTAATGACTTCTCTTCAATTTCCAACAAGTCAGGCCAAGGAATATTTTTTTTCCTAAGTAATGGGTAATTGTGTTCAGATCAAATAAATACAACTTTTTAAATCTTGGGACAAGTATATTGAAAATATGTATAACTGATCTATAAGAATAGGAATGAGGACACTGGCAAATATGTCATCATTTATCATTTTTCAAAGAGAGAGAAAACATTAGGACAATTAATAACCAAGGTTCTAGAGTCAGGCAAACAACCATTCACTCAACAAATATGTATTGAGCATCCACTGTGTGCCACGCTCTGTTCTAGGTGTTGGATATATGGGTGAACAAGACAAAGAAGACCCCTCTGCTCTCATGTACTTTACATTAGAGTCATGGAGATAAAAATAAATTGATTAGTTAATAGAATAATTTCAAAAAGTGATAACCAAATAGAGTATTATGAGAAATTACTGAGGAGGCAGGTCAGGGTTCCCTCAGATTTGATGGCCAAGCAAGGCCTCTCAGAGGAAGTGACACATGAGATAAGGACAAAATGACAAGAATGACCTGTCCTGGACAAGATCTGGGGCAGAGAAAGAGCGAACTTCCTAATGTGGAAACAAGCTTGGTCTTTTTAGGGAATGGAAAGGTGGCCAGTGGGCTCGCCTATGGCATCCAATGTTGTAACAGAGGACTGGGTGAGGCAGTCAGGTAGGAGTTTTAGGCCACTGGGAGACGTGTTCTTCTATACCACACCATTAGACTGTGTTCGGCATGAGAGTGGCATGATCTACTTTATACATTAAGATACCATTCTGGCTGATATACTGATCACCACTTATTAACTAAGTATCCTTGGACAAGCTTCATTACTTTTCTTAGCTTCAGTTCCCTCATTTGTAAAGATGAGATAATAATAGTATGTATCACATGGAGTTGATATGAGGATTAAATGAGGTAATGAATGGAAAGCATTTTGCACACTGCCTAGCACCTAGTAATTGTTCACTAAATGATTTCAACTAAATCACTTTTATATCATTAAGACCATACTAAACACAACTGAGCATAATTCACTCTCCCCAACTATATATCATAAAAACTAAAAATATCCTTTAAAACCAGTCCTCTTTTAAGTTCTCTAATATTAAAAGGCTGGATATTTCCATATTGAAAAACACTCAGCCCTTTCTTCTTACCTGATGCTGTAATACAGCCCTGAACTATTGATGTGTATGTGCACACCCCTTATTTTCACACACACTAGATTACACATCTTTGTGTTACTCCCAGAGCCCACAATGCTCAATAAATCTTACAAGGAAGGCCTGCAGGTAGGTGGAAAAAATGGACTAACAGATATATGGAGGATAAAAATCATGAGGACAAGAGAACAGAAGGGAGTGTTTTGAATTGAAACATGTAAAAGAATAAAGTTTCTAAGTGATGAGTCTATGAAATGTATAACTGGTCATTTCTTGCCATGTGTATGATTCTATTCATGCATTTGCATAGCACTAGATGTTATGCTGAAACCCTAACAGAAGACACTGCCCTACCGTAAGGACGTACTGCCTTCCAGTCTTGCTTCATCTCTACTGAAAATATTTAGCAACACTCTGAGAAACATGAAAGAGGTACTTCTCATATTCACCACAGTACTGAAGAATTATGAGTGATAGAACCAAAATTGTGAAACCTGCTGTAACTTAACTTTTGTGTTGCTCATGCATGCGGATCTGTTTGTCAGTCTGATATACGCCATCAAGAAAGTTGATACGTAGAATACCCATTTCTAGGCTTTGACACAAAGATCCACAATAGTTGTGGAAACATTTGTTCAGTGATCTTGCATCTAAATATGCAAATTGTTTCTACACACTTGAAAGTATGTAATGGATGAAAAATGATCTTATAATATTCAAATGTAGAGGACCATAGAAATTTAAAAAGTTACTGACTTAATTAGATAAAATTAGTATAAGAATAACTAGAAGCAGAAAACAATATCGTTTACTGGAGACTATTCTGTGATAAACAAGTACTTTTCTATGCACTGTCTTATTTTGATCTCCATAACACCTCTCTTAAGAAAACTTGATAGTTTATTTCTGTAATTTATACATATAAAAAGTAACACACTGAGTATATACTTGGTCCAAGTCTCCAAGTCAGGAAATAGCAAAACCAGAACTCTAACCCAGACCTTCTTAGTGTTCTTTCTGCCATCCCAAACTAATTCAACATGCCACAAATAGTTAAATTCAATAAAAATAAATGTATATTTATTTCCAAGATACAGGCAAGCAAAATAAGTTGCAAGTATCATTATTAAAATCTGCCTGGAGTATTATAAAATCCTTTCAAAAGGGCAATAATCTCTTTATATAAACACAATTCTTCCCTGATCATTAAATACTACATATTCCCTAGCTCCAGGTAACAACAACAAAGCTTTCACCTCTTGAATACATATGTGCCAGATTCTGTCGTATATTCTCCTCACTCACTGACTTCAATTCTTACAACAGTCTTATGAGGTAGTTATTGTTATCATCATCATCACTGTCGTCAGTATGTAGATGGGAAAAAAAGGAGGCATAAAGAGGTTAAGTGTCCTGGCCAATGTGGCTCAGTTGGTTGGGCGTCATCCCTTGCACTGAACGTTTGCAGTTTTGATTCCTGGCCAGGGCACATGCCCGGTTGCAGGCTTGATTCCCAGGCAGGAGGCAGCCTGTCTATGTTTGGCTCTCACATCAATGATTCTGTCTCTCTCCCTCTCCCTTCCTCTTTCTCTAAAAATCAATTTAAAAAAAATTTTTTTAAAAAAAAAGAGGTTAAGTAACTCGTCCATGACCATTTCGCTAGATACCGGTTCAGTGGCTCTTAACAACAATGTTATGCTGTCTCTTCAAATAGAAACCTCTTTAATCCATTCCAATCTCTCCCTTATTAGATCCAACCAAGAGAAGGGAAGAACCTCTAATTTAAATTAATGACTTAAACTCTGCATGCGCATGTCTAAGCAATATCAACTTGGAGACCACTGATTACACTTCATCTTCAAAGTGCTGGAGGACCCATATGTAAACGTCTGACAGAGCACCTGGCACAGCATACGCAGGTGACAATTACTGAGAGTCTACTATATGTCTGGCATTATGCTAAGTGCTTTTCTACATATATGCCATTATTCTTTTATTTTCTCCTAGAGAATAGACTAGATCCAAATCCGTTTATTTGGAAATTAACCTGGGCAGTGAAGAAAATTTATTCCCATGAAGGCAAAGACTATCACATCACTGAGTGTAGAAAGATGTTGCATATCCTACCTAATAAAATGGTAATATGTAAATTACCATCACTCTGCTATGCCCACGATTGGGCCAGAGGGAGGTGCAGGGGGCAGGACTCGGGGTGGCTGGGGTAGCTGATTGGGCCGGCAGGACGCTGAGCTCGCGTTGCCAGTGGCGGCGCAAGCTCAGCGTCTGCGCCATGGCTGTGCTGTGGAACAGAAGGGGCCTCTGGGGCAGCGAGCTCACATCCCGCCACGGACCATCAAAAGCGGGGAAGCTGGGTGCCTGTCCGCTGGTGCACCAGGCCTTTCAGAAGCCTCCGCCGAGCCTGAGGATTCTGAAAGGCCTGGTGCACCAGCGGACAGGCACCCAGCTCCCCCGTGATCGAAAGCGAAAGCGTGTAGGGGACCCTACACGTGCATGATTCAATCATGCACTGGGCCTCTAGTGGGTTATAAGGGACTGCTATTGCTCTGGCCCTTGAAGAAACCCAGGTGCACGTAAAAAAGTATGGAAGGGAAGTATCGGTGAGAAGACTGAGGTTGTATGCCAGAATCCCCCTCCCCCCATCTACAGACTTCCTCTCCAGGAAAAGTAATACTTAAAGCACAAATAAATTTAAAGTTTATATAAGTTCTATCCCTGAATCCTTTTAAATACTACGCTTTCTTGACATTTTTTAAATAAAAATAATTTATAAAAGAAACCTGTATTCACACATAACTCCTGAGAAATCAACATATTATGCAAAACAAACTCCACCAGCCTCCCCTGCTAAAACTACAGTTTGGATAAATTTGATTTCAAAATAATGCTAACTCATTCATTAGTTCAACAAGAATTGAGCAAGAGCTATCATGCATACCTTGTATTAAATGAAGTAGATATAAAAACAAAGAACTCAGAGTCTAGTAAACAAAACTGATCCCATGGAAACTAGCCATTCTTTAAAATATAGTGATGACTATTTCCAACTTGCCAAAGTGGGTTCAAATGACATAGAATTGGTCATATGAAATACTGTGACATTGGCTTGGAAAAAGCCATACCTTTTACAAAAGATTTCTGTATTTGTGTGTGAGTGTGTGTGTGTGTGTGTGTGTGTGTGTAGAGACACATACATATATATTACATATGTCTTATAAAAATGTGAGCTATATAGATGTATTTTATATGTGTGTTATATATATACCTATACATACTAATCCTATCTAATAAAAGAGTAATATACAAATTAACCATCATTCCATGACAAAAATGGCAGCACCCATAGCCACAAGATGGCAGCGCCCAGTCCTCTCAGCCCACCGGAGGCCCCCAGTCCCAGGGAGGGCTGCCGCTGAGAGCCGGCAGAATAAGCGGCCTGGCAGAATGCTACCCAGAGGCCCTCCTGACCCTTTATAAAAAACAAAAACAAATTCACTCCCCACAGAGTGATCCCCCCAACACACACACTTGCAGCCTCAGGTCTTAGCCTTGGAGGCGCCCGTAACCCCATGGAGTGATCCCCTCCCAGTGGCAGCCTGAAGTTTCAGCCTGGGAGGCACGCACACCCCCACGAAGCGATCCCCTCCCAGCGGTAGCCTGGGGTCTCAACCACTGAGTCACACCAGCCAAGCAGATATGGAGGAACCTTAAATGTTTCTTTTTTTTTTTTTAATATATTTTATTGATTTTTTTACAGAGAGGAAGGGAAAAGGATAGAGAGCTAAAAACATCTATGAGAGAGAACATCAATCAGCTGCCTCCTGCACACTCCCCACTGGGTATGTGCCCCCAACTAAGGTACATGCTCTTGACCGGAATCAAACCTGGGACCCTTGAGTCTGCAGGCCGACGCTCCATCCACTGAGCCAAACCAGTTAGGGCTGTCCAATATGTTAAAGAAAAAACCCTATCTAATAAAGAGGGAATATGCAGGGGAGGGCATTTGGGGGTGATCAGGTTGTCAGGGGAGGGCAGTTGGGGATGATCGGGCCAGCAGGGGAGCAGTTAGGCATCGATCAGGCTGGCAGGGGAGAGGTTAGGGGGTGATCAGGCTGGCAGGCAGAAGCGGTTAGGGGCAATCAGGTAGGCAGGTGAGCAGTTGGGAGCCAGCAGTCCCGGATTGTGAAAGGGATGTCCGACTGCCTGTTTAGGCCCGATCCCCTAAACAGGCAGTCAGACATCCCCTGAGGGGTGTCAGATTGGAGAGGGTGCAGGTTGGGCTGAGGGACACACACACACACACACACCCACCCCCGCAGTGCATGAATTTCGTGCACTGGGCCTCTAGTATAATATAAAGCAAGTTCCTTTACAAAAGTAAACATATTCGGCACCAGTGCACCTCAGAGTAAGACTAGAGATCCAGGATGTCTGCTGAATCTAGTGAATTATCCAAATAGATCCATAGCTTTCCCTCCCTAATGTTCTTCAAACTCCTAGTTGATTAATATATTACATCTAAACAAGAAAGATGTAGAACTACTTACAGTAACAGAGAAGGGAAAAGGTGGGAGGTAGTGAATATACAAGTAGGCAGAGTTCTGGGTTTCATGGTACATTCCCCAGCCAATATGAATGATATTGATTTTCAGATTATCCGCTCTTTTATATTACTCATACCTCCTTTCCCCTCTATTAGTGAAGAGAACCCAATTGTCTGTGCATTTGCTTGATTTTATGGAGAGGCCTGAATCACCACTTGGAATATCAATCATTCTTTTAAGATTAGTCTCTGCTAAAAGCCTGCGGTGACATGATAATGCACTAACCTGTCTCCAGTTAATGGCAAAATAGTGGTTGCTTGAGAAGAAAACACAATGAAAGATACTCTCATCTGAGGGCTGCAAAATAAGAAGAGAGGCAGTTAAAACATGTTTCAAAGAAAGATTGATACAATACAGATATATAGCTAGGGAGTCTCATTTGAAATCAGTCTCACTGAATAGTCCAGGCTTCTTTTAAATGGAACCCCCTAAGTAGATACACTAATTCTGCTTAACATTACTGCGTAAGTCATTTTGGATTCAGACAGTGCTTCTCAGCACTCAAACACTCCTCCATGCCCTGTGGGGCCGTTTAGGAAGAGACTTACTAGAAAGATAAATTCTAGGTCCATGAAAAATTCTTTTGAGAAACTGCTTGATGTTCTACCCCATCTCCTTAAAGGAGACCAAACCCTGCAGAGAGACTATGGCTAGCAATATCGAGGGCTGGAGAGTAGCCAGTTTGACTTAATTACAACTATATTATGAATTTCATAAAAAGTTATCCTGAAGTAAGAATACTTAAAGAGTGCCATGGACAATGTGAAAGAGACCAACAAATCCCATTTTGATTAGGCATCTTCAATTTTCTAAGTCTCAAAGGTCATATTTCCAACTGTCAACAACTGCCCCAGTGAGCTGCATCTTTTAAGCTTTAGGCATTTATACCACAGAATGGTTCCTGTTTCCAAGACACTCTTTGCAACTATTACTCAGATTGCAAACTGAAGATATGAATCTAGAACCCACAGACCGGAGATCAGAGTGATGTCCCATGCATATTTTGAAAGTCATTCTCTTCAGTAGTCACGCTTTATTCACTTCCTACACTGTATCTTTGGTAACGGAGCAACCAAACTTGAGCCAGAAAACTGTGTATTACAGAAGTCCAACTTGCAAAGCTGACCGAATGAGTAAGAACCTCACTTCTTGAAAAATGTTGTATTGAAATGACCCACTGCTCTCAATCAAAACCTATGTGACACTCTCTGCACACTCTTGGGCTAAATCAGAAAATGTATAAACAACGTTCCTCTGCCTTTGACATTTAAGGACAGAGGGCCCTGTTTATTTTTCTTTCTTAGACGGTTTTACCTCTGACACTGTCCAGAAATGAGTGTTATACTTGATTTCTGATGCAGGAGACTGAGGATGGAACATGGACAAGCATACATTTTTATAGGGATAACTTTATGGCTGCCAATAACTGAAAGCAAGGATTGCCTAGGCCTCTACAGATTGTTGAAGTTACTTGCAACATGACTTTCAAAATGTTTTGATCATTCAAGCCTGTTTTACAGACAACATTTGGGCTAACGAGACTGAAAGAAGCAATATTTAATGACACAGCTCCTTTTTGTGTCCTTTCCATTATCTTGATAAACTTGCATTTTGCTCATTGCATATTTTTCCTTAAAAAAAGAAAAATGAAAGGGGAAAAAAGCCTCAAAAGCCTGGTGTCTGGGGGTCATTTTCAAGTAGGGATGCCACTAATTCCTAGTTACCTCTAAATAAGAGAGTGAGCTGGATTGCATAGTAGTTCTGCTTTTTATAGGAGTCTTTCCTAGTAAGGCTTATTGCATATATAGAACAGTTAAATTTTAAACGCACCACACACCCACCCACACATTTTGTAAACACAAGTCATTTCTTTAAACAGCCACACAAGTGCCTTTTCTGGTAGTAGGTTATTAACACATGTTCATTTGAAGTTTACCAACACTTTTTTTTTTTTTTAATGAGGACCTCTGCAATGCTAAGAATTGCGTGGAAAGGAAAATATATTATGAAGACTATTAGCATAAAAAATTTAATGTGATAAATTATGAGAAAGCATAACTGAAATTCATAACAGATGAAAATTCAAAAAGGAAAAGACATGTGGAATAGTATTTGAAGATGCTTCCCCGGAGCCTGGGCCAAGTTTCTGGGGTCCAGATGACATAAGCCCTCCACCAGTGAAGGTCTGTCCTAATAAGAGCATGTGAGTAATAATGATCTTGGGGAGGCTCTTTAACATCCACATTTCACTGAAGGCTTTTCCTGCAAAAGGTTTCAAAAAAAAAGGGGGGGGGGATGGGGATACCCTACATGTTGGTATACTTCCCTCAACTTCACACTCCAGTCGCTAGAAAAGTAAAGTGGGAGAAATACCTCACAAATCGCTCTGTAAGTTGCTTGACAAAATCGTAAATTTCAAGCCAGTTATTGGCCACACTCCAAGACCTGAAAAAAAGAAAAAGAAAAGGAAAGAAAGAAATAGAACGGATCAGAAAAACAAACATGCACATGGGGCCGCTTCGAGAATCAAAGTCACAATACCAGTAATGAAACTTCCGGTGCTACAAGAATTGAGAAAGTCAACCCATCTTTGGGGACCACCTGCCTGCTAATAGTTTGGAGCCGGACCCCCGCTCTTTAAAACAAACACAGCCCACTTCCCAGGAAATGCAAACCGCACAGGGTTGGTTAACCCTAGGCATTTCCTGGGATAAAACCAAGCAAACTTTAGCCAGAGTGACGGGGTGAGGACAGGGAGGCTGACAGACAGTCTGGTCTGGGTTCCAGGGGCCCAGAAGGCTACCCCCAGTGGCCGCATTTCCATTTCCCAGGAGGCCCTTGGACTGGCAAGCAGGGACTACCCCACTTTCCCCGAGTCCAGCACCTCTGGACGACTCCTACCACCACCCCCGAGCCAGCAAAGATCCCAAAGCGCTGGCCCTCTGCCCGGAAATAGCAACAAGGTAGCCATCCACGGGTTTCTCACTCCTCTCCCCAGGGCGCGCGCACATCTTGGCTTCCCCAGCCACAACTCACCCACGGCCACCCGCCCCACAAGCCACGGGACCCCCTCTGGCACTCACTTGTCCAGGACAAAGTAGAGATCAAAGGCACCTCTGCAGCTGGGCTGCTCCTGGGCGCTCAGCAGCCCCCCGGGGCCGCCGAGCGCCAGCAGCCACAGCCCCTGGACCAGCCAGCTCCCCGGACTGCGCGCCAGCGACAGCCGCGCCACCATCCTGCGGCGGGGCCTGCGGCTCCGTCAGCTCACGGCCCCCTCGGCTGGGCTCCCCGGGACGCGGCGGTGGCAGGAGCCACCCAGGACCCTGGGGCGGGAGAACGACGAGCAGCGAGGACGCCGGCGCCTGGAGCAGCGGAACCCACTCCCTGACCGAGGGAGGGAGACGGGCTGGGAGGGAGGTCCACAGAGGACAAAGGGAGACTCTGCAGCCGCAGCCGCAGCTGCCGCTGCCGCCGGAATCCAGACGAATCCCGGCGGAGAGCAATCAGTCCTTTCCCAGCGGATCCGGAGAGTTTCTGCAGACAAGGAGGGCCCGGGCGACAGCGCGCGGAAGAAGTTCCTCCCCGGCCTCCAGACCAGCCTCCAGCTCCCTCCTAGGACCGGACCCCGAGTCCCATGCCTCGGGGTGGCCTGAAGCCCGGCGGCGGCAGTGCGCGGCGGGCAGCCGCCCCCCGGACGCCACGACGGCGGCACGAACTCAGAGCGGAGGTCCGGGTCCTCTGGTTCCTTCCCTTCCTCCGGCGGCCCAACTCCCCCGGGCACTGCAAACTTTCTTCCTTGTGCTCGGCGGCCCCGGCGCGGCGCGGCCGGGCGGTACCCTTCAGGGGAGGAGGCTGAGCGGCCCCGGGCGAGTGGCTCCGAGTGGCCACTCCAACCAAAGCCAAGAGCGCAACCCGGCCAAGTCCCGGCTCCGCGGGGGCGGGGCCTGATCTGAAGCCCGCAGCCACACCAGCACACTTGTGCGTTCTTGCCTGGTTGAAAATGACTAATGCTTGCCAAATTTTGGGAAGAGGAGGAGTTTAGAAAAACAAATGTCCTGCAGACGCTGAGCATACCCATATATCCTGCAGGCCTGGTCTATTTCAGCAGCTGGAGCCGCTGAGATCGAAGACCAAAGACTAACAATTGCAAAGGGGGGCGATAGACTCTTCCGGCCCACCCCCACTACCACAAGCACACACACTCTTTTTACTTCCCCAACTCTCCACCTAGGAAGGCAACTTCTTCTTTTTCTATTATAAACCTACTTTGTAGTTTCATCTCGCCAAGCCAAGGCAAGATGTGTGTGTTGGGGGGGGGGGGGGGAGGGGGAAGAAATCTCTAGGAGTGGAAAATTGTACTTCAAAATATTTTTTTTTCCACTGTCATTTACCCTAATCTCCAAATATTAAAAATTTCATCTTGAGGCAAGCCAGGCTGCCTTACCAAACTAGTGCAGGAGCTGAAGTTTGCTACATTCGAATTCTCTGTGTAGTCAATCTACACTCCCCCCACCCCCTCCTTTCTCCTTTCCACCACTTCCACCTAAGTCTTCTGCCTTCTCCTGGTTGAAACTGGCTTTTAGAACTTAAAATGACTGACAGTAATATGATGTGTCACCTCCTCCTTTGTGTTTTAACTAAAGCAATGCTTTGTGATAAAAAGTTCACATAGTATTTAATTGCATATTGCCTTTTACTATCTCTTCTGTTTGTTGTCATGTGTATGCAACTTCTCATTGAAGTTATTTTTGATATACAACCGGATTTGTTTATAAGCATTTTGAGAATAGAAACCAGTCACTTTAACAAAGATTTACTATCAATTATCTATTAGTACTTACAGTTAAAGCACAGAACAAGGTGACAAGCACCTGCTTTCACCAAGCTTAAGGTCTGGTCAAGGAAGAAAAACAGACAAAAATAAATAAATACATGTCCATATTAAAAGGTGGTTTGCAGAGATTTAAAATATTTTAATATCATAGAGAATAATTGACTAGATGAGGAAACAAAAGAAGGCAGTTATTCCAGGAGCTGAAAGAGGACACATTCCCAGCTCCTGCAACTCTCCATAGACATTAACTTAGCACATTCAAGAAGCAGAAAGACAGTCATGTGGCTGGAGCTGCGTGGGTAAGATGAAGTAAGAGTGGTAGGCAGAGGCCACATTATGTGATGCTTTGTAAACTGTGATAAAGATTTCAGATATTTTATATTAGGTGTGCTAAGAACCCATTAGATGATTTTAACCCAGAGGGTAGGATAGGGGATAAAGTAATAAGATCTATGTTTTTCAAAGATGATTCGTGTTGATAGGATACAATGGACTTGGAGGAACAAGAATGAAAGGAAGGAGACCAGTTAGGAGACTATATCATCCTACAGCAGCTAAACCGAGAAAAATGAACGGATAGGAGCTTCAATAAATACAGATGGACCCTCAGTTTCGAAATATCTGCCACTTGGAGATGGAAATTCTAGTACCATCCACTCGACCCACCAGTTCTTAATTGATGGGTCGGGGAAGGTATTGATGGGGCTATGGTAATCAGGTAGGCAGATATGAGCAGAGCATGGACAATGGGCCAAATACAAAAGGCCACTAAGATGGGATCGCATCTGCAGTGTGACCTTTCTTCCCTAGCAATAGCATCTAGGCCTTGGTTGTATTTCAGCTCTAGGCCCAGAAAAGCAGCAAAACCAGATAAACAATGAGACTCCAGGGCTGACCTCAGGACCAGCTGCATTGAATAATGACTATGCCTGTGACATATCCTCATGATGAAGTATTTTAAACTCACATTTATTGGCTTTCTTTTCTCCTAGCTTCTTGACTCTTTGCTCATCTTCTGGGACTCCACAAACTGATCTCAGAAACTATCTTCTTTTAGTCCCAAAATAAAACAGAATACTTTAAAATTTGTCCTTTCTCCAATTCCCAGGCCCTAGTCAAGTCCTTCCACTCAGTTCCTCTTTCCTCACAACAAAGCCAGTAGAGGTGATTGATATACTGAAGTTTGTCACCATTTTGTTTGTTTGGGTAATTAGTTCAGCCCAGTTCTAGAACTCTTTTCATGTTTTTCATTGGCACATATAAGAGTCTCAGCAAAGCAGGGACGTGGCCTCTCCTGGCACAGACCAATAATTAATCGATAATTATATAATTATCAGAATCACTTTCACCTAATAAAAATCGGTGGGAAATTCATTAGTTACTGTCCTGATCTGTTCCAGATGAGGGTTGTCTAGGGAGAGGGGACTCTCGGTGCTAAAACTGGGGCAGTCCCTGGGATAGTCCTTGGTGAAGGAGGCTGTTGGTCTCCGAATTCCCAAACAATAATGAGGGCAGACTTGGGATCTCACCAAGCCAAGTAGAAGTAGCAGTAACAATAGCAACACCTTTTCTTCTCCTCTACCAGGCGAAAGGACTGGGGCATTGCAACAGCTAGACACTAGCCAGGTTAAGGTTTCAAAGTTACTTTTGCACCATAGCAGACATTCTGGAACTCCGTTTAACTTTCAGTTTTAAATCAAGAATGGGATAAGGAATGTAACTTTTTAAGCAGAGAGAGAGAAAACGAAAGGGGATATTAGAGAGGGAAAGCAGAGAGGAAGAGAGAGACGTGGGGCTAGACTGAATTATTCAGATAAATAAATCTAAAATATTTTTATCAAATTATCTAGATTTCTGCTGAAGTATTTGGCTTCACAATCCATACTGGTCCCTACTCTTTGAAAATTATTCTTTGTATCAAATCAAACTTCAAATTCAATGTTAGAATTTATCACCTCATTATAAAAAAACTAGAAGCCCGGTGCACGAAATTCGTGCATGGAGGGGGGTTGTCCCTCAGCCCAGCTTGTACCCTCTCCAATCTGGGACCCCTGGAGGGATGTCCGACTGCCCGATTAGGCCCGATCCTGGTGGGATCGGGCCTAAACAGGCAGTCGGACATCCCTCTCACAATCCAAGACTGCTGGCTCCCAACTGCTCGCCTGCCTGCCTTCCTGATTGCCCCTGACCGCTTCTGCCTGCCAGCCTGATCACCCCCTAACCACTCCGCTGCCAGCCTGATTGATGCTTAACTGCTCCCCTGCAAGCCTGTTTGCCCCCAACTTCCCTCCTCTGCTGGCTTGGTCACCCCTAACTGCCCTCTCCTGCAGGGTTGATCACCTCCAACTGCCCTCCCTTGCAGGCCTGTTCCCTCTCAACTGCCCTCCCTTGCAGGCCGGGTGCCTCCCAACTGCCCTCCCCTGCTGGCCATCTTGTGTCCACATGGGGGCAGCCATCTTTGACCACATGGGGGCAGCTAGATTGTGTGTTGCAGTGATGATCAGTCTGCATATTACTCTTTTATTAGATAGGATAGAGGCCTGGTGCATGGGTGGGGGCCAGCTGGTTTGCCCTGAAGGGTGTCCCGGATCAGGTTGGGGTTCCCTTGGGGCGTGGGGCAGCCTGAGCCAGGGGCCTGTGGTGGTTTGCAGGCTGGCCACACCCCCTGGCAACCCAAGCGGAGGCCCTGGTATCTGGAATTTATTTTCCTTCTACAATTGAAACTTTATAGCCTGGAGCGGAGCCAAGCCTGCTGCTCCCTCCGCGGCCGGCAGGCATTTATATTGCAGTTAATTCACCTTCTATAATTGAAACTTTGTAACCTTAAGCGGGTGGGCCCGGACAGGGTGTGCGGAAAGGTTTGCTTCCCCTGTTGCCACTGGCAACCCTGGCTTGCTCTCTCAAGCTCCGTTCTGCCGCCATTTCTGTTTGAATTTGTTTACTTTCTATAATTGAAACTTTGTAGCTTGAGTGCAGGCGGAAAGGTTGGCTTGCTCTGTTACCTGAGAAACCTTGCTCTCTGTGGCTGTAGCCATCTTGGTTGGGTTAATTTGCATACTTGCTCTGATTGGCTTGTGGGTGTGTCGAAGGTATGGTCAATTTGCACATTACCTTTTTATTAGGTAGGATATGCTACTGAATACGAAACCCTTTTAAGCCCGGTTTTACATACTTACTAGTAGAGTAGCTTGAGGTTGACACCTGATGGCCAAAAGTGTTCACGAGGCCCTCTTGCACCTGCAGAGCTCCCTTGGACTTCTTGTTCAATTTTATTTAATTATTTCTTTACTAGCTTTTATTTAACAAATATTTGGTACCTACTATGTATCTGACAATCTTCTAAGCACACATTTTATACCCACTCCTCTCAGGAATTCACCTCTCCAACATCCTATCCTTAATTTATTTCTATGTCTCCCACCCAGACAAACAATAAACAGGAGGGGCAAATAAGCAACAATAATAAACATAAGAAAGTGAAATAAATGTATCCTTTCTGTGTAAAAAATCATGTGATCTATATTATTTACAAGTAGATATCTTTGTGTTACATCCGCAACAACAAACACGACTCTCCTGGAAGTGAAGAACCACACTGGAAGTGAATCATTGTCACATCACATGCAGAGTGATTCATTACACAGCTCCAGTGATTCAGAGGAAAAAAGTAAATCCTCAGTGCCCATAGGTGACAAAGCTTATTTAAACTTTTATCAGGTACAGTCATTAAAGAGCTAGACTTCCCCAATGTCTGAACTAGTTCCTGAAAGGAAACAAAATGATTCTACCTCAAAATTAATATCTCCATGTATGACAACTAAAGGATGTCAACCAATGACAGAATGATTACCAACATCTGTGTTTGGGA
Source organism: Eptesicus fuscus (assembly GCF_027574615.1). Taxonomy (NCBI): domain Eukaryota; kingdom Metazoa; phylum Chordata; class Mammalia; order Chiroptera; family Vespertilionidae; genus Eptesicus; species Eptesicus fuscus. The sequence continues at coordinate 66,285,015 of NC_072474.1, read as the reverse complement.
TCGAATGCGTTTTAAATCCAGTTTTCCAGAAACAGACCTGCGACTCTGAGCTTGGCATGCAGGAGGTGTATTGGAGCATGCTCTCAGGAGCAAACACTATGACAGGTGCGAGAAGCAGGAATGTTCAGAGGGAAAGTTGAACATGATGAAGTTGCAAAGGAGGCCTCAGCCAACCTCAGGGGTAGCTCCTGGAGTTGAAATGGTCTTTCATAGTTGTCCTGATTTCAGTGACACAGTGAGGCCAGGGTTGTGTGTCTCCTCCTGGACCATTCATTCAATGTGGCTGACCCTGTAGAGGGAGCATAACTGGGGACAAGGCAGCTTTCTTTGGCTCAAGGCAATTTTAAGGAGGAACTCAATGGTGAGCTGTCAGCAGCCAGACTCCTGGCTTTGGGGAATGAGTGCCTCAGTCTTGATGAAGGAATCTAGGTGATGCAACTATAGCATCTAGAACGCCCACGAAAATCCAAGCCACCTGGCAGCTTGTTTGATGAAATGTGCAATGTCAGACCTTCACAAACCAGGTCAGACTCAGAATGGCGTTCTGGAATGATAAAATCTATACCTGCCCTCTAACTGCATCCCTTCCTCCCATGCCCTCTATCATAGACCTGGTCCAGGTCAGTTTCTCAATTCTCAGTGGAATTATTCTAATAGTATTCTGTCTCCCATACCTTTTACACACTGCAATGTGACTTATTTCTGAAGTGTAAAAGCCAATCACTTATCTAATAACTGCCAAAGAAATCTCATTCCCTGACAATTTAAGGCCCTCCACAGTAGCATCACAAATTAGCTCTATTATCACCGCTAACAAGTCCCCTTATGTACTCTGTGTCCCCTTATGTAATTATGTACATACACAATTATACCTTTGGTCTTATCTCATTTTGTACCCCCATTTCTCTGATACCACATTCCACACATCAAATCCTATCTCTGATTTATCTGCTCTTCCATTCCCTTAATGAACAATTCAGGTCAAAAGCCACTAAGTAGGGGCAAGAAATGGTGTCAGGGAAAAGAGGAGCTCAAATGGTCCTACACAGGGTGTCCAAGGCCAAGCAGATGGAGGAGTGTCCCCTGGTGCAGGGAGGGGCATCCTGGCATGGGGTATTGGAGCCAAGAAAAGTAAGAGAGATGTCCACATGCGAAGGCTGTGGCCCAACATGAAGAGTCAAAGAACAAGCCAGGCGAGGAGGTTATGTGTGTGTGCGACATGTATGTAGAGGCTGCACTGCCCAATGTGTGGTTTCTGAGCCTACATGAGGGGAGGAGGACTTCTTTATGGGGGAAGCTCATCGTGGAGGAGATGGAGCACCATCATGGACTTCTGTGCAGGGGTGTCACCCCACTGCAGGGTGTCAGAGCACGAACAGGAAGGGAGAGAGAGTAGAAGATGAGTTGTCCATAATGTGGAGCAGGAGTGGGGCAAGCAGGGGGAAAGGACTTCCGAACAAGGAGCAGCCAGGCATGGGAATGAAAACCCATGTAATGGAGGGGAGATTCTTTTCAGAATCTCCCCCATAAGTTGTCTGAAAATCTGGGGATGGGCTGTAGAAAGTGCCCTGGCAGAGTGGCAGCCACGTGATGAGTTTGACAGCCTGGGTAGCAATGCAGGTTGGTGGTGGGGTCAGCTCCTGCAGGTTGAGGCTCACAGTGGTGATGAGAAATTGTTACAGACGGGAGACTGATAAATTAAGTAAGCATAGATCATGGGAGCCATGTTTTCACCACCAGAGAAGGAAGTTACACGTAAGGAAATGGGGAAATAGTTATGTTTCTCATTGGTCTTTGATGCATGTTGACACAACTTGATTCCTAAACCAGCTTTCAAATTCAAATCATGTTGCTGTTTATCAGCATTCCACCTGGGGGAGAGGTGGAAATCAAAGAAAAGAGAAAATAAAAGTTACCTGGCATGGTGGACCCTGTGGGTAAACCCAACACTGATCCAACTCCCCTTTAACACGTCCTTCTGCACATTAGAAAAAGCTTAAAATAGACATCTCCTAGACTCCCCCCTACAGGCGGGTTTCCTCATGATTTGGAATCTGACCGTACAGGCTCAGGCCAGACTCTGACTCAGAACTGAGTCCCATGGGGAGAGAGGCAGGACATGGGGTGTCCTTTTTGCTGGTGCAGGTCCTGACAGAGGCAGCCTGCAGGAGGCAGCAGTTGGGGGCCCATTCGATGGATCTGGGGTTCATCTACTCCCTGATCACAGCAGAGAGCAGCTCCCTTGCAGCTCGTGCTGGGGTGTGCTCTGGGAGTTGTTGATGGGAGCTCAGCCTTCCCTCTCCTTCTTCAGCAACCAAATGCCTCTGGGAGCTATTTACACCCTTCACACGCCCCTTTCGCTTAAAGGAGCTAGAGCAGATTCTGTTTTCAAAGGCATTGACAAGTCCTAACACTCCATCGTCTCTATAAACCTTAAATCAGTCATTTTGTTGGCATTTATAATTAAAAGGTTATACATGGAAAAAAGGTAAGAAATTGTGAAGTTTTAAATTATCCATGGCACTCATTTGATATTATTCCTCCTCCAAGGGAAACATAGATACCCTAGAGGAAAAAGAGAAGTAGATTTTAAAAAAGAAGATCCAATCTACTTATTTCAGAATACTGCAAGATGAGGACAAATCCTTTAAGCTACCCATGGAAATAGAGGTAGAAATTATAAATAACAAAATTCAAAGATTAGGAGTGAATATAAATAGAAGCAGACAATTCAGAAGGGAAATGAAGCAAGTTGCAGCAAGCACTTAAAACCTGTATCACTTTGTGAAACAATGTCACCCCAATAAATTCAATTTTAAAATTGCAAAGGACATAAGCAGTCTTTCAATCTGCCACTCCCAAATTATTTTAAACAAATAAATTGCATATATATACCTACTTCTAAGAGATTACAATGTACAATAGCTTAGAAGAATTTAAATTACTATTGCAGTCTTTATTTCATAGTATGTTGTGATAACATAAAACTTAAAAATAACAATAAAAACAAATTTGGATGGCAAGTTATAGATTTTAGTGCTTCTGTCTACATTGTCTTTTTGATTAAAAAAAACACTTTTATTTTACAATCAGCTGGCTTTAAAACTGGGTGCATTAAAAATTAACAGTATTCAATCTCAATTCCTCCTTACCTATCACTTTCCTCAAAAGAAACAAACAAACAAACAAAACAACAACAACAAAAACTGGCTTATCCTGGGTCTGACACCTAAATCAGGATGTTCTCAGCCAGCGCTTTCAGCTAAGGGACTTCAGATTTGGCTAGTCTCACTCTCTTGCCTGTAATCTGCTGTGGGAGAGAAAGGGGAACCCTATACCTGTGTCTCTACCATTCTCAAAAAGTAAAAAAGAAAATAAAATATATATATATATTGCTTTTAAGCTAAGCACTAATTTAAAGACTTTGCAGGCAACACGAAAGAGAAAACTTTCTTTTGCTTGCTTCAAACTTGTTTTATAACAGTTTAAACAGCCACAGTGTTTTTGCTCCAGGATATTTAAGCTTTGGTACAAACTAGTTTTTTAGATAAAAAAAGTTTGAAATGTAATTTTGCTATTTGGAGTGCTTACCATAAGTCCTACAATTAAAACGATTTTTCATATTTTGGAGGCCTTGCGTTTCTCATGGAAACCGCTTGATTAGTGCATATCCAACTTTATTTTAACAGCACATATGGCACATAGATTATCTATCCCAGTTTTCGTAAGAAGTTCTTTGAAAGGAGCAGTAGGAGAGTTGTCAATCCCCAAATGGCCAGTGGGTTTCATATGGAGCGAATTTGGCTAGCAAAAATGCCAACTTCCGTTCAGCAACCCTGGACCACAGTGCCTGAGGATATTTTTTAAAGATTAGTAAACCAGAGGTTTGCTTTTGACCTTGATCTTTATATGGAGTTAACACTTCTTCATCAAATAAAGGGAGCTTCAATGTGAAGAAATCCATCTTTATAAGTATTAAAAATTTATTTATCAAATAACTTTCTAATGCCTATTCTCTGCAAAGCACTGATCTGTGGTCTTTAGGATACACAGTCTATTCCCAGAGATACTCTAGGTAGATAATCTATTTATTAAACTAAAATACTTTTAAAATAACCATGATACAGGTTTATGGTTATTTTTTAACCATATGTGATGTGATGGGGTATAATCCCAAAGAGGGAGAAATTACTGCTAGTTGGAGAGATAAGAGTTGGTAAAGGACAGAACATTCAACCTGCAACTTGAAAAAGAAAATTGAGCCCTAACCAGTTTGGCTCAGTGGATAGAGCGTCAGCCTGTGGACTGAAGGGTCCCAGGTTCGATTCCGGTCAAGGGCATGTACCTTGGTTGTGGGCACATCCCCAGTTGGGGGTGTGCAGGAGGCAGCTGATCAATGTTTCCCTCTCGTTGATGTTTCTAGCTCTCTATCCCTCTCCCTTCCTCTCTGTAAAAAATAAATAAAATATATTTTAAAAAAGAAAATTGAAGAAAGAAAGGCATAGCCAGCTTCTATATCTGAGGGTAGGGTCTGGCATCATTAATTAAGATGGGGAGAAGAGCAAGCATATTAAAAAAAAAAAGGGGGGGGCCCTAGCCGGTTGGTTCAGTGGATAGAGCATAGGTGGGCAGACTGAAGGGTCCCTAGTTCAATTCTGGTCAAGGGCACATACCTCAGTTGCAGGTTCCCCAGCCCTGGTCAGGGTGCATGCAGTAGGCAACCAATTGATGTGCCCCTCTCACATGGATGTTTCTCTCTCTGTCTCTCCCTCTCCCTTCCACTTGCTCTAAAAAATCAATGGAAAAATATCCTCAGATAAAGTGTAACAAAAAAAAAAAAAAAGGCACAAATCTATGACTACCTCTTTACCTATTTCATAGTATTACCTGTATCCTGATATTAGCACTGAGTTTTAGTCATATATTTTATCATGCTATCTTCAGAATATTGTCATCATCCTCTTAACCAGTAATAAGACTATATATTACCTTAAAGTTGATGCAAAGGCACCTCTTGTGGAAAATGGGCTTGGAGAAACAACTGTCTCCCCTCTGCCCCATCCCTGCCCTCATCCAAGGGACCAGAAGCATTGAGTAGTGAGTGAACAGAGTATCTCCTGGGCACAGAAAGAAATATAATGTCAGTAAAGCCCTGAGTGTGTGAAGGGATGGAGTACAAAGCCAAGTGATAGAGCTGGCTGAGATCCAATTGAAGAAGGTTTTAGGTCAATCCCACATACGATCTGTTTTGTGGATAAGGTTTTGTCCGACACAGCCATGCCCATTTGCTTGAATATTACCTGTGACTATTTCTGTTACCACAGCAAGGTTGAATGGTTGAGACAGAAGCTATATAGTCCACAAGCCTAAAATATTTACTATCTCACCTTTAATGACAAGGTTTGCCAGACTTTGCCTTAAGACATTTTAGTGTGAGCATTTTCGAGTAGACAAAATGGAGACAATAATAAATTTTAAACATCAGAGGGGTCCAATTCAATAGTGCTACACTTTTAGAAGGATAACCAGGTGCTGTGGCAAGATAAATTGGAGAGGAAAGATACCGAGAAGCTGAGAGCGCTTAAAACTATTTTCAAAATAAGCCAAAACCGGTTTGGCTCAGTGGATAGAGCGTCGGCCTGCGGACTCAAGGGTCCCAGGTTCGATTCCAGTCAAGGGCATGTACCTTGGTTGCGGGCACATCCCCAGTAGGGGGTGTGCAAAAGGCAGCTGATCGATGTTTCTGACTCTCTATCCCTCTCTCTTCCTCTCTGTAAAAAATCAATAAAATATATTAAAAAAAAAAACTATTTTCAAAATAAATAAAACTTACTATTATTGTATTGCTTTTTATCTTGTGTTCAATGAAATATTAAAGTCTAGATTGACTCAAAACTGTAAATTTAACAGTAAATCAGAAGAAAAGCACTCCTAGGGGTGGGAAGGTAAGGGCCTCAGAGAAATACATGTATTTTGAAGGTAAGAGATGCTGGGAAAGAAGTTGGAGATTGGGCACCTGTGCATGAGACTGTGGGTGAGAAGGCTCAAAGGAAACATAACATGGGACATCTCATTGTTGGAACAGGGTCCCAGAAGGTTTTGACAATAATAAGCCTGCATTTACAAACTAAAGTCTTGAATCCAATCCATTGGGTTCACTCCAAGGAAGAAGTAAACTAGGTAAAGACAAAAGGAAGCATCACTAAGCTCCAGAGTGTCTCACAGAGTGTCTCAAAAATTCTACTTATGAGGAACCAAGATGGTGGCATAAGATAAACACCTAATTGTTGCCTACCACAACAATTTTGAAACTACAACTGGAAAACAGAGCGCACACCGTCCAGAACCACCGGAAAGCTGGCAGAGTGGAAAACCTACAACTAGAGATAAAAAGAGAGGGGGACGCTGAGCCTCAGGAGCTGTGGAGGTGCGGAGATCCGTGAGAGCGGAAAGGGCGGGCGGCTGAATACGCGGCAGGCTTGCTCGCAGTGGCGGAGAGGGAGGGCAGCAGACGCTGCGTGGCTAGCTTTCTCGTTTGGGAGAAAAACAACCTCTCGACTGCACTGAAATCCAGCTGCGGTCGGGGAGACACTGGTCTGTTTGGCAGCCAGCGAGGCTTGAAAGCTGCCTTCTCTCAGAGGTGCGCACCCATTGATTAGGGCACGGAGAAACCTGCCCTGTTAGGGCGGCGCAGACCGAAACCAAGTTTGTCTGCGCCATTCTGAGACTCCGCCCCATCCAAGCTGAGCACAGCCCTCCCAGTGACTGGATTTCTCACTCGGGAGAAAAACAAAACCTCCGGTCTGCACTGAAATCCAGCCCCGGCTGGGGAGAAACTGGTCTGTTTGGCAGCGGGAGAGGCTCGAGAGCTGCCTTCTCTCAGAGGCGCGCAGCCATTAATTCCGGCACGAAGAACCCGCCCCTCTTAGGGCGGAGCAGACGGGAAACCAAAGCTTGTCGGCGCCACCCTGAGACTCCGCCCCATCCAAGCTGAGCACAGAAGCTCTCCCAGCGGGGACACTGCTGATCCTCACAGCAAACTGGCTTGGAGATCAACTCCCGCCAGTGATACCAACAATCCCAACCACTCTGAAGTCCAGTTTCTGGGGACACGCGGGGGACCCAGATGCCTACGGGTCTCTCGGTCATCGGTCGGAGAGTGAGAGTGACTTTTCTGTTGGTGTGGATGACACCAGATTTCAACCACTCTCATAAGGGATACATTCAAGAGGCAGACTCAGTGAGCACCAAAGCCCTACTGTGTCTCCAGCACAACAATTCTTCCGTTATAGACACAGCAGGTCCTCACAACCAATTGGACTGGAGGTCAATTCTTCCCAGTGTACCAACAGCAAGCAGGGCTTTTAACTACACCAAGACTTTCCACACAGCCCACAAAGTGGAGTACCAAGAGCGACCACCTAGGGTGATTGGGGAAGCTGAGCTACCGGCCCCTATAGGTTACCGACCACACAAAGCCACTCCATCAACACAGGGAGGCAGCCGAAATGTGGAGACATCGAAGTATGTCACAAGTAGGAGAGATAGATGAAAGCAAACTAATGGACAACACAGTGTTCAGAACCATATTTATAAGGTTGCTCAAGAATCTTCTAAAAACCGCTGAGAAACTTGAAGAGACCTTCAAGGACCTAAATGAGAATACCAAAAAAATGGAAAAGGACCAGTCAGAAATTATGCATACACTGTCTGAAATAAAGAATATACAGAGTAGACCACCGCACCTGAAGAGTCAAACCAAAGATCTGGAATATGAGGAAGAAAAAAAACACCCAACCAGAGAGGTGGGAAGAAAGAAGAATCCAAAAGTGTGAGGATAGCGTAAGGAGCCTCCGGGATGGCTTTAAGCGTACCAATATCCAAATTTTTGGGGTGCCAGAAGAGAGAGAGCAAGATACTGAAAACCTATTTGAAGAAATAATGATAGAAAACTTCCCCCACCTGATGAAAGAAATAGACTTACAAGTTCAGGAAGCGCATAGAACCCCAAACAAGAGGAATCCAAAGAGGACCACACCAAGACACATCATAATTAAAATGCCAAGGGCAAAAGACAAAGAGAGAATCTTACAAGCAGCAAGAGAAAAACAGTTAGTTACCTACAAGGGAGCACCCATACGACTGTCAGCTGATTTCTCAACAGAAACTATGCAGGCCAGACGGGAATGGCAAGAAATATTCAAAGTGATGAATAGCAGGAACCTACAACCAAGACTACTCTACCCAGCAAAGTTATCATTCAGAATTGAAGGGCAGATAAGGAGCTTCACAGATAAGAAAAAGCTAAAGGAGTTCATCACCACCAAACCAGTATTATATGAAATGCTGAAAGGTATTCTTTAAAAAGAGGAAAAAGAAGGAAAAGGTGAAGATAAAAATTATGAACAACAAATACATATCTATCAACAAGTGATCCTGAAAATCAAGTGAATTAAAAATCTGAGGAACAGAATAAACTGATGAACATGATAGAATCAGAGGCATAGAATGGGAGTGGATTGATAATTCTCAGGGGGGAAAGGGGTGTCTGTGTGGGGGTGTGGGAAGAGACTGGACAAAAGTCATACACCTATGGATAAGGACAATGGGGGGGGGAGGGAACCGGGTGATGGGGAGATTTGGGGGGAAAAAAAGGAGAAACAATTGTAATAATCTGAACAATAAAGATTTATTAAAAAAAAAAATTCTACTTATACCCAAGTTCTCTGGGGGTTACCTCAACTACTATCTCCCTTGCTCCCATTCAAGTACATTCTTCCATTTCTTGTCTAGACAAACAAGCTCTTCAAGGTTTCCTCATAAAAAGAGAACAATCTGAAAAAAATTCACACTAATATATGCATCACTAATAAATATTTAATGCATTACCTTTCCTAATACTCCAGCTCCACGCTGACCAGCAGTATTTGCATATTTGCCTTAATCTCAAAGAATAAACATCTAATGGCAGAATGCCAGGCATCTGTTGCAGGTGGCTTACTGTCAGGTGTTGTTAACCATGTAGGCTCAAAGGTCTGCAGTTAAGGGGAGGACTGTAATGGAGCCTATGGATGAGACTAGAGTCTAACCAGGCGCCCTCAAACTACGGCCCGCGGGCCACAGGTGGGTGTTTTTTTACTTCAAAATAAGATATGTGCAGTGTGCATAGGAATTTGTTCATAGTTTTTTTTTTTTTAACTATAGTCCGGCCCTCCAACAGTTTGAGGGACAGTGAACTGGCCCCCTGTTTAAAAAGTTTGAGGACCCCTGGAACCTGAAAGGTCCAGGTCCCAATTTCAAATTCCCAGGAAAGGAGACTTTATTGTATTGATTTAGTTTGTATCAGATGTCCACCCTTGATTGTAGCTCAAGTTCAGAGGCATGAACATGTAACCAAAACATGGCAGACAGGGCCCCACCTTGGTGGTGAGAGGACATTTCCTAGAGATTGGGGGTTAGCCAAAGGTATCTTCCACAAGACATGTAGCGCATCTTTTATAAAAAGAGTCCTCAAAGGAGCAGGATTCACTTTCAAAAATTCTACTTACACCCAAGTACTCTGGGGGCTACCTCAGTTCCATAGAGTGCAATATGTGTATTGTTTATATTGACCATATTCTCATGTCCTTTCTGTACAAAAGATTTTTCCCTCACATGAAGCTCAACTAGACAAAGACAAGGATGATAATGGCTTTTACAAATTAATTTTTAACAATTATAGTCAACAGTTTGATTGAGAAGCTAACCAACTATTAAAGAGAAATAAAATGCAGTGCATGGTTTAACACAAGCTTCTGTTTTGGAAACTCTGACCTTAAAAAATTTGCATTTTAAAGGCATTCATTAATGATTTTTTTTTTTTTTTGTGGCACAAATATTGAATGTAAGCCAAGGGAGCAACGTAGACACAAACATCAATATATAAAGAACACTGCAGATAAATTCATTGCACCTTGAGGTGATTAGTTTAAAACTCATTGAATTTCTGGTCTTTGAATTAATGCCTTTTTTGTTCATACATGATATCGTACAAGAAGAATCATGTGGCAGTCAAAAAATAAGCTAACAAAGTTGATATCTTCACCATTCATCATATCCTTGACACTTCTAACAAAATGGTTTTCCACCCTGAATTGACAGTCAAAACAGAGGGACTTCACACAGAATTTTAAACTGCATTCCTGTTAGATGGTATCAGAACACACTACCAAACACATGACATCAAACAAATAATTTCTCTTTTCCCTGGTGCACACTTAAGAAGTGTATCATCCCTGTTAACTAGCAATTTTTCTTACAAGAGTATCTTGTAGGAGATAAAGTGTATTGACATTCTTCATACATAACTGCATGCTGGGATTAAACTGAAAGCTAGTTCCATAGGGAAACGAGGCAAAAAAAAAAAAAAAAAAAAAAAAAGTAGTGTTCTTAAATCTCTTTGTTGTGGCTTAATAAGTTAACAGTGCAGGCTAAAAATGTATATGTTAGTATAAAATAAATTTCTGAAGAAATATGATAAAAATCACCCTTTTGCTAAACAACCACGGCTATTCCATTTCCAGTATGACCAGGACAGCCCTGTAATTGTGTCTGCATCAATTATAGTCAACATTAAAGAGGATTGGCTGTCTCTTTAGTCATAGCTCCACTAGCAAAACAGATATTTAAAATTCTTTATCCTAATGATTCAGGCAAATATTTTGGATGGGGGGGGGGCACTTTCCCTCTTTCTTCCTCTCTTCCTAACATTGCTAACTTAGTTGATTCAATATTTACACACTTGTGTCTCTGAAACATTTATCTATGAGCACATATATATAAACACCTCCCATGTATTAGCCTTAGGACCTGCCTCAGGTAAAGAAATCTTCCTTTTATTTTACCTGCGCTTTCAATTTCTGCATCCTCCTGAAATGAAACATTCTTTGTTTTTCTTCTGACCTTCCTTCTCTGTAGGGCTCTGTTTGGAGTTCTCATATAAATGGTACAGCCTGACACACAGCTGCTTTCTAGAAAACATATGATATCTTCTAGATGAGAAAGCCGAGGCACAGAGAATCAACCTCCTGACATAGCCCAGTGCAGTTTTCTTTCCACTATGCCTTGGCCCTTGGTCGGCAGGACCTTCCTATCCAAGGGCGTGGCTTCTATGAGAAGCCCTCTCTGCACAGCTCTCTGCTGCTAGAATCTATTCCTTCCTGCCCTGTGCCTACCTCATCCGTTATATGTCATCTCTCCATTAGGCTATGCAATTTGAATGTTTTCCATCTATTTTCTGCTGGAAACCTGATTGGTACGGCCCGCCCCTACACAGCATCCTCCGACTCTCTACTGACTTCCAATCCACTTCCCATTTCTACCATGCTCAGTCTCAGCTACTCTCTCCCTTGCTCCCATTCAAGTACATTCTTCCATTTCTTGTCTAGACAAACAAGCTCTTCAAGGTTTCCTCATAAAAAGAGAACAATCTGAAAAAAATTCACACTAATATATGCATCACTAATAAATATTTAATGCATTACCTTTCCTAATACTCCAACTCCACGCTGACCAGCAGTATTTGCATGTTTGCCTTAATCTCAAAGAATAAGCATCTAATGGCAGAATGCCAGGCATCTGTTGCAGGTGGCTTACTGTCAGGTGTTGTTAACCATGTAGGCTCAAAGGTCTGCAGTTAAGGGGAGGGAGTGTTGCCAGAGCTGCATTTCAAAGCTACTTTTAAAGCACCTAACTCACCTTTTACTTTGAATCTGGCTGCTGATATAAGCACCTAATAGATAAAAATTTGATAGGTAATGTTAGACAATAGTAAAAGAATGTACTCTAATGGAAAGTTCCAAAAGCGTTTTCTATTTTGGATGCTTGTGTATGATCTCCAAGTCTAAGCACATGGGCAGTTTGCTTAACTGAAAAAAACAAACAACTCAAAGAGATAATATAGTCAAATATTTTTCAATTAACGTATTTTTGTTATTCTGTGCAAATACTTATCTTCCGGTTTAATATGAATGCAAGAAGTCTTATGTACATTTCAATTAAATAAAATACAAATTTAAAAAATATAACCATTTGAAATTTTCCTATGGACTTAAAAAAATAGACACATTGAAGAGGATTGGTAATTAGATTGTCTGTACATTATCAAATAATAACCCAAATAAAAATATGCTTCCAGACATGTACAGATGGCTGTTTTATAATCACTGAAACCTAAGAAATGATGAAATATGGCTGGCCTTTAGGTTTCCTGGATAAAGTCTATTACAGCATGATTTAGCATCTGAGGAGCCAGAGGATCTATAACAAGTGTTATCACCAAAACAATGTGGGATAAAGTCTTGAGCTTAGCAGAAATAAGAAAGCAGCCTGGGGCCTGGGCAACCTTCTGTCTGGCCTGTGGCACCGTTATCCGCCGCAGTATCCAGCCTGTACAGAAACCTTATTTTAATTTCACTTGGGATCCATATGTTTGCACTGACCTTTCTTTACAAAGATGATTTCTTTCCCACATTTTGCTATTTTCTGCTTTCTAAGCATGTGGGTATTTTTTTTTTTTAAGTTCTTTTGGTTTTGTTGAAGTGACATTTCACTAGCTAAGACAAACAAAGCTTCTAACATAAGGATAGTGATTAAAAGAGTTTAATTGCCATGACCAGAAAGCTCAGTGGTTATAGCATCCGCCTGTGCACCAAAGGGTGGAGGGCTTGATTCCAGTTGAGGGCATGTACCCGGGTTGCAGGTTCGATCCCCACCCCAGTTGGGGCACCTGCGGGAGGCAACCAATCCATGTGTCTCTCTCACATCAATGTTTCTCCCCCCCCCACCTCCTCCCCCACCCTTCCCTCTCACACCTCTCTCTCTCTCTCCTTTCCACACTCTCTGAAAATCAATGGAAAACATATCCTCAGGTGAGGGTTGAAAAAAAAAAAGAGTTTGATAGTATTTTAAAGGTACACACAATATAAAGAATTTCACTGACTGTGCAGTCTATATTCTGACACTGGCACCTATGCTTCCATTAATAAATACTATATTTATTAATCCAATAGATAAATCACCTTTAGCTTCATTCTTATCAAAATGAACTCAAGTTCATTTTAGTTAATTTGGGGGTTTATTTTTAATGCACTTATAAGAATATTTTAAAAAGCCATATGGACATGTTAGTCATTTTTAATCCCTAAAGAATCTGGGCTTTTTCATTGTAATTTAAAATATGTAATATTCATCAAGAAGACATGCCTGGAATGTGACTTGATATAAAAGAAGGCTCTAACCTACCCAGCTATACTGAAATACAGCCAGAGAGAAAGTATCACCAGATGATCTACATAAAGTCAAAGAATACAATTCTGTCAGCATACTCTCAGCACCACCCAGAGATGAAGGTGACTTGGCCAGCTAACATGGACATTCTGGTGGCTTGGAAAATACAGACTTACAGTATATTGGGGGACATCAGCTGCCATAATCTGATTATATCAGCCCTTAAAATAATTCCCTAAGTACGTTTTGATTGAATTTCTACCAACCAATTTGAGTTTCCATGGAACTATTTTTTATAGGGGGGAGAATGTGCAAACCAGGTGATGTCAGTATTTTGATTCATTTGGCAGTTGTACTTCTCACTGAAATTTAATAAACAAATTGTCACACTGAGTTATAACATAGGCACCTAAAACAAAGTTATTCTCTCTTTGTTGCTTCTATATCTGTGCTAATATTTAGGCAACTTCCATAGTTTCCTTTTATTTTCACCACTCTTTCCCAATTCCTACCTCCTAAGAAAGCCAACTAGAAAGTGTGACCCTGACTGTTTTACAGGGCAACTATAAAAATAAAGGGGAAGCATAAAAGCGCAAGTACTTTTACTAAATATAATGACTATACGATTTTATAACTGAAATTAGTACACGTACTTTGCACATTGTTAAGTACTCAGTAAATCATTTGGATATATTTATATGTCACCTTGTTCCACAAAGCAGAGTTAAGGTGAGTCAACAGAAGATTATTAGGAACTTTATTTCTCTACATCTTTCTAACTAGAATTGGCTGTTTCTTTTAATCTGGTTCTTTTAACTTAAACATCAAGGACAAATAGAACTGTCCCTTATAGTGTGCTTATCCCTCATTCACTCGTCCTTCTGTTTACATACTGTGTGTGTGTTTACATGTCTGTGCCTATGTGTGTGTATTCACAGTCAACTACTTATTCCTGTTCTTACTCTGAGTTGATTTTCTTCCCATCTTTCCACAAAGCATTGTCATAATAGTATTAGTTAGGCTTTATTGAGTAATATACCAAGTATTTAAATATATTATTTCATTGAATATTCAAAATAACCCTAAGATATTATTTACTGAATGCTTGCTATGTGCTTAGTCCATCCCCCCACACACACACACCCCGACTCATTCACTAAGGAGAGAACTGAGTTTCAGAAAATTTAAGCAACATGACCAAGGTCACAGAGCTCACAGGTAGAAAAGGTGTTTTCAGATATGTTCGACTCTTTGGCACTATATTGATTGTCTTTATATATTTTCTTATTTTTATAAAGTAATACATTTCTCGCTGCACTCCTAAACCTTGATAGGAGAAACAAAATGGATAAATCCATTTTCAAATACTTTAGCAGCATCTTCTGAAGTTATCTCTATATTTCTAATACTATGTAAAAACAACTAACATGCTTATTGTGATATATCTTGATTTCTCACTAAATGACTACATGCTAAAAAATTATAGGATTTAACTCTCTTATACCACTGCCTCACATGCAGACATGTCCTTCCCCCTCCCCCGCATCTTCCTAGAAGAGCTATATTACTGACAATATCTATAGGTCCTTTTTTATGGCCCACAATTCTCCAGAGAAGAATCCTACAATCTCCTGCCTGAAGAATATAACTTGGACCTGCAGTATTCCGGATATTAAGAACCCCCTGGAAAAGGGTTCTCAGGGTCTCATTTTTAGATTGTAGGCTTGCACATTTTCTCATTTTTATGATGATATCTCCATAACTGCTCTTAACTGGATCTGGTATCTCCAAGAACAGAACATTTTTGGTTCAACCAGTTCACCTCCAGGCTTCTGCTTGGGGCAAAGTGAGAGTAAGGAGGAGTGGGAGCCCCTCAGGCAACACTGTCAGCCTCTTCTCCTGCTCTCAGCCCCACCCTGCGTTCTCACCACTGGAAGCACCTTGCGGTTTAAACTTGAGAGCATTTCCAGGATTCAGCAGTTTTAGTTAGCTTACATTTCAACTTTCCTAGATCTTCTAAGTCAGTTACCATTCGTCCATCTGCTTGGCAGCTTCTAAAACTATCCATTGTCCCAAAAATGTACTGGAATGTTGAGTAAGTAATTGAGAGGTGAGATCTTATACTTTGACTTAGCAAGCCAGATCAACCAATGAGAACTCACTTGTCCATGGTGCTCTCAGTATCCTGATATTACCGATAATTTAATTTCCACTTGAATCTATCTGATCAAATAAATTTATGTGAAAATTACTTGTAAGAACCACATTCCCATCAGTCCTATTTCACATAGAATTTTAGCTTGTCTGCTTGCATACAGTCCCTCCCCCGGACTATGTACGCTTCTTGTCAGTATATGCCCAGTGTGAGGCATGCTGCCTGACATATAATTGGTGCTCAATCAATGTATGTTGAAAGAATAAATACAAAGGTCTATCCCTCAGGTAGAGATTTAGTTTAATTCAGTGAGAAAATTTTAGGGTTTATTGTCGTTGTTTTCAAACAGTTATATTGTATCAATACTGGTTTTATGATTATGGAGAACAGCAGCAAACTCTTCACTGTACTTCCTTGTACTTCCTTATTCACAAGTATTGCAAGAATAAGAATCTTTCTTAAAATATTCTACCTAAAGTCTAATTTGGATAGAAATGAGAAGTTCAATTGGAAAACATATATAATATATGTATGTTTTACATTTTAATCTTATTTGCAAACTCAGATGTTCAAGAATTTAATATTATTTCCTTTGTTCTGACAACTAAATTTCAACTCGAGTAGAAAGTCCCTGAAGTAAGTAAGCAATCTCAGCCTATCCCAGTGACTCCCACTCCCTTTTCCAGGATGCATCTCCAATCTGAGAATGCATCTCCACTCTTCAATACCAAAGTGGGGGAAGGGGTGGTAAAATCTGGTTATCAGTGTTATCTGCCCACACATGTGCCAACCAAGTTCAGTCTGCAAAGGGGGAAGGGATGGAGGATAAGCTCAGGAGGAAGGATAGTGAGAATGAAAAATGTCAGGAAAAAGTTGATTCATATCTCAAAAATGTTATCCCATCTTCTCCAGTTGGAATCCCATGTGATTGATCTACTCCAGTTTTTATTTTAATATTTCTCTGTCCACACTTCTTCCTTGTTCAAGCTCTCTGCACCCCCCTCCCCCTCCCACATTCCCCCAGTGGTTTATTTCACCAGGCCCAGGCTGTTTGTTTCTGTCTCACAGTTGTGCGGCCTCCAATAGGGTGGGATAACCAGGCTAAGCCAAGCTATCCAGATAACGTCACTCCTGGCAGGAAGAGAGATTTGCAACATTAACGCACATTGCAACCTCCTCACATTCCGGACACTCCCAGGAATCCTGGGGCCCACTTTTACAAAACTGGCTCTCGGCTTCATTCATCTGGCAGCCAAGACCCATAAACTAAATCTGGTTTCTAGCAACAGCAGTGGTAACAACAATATCAAAACTGGTTTGGGCCATTCCACAAATGTAAAAATGTGTTTTTTATTGGCTTTGACAAATATTCCTGTAATTTCTGGAGACCACCAACAACCATTATTTTTACTGAGAACTTGACTTTTTATGACTCATAACAACAATAACAACTGACATACAGTGAACCCTTTTCTAAGCTTAGGCTAAATGGTTTAAATAAACTATCTCACTAAATCGTCATCATAGAATTATAGAGAGGAGTCAGATTACTTGTCTAAAGTCACAAAATTTGTAAATACTGAGTCCAGAATTAACCAAGAATCATACCAGAACCTTAACTCTTAACCACTATCATATTCAGCCAACCAAACTGACATAAGAATTTTAAACTAATCTGTAACTTAAAAGATACAACCATGGAGGGACCTGGAGAGTATCATGCTAAGTGAAATAAGTCAGTTAGAGAAAGACAAGTACCACATGATCCCACCCATATATGGAATCTAATTAACACAATAAGTTGATGAACAGAGTGGATCCAGAGATAGGGAAGCATGGAACAGTGTGGAATCTTGGAGGGAAGGTGGGGGAGGGTGGGTGGGTGGGAGGTAATCAACCAAAGACCTTATATGCATAACCCATGGGCACCGACAATAGGGTAGTGAAGTCCTGGGGCAGGGGAGAGGTGGATGGGGCCCAGACTGGAAGGGATCAATGGGGGGTTTGGGGGGAAACATGTGTAATACTTTCAACAATAAATATTTTAAAAAAATAAGATAGTACCAGAAAGTTAAATATCATTAGGAAAAAATAGAAATTCAGACTCATGTTAACTGTACTAGGCTAAAACAATTTTTATTTTTCAATTAAAATACTAGCACAGATATATAATTAAAATCAAAATGTATTTTGAAGAAAGCAACAATAAATATGTCCACTTTGTAAATTTTAGAAGCACATTCATAACTATCACAATGGTGAAACCACTAACTAGAACATCAAAAACAAAACAAAGTAAAGAAATTTATCCCATTCCATTTCTGCCTCTATTCCTTTTTTTTAAACTTTCTTCTCCTGATACTTGAATATAAAATACTATGGAAACATACATTTCTTTAACCTCATGTTATGAAAAAGCAGCTGAGATAATTGAACCATCACAAAACCAGGATCAGAAACTATAGTACAAACTCCACCACTAACCAGCCATGAGAATTTAGTAAATGTGTTTCTTAATCTCTATACCTTAAAGAAACATTCTGTAAAATAAGAAGGCTGGACTGAATAAATTTGCAGATTCTTTCCAGCTAGAACATTCTATTATTTTAATGATGCAGCTCAAATAATAATTTTTTTTTTAAACTAGAAGCCCCAAAGGGGGCTTTTGACAAAGAAAAAATCTGACAGGAAATGAAAAATAATTAAGGATTTATCATTACAGATAAACCCAAAGTTCCATATTTCTAAAGGTAAGTAATCCTATCTTCTCAATGATTATATCATATAAATACAGTTAAAAATAACCCAATAATAGCATTTTTGTACCATAGGAAAACTTCTATCTTAAATACTACTCCACCTCTTTGTTTCACTGCTACCTTTTTTCATTTTATTTATCTTTATTGTTCAGAGTGTTATAGATGCCCCCCATGTTTCCCCCATTGCTCCCCTTCACCTGGTTCCCAACCCACTCCAGGCCTTCACCACACTATTGTCTGTCTCCATGTGCGAGGCATATATAGGGTACCTCCAAAAAATGTATATACACACTTGGAATAACTATAAAGGCAGTGTTTATTGAAATACATTGCATTTTCAAAATTAAGCCAATCAGGTGTTAAAGTATGAATACATTTTTCGGGACACCCTGTATGCGTATAAGTTCTTTGGTTAATCTCTTCCCACCCACCCCAATCCCCCTTCCCTCTGAGATCAGTCAGTCTGTGACATGCTTCCATACCTCCGGACCTATTTTGTTTACCAGATTATTTTGTTAATTACTGCTAATTATTATTCTAGGTTTCACCTTATACATAATTTGCTCCAAGCACTTTTCCCTGACTCCCTCTGGAGAAAAATAAATGTACCCTCTATGTATCCTAGTACTCTATGCATTTCCTAATAGAGACTTTTTATAATTTATTGTGATTGCTTAAATTGACTCTTCTTCCAATAATATCATAAGTTATTACTGAGCATTTATCTCTCTTGCTCATCAGCAGGCCTTTTTAATGTTAATTTCTTTAGGTTGAAGAAAGTCTTATGACCCAATATGACAGAAGAATTCATTGAAAAGAAGGGACTGTAATCAAACTATGTAAAGCTCACTGAAAAATTTAAAATAAGCACTTTACACAGATAACCTCACTCAATCTAGCATTCCTATATACATATAATTAATCTCACAACTGATAGCCAATAATTCATAATCTGTAGGTATATTAATGTAAGTCAAAGTGGGAGAATTGATTAGGAGCTATCTTATATGTTCCTAGTTTGAAGCCTCTCTCTTATTTGCAAATTGTTGAAAATTTGCCTCTTTCTAATGCCTTTGGGAAGAAAAATAAACATACCTTTCCTATGTAAACCCCCTCAATTATCTACACTAATAAAAAAGAAACATGAAAATTGACCATCCCTCCGCTACTCCCACCAGCCAATCAGGAGTGAGTATGCAAATTAACTCAACAAAGATGGTGACAGCCATGGAGCTGGAGTGAGCAGGAGGCTTGGGTTGCCCCCGGCAATGGAGGAAGCCAAGTTTCCTGCCCACCCTGGCCTCCACTCAAGGATGGGCTGGGGGCCTGGGTCACTGTGGGGTGTGGCCAGCCTGAAGACGGCCCTCAGCCCCTTACCCAGGCTGGCCACACCCCCATGGGGTGAGGGTCCCCGCTGGGAGGCTTGGCCACCCTGAAAACAGCTCTCAGCACCTCACCCAGGCTGGCGAGGCACCCCAGCAGGACCCCCCACCCTGAAGGGGGTTTGGCCAGCCTGAAAATGGCCCTCAGCCCTTTACCCAGGCTGGCCTTGCCCCCATAAAGTAAGAGTCCCTGTTTGGGGCTGTGGCCAGCCTGCAAACCACCACAGGCCCCTCGCCCAGGCTGCCCCACACCCCAAGGGAACCCCCACCCTGATCTGGGACACCCTTCAGGGAAAACCAGCCAGCCCCCACCCATGCACCAAGATAGGCCTCCATCTATACTAATAAAAGGGCAATATGCTAATTAGACAGGGAGACCTTCCAGGAGACCTTCCAGACGTTCTTCTGGCCAAAGCCATGGTGGTGGGGCCAAAGTAGAGGAGGTTAGAGGCCAGGAGGGGAGGGCAGTTGTGGGTGAAGAGGCTGGTGGAGAGGGCCATTAGGGGTGATCAGGCCAGTGGGGAGGGGCAGTTGGGGGTGAGCAGACCAGCAGGGGGGCCAGTTGGGGATGAGCAGGCCGTCAGTGGGGGTCAGTTCTGGGTGATCAGGACAGCGGGGGGGGGGGCAGTTGGGAGAAAACAGGCTGGTGGGGGGGCATTTGCGGGTGACAGGCTGGTGGCAGGGGGCAGTTGGGGGTAAGCAGGCTGGCAGGCAGAGTGGTTAGGGGCAATCAGGCAGGCAGGCAGGTGAGCGGTTAGGAGCCAGCAGTCCCGGATTGCGAGAGGGATGTCCAACTGCCAGTTTAGGCCTGATCCCTGTAAACTGGCAGTAGGACATCCTTTGAGGGGTCCCAGATTGGAGAGGGTGCAGGCCAGGCTGAGGGACACCCCCCCCCATGCACAAATTTCATGCACCGGGCCACTAGTTTTGTTATAAAAACATAATTACACCACCTTCAAATGTACAAATCCCAAGCTCACTAGAAATGCCAGTAAGGCTGAATCAAAGGCCAAAAGCTAATAATAACATAGAACAAATATGCCTTCTGCATCGAAGGGTCCTTATACATATTCAGAATAATATAAAATACTTTACCTGTCCCAACTTAACTGCTATTAATAAAACTTATAGCCCTGGCATGTGTGGCTCAGTTGGCTGGTCATTGTTCCATGCACTGAAAGGTCGCTGGTTCAATACCTGGTTAGGGCACATGCCCAGGTTGCAGGCTCAATCTTCCATAGGGGTGCCTGTAGGAGGCAACAAATCAATGTTTCTTTCTCACATGGACATTTCTCTCTCTCTCTCTCTCTCTCTCTCTCTCCCTTCCTTCCTCTCTAAAAATCATTAAAAACATATTTTTTAAAAATAAAAAATATAGGAAAAAAGATGGTGACTAACAAGAAGGTAGGGAGGGAGAGTGTGTGAGAGAGTGAGGGAGCGATAGAGGAGTGTGTGGACGTGTGTGGTGTGTGTGTGTGTGTGTGTGTGTGTGTGTGAGCTAGGGACAGTTAGATCCTGTAGGTCTTCCAAGGGGCTGCAAAAATGAGCAGTCTTAGCCGAAACCGGTTTGGCTCAGTGGATAAAGCATTGGCCTGCGGACTCAAGGGTCCCAGGTTTGATTCCGGTCAAGGGCATGTACCTTCGTTGCGGGCACATCCCCAGTTGGGGGTGTGCAGGAGGCGGCTGATCAATGTTTCTCTCTCATCGATGTTTCTGACTCTCTATCCCTCTCTCTTCCTCTCTGTAAAAAATCAATAAAATATATATTTTTTTAAAAAATGGGCAGTCTTAGATAGTGAAACCCCACTGCCACCACAGACACTCCAGGGGAAGCCAACATGGGCACAGAGACCATGCCATCTTGAAAAACAGAACTGCTTGAAACTAGGATCCTAGCCTCACCACCACCCAATCTGGTCTCAGACGCAAACCAGGACCCTGCAACCACTAGGGACAAAGACCTGCCACCACAGCTGCATATCCACAGACACCAAGAATCCAGACATCCAGGCCACAGATTTCTGTGAGTTACAGAGCCCATCCCCCTCCCCGCAGCCTTGCTGCAGTGCCTTAGGAACTGCTGGTCCCACCCCACGCAAGCAGGCCCACCCACACAGGGCGGCTCCAGCTCCACTACCCGAATTTGAGCCTGGGCGCACAAACACTGGGAACCTGCTCCCTGCAGAGACCAGACCCCACACCCACACAGGGCGGCTCCGGCCCTGCTGCTCAAATTTGAGCCTGGGTGTGTGAACACTGGGAACCTGCTTGCTGCAGAGACCAAAACCCAAGCCAACACAGGGAAGCTCCGCCCAGCTGCCCGAATTTGAGCCTGGACACGCGAACACTGGAAACCTGCTTGCCGCAGAGCCCAGGGCCCATGCCCACACAGGGTGGCTCCAGCTCCACTGCCTGAATTTGAGTCTGGGCGTGCAAGCACTGGGAACCTGATTCCCACAGAGTGCAAGTGCGTGCTACTGGACCCCATGCCCACACAGGGCAGCAGTGCCACCTGACTTTGATACTGGGCAAGCGCACACGGAAGTCTGTTTTTCACAGCACAGGAGTGGACCTCCTGCTGACAGGGCAGCTGTGCAACCCGGTTGCCCAAGCAGACCAGGGACCCTGATTCTATGCGTGAGAGGCAGCACTGAGAACCAGTGACTTGACTCTGTTTCTCATCACACACACCTGGGATTCCTGATTCCCAGTGCATGCATACTAAGAGCCAGTGACTCCTACTCTCGGCGCATGCACACACAAGGACCCTGATTCTCAGCGCAAGGCCGCACCAAGCAACAGAGACTCCAATACTTGATTCTCAGCGCAGGAACAGGGGGACTATGATTCCTGGCATGAGCTAGGGGACTCTGATTTTTGGAACACACCAGAGGGGTCTCTTTATCAGCGCGGCACAGGTGGGGTTCTTGATTCTAGGTGCGTGCATGAGGCTTCTCTGAGTGCCAGTGACTCTGATCCTGGGCAAGTATGATTCCCACCAACCCACGGCAGCCACATGTCTTGGTGTCAGAGTTCCTCAGTGACACTCGGGTGGTATGAAGCTCCCACTGCACACAACTCGGTAATTGAACCTTCTGGTGATAGTCAGAATGGGGAGACAATGAAACAATCCCCAGAGGATAGAAAAAAAAGGAATCAGCAAGAAAGGAAATAAGTGAAAGTGAGGCATGCAACATGACAGAAAAAGAATTCAGAGTAATGGTCATACTGTTCATATACCACATGGACGAGAAAATCAACAACCTATGCAAAAATCAGGAAGAAATCAAAAGTGATATAGATACAATCAAAAACACTATGAAAGGTTTCAACAGTAGACTAGAAGAAACAGAGTACAGAATAAGTGAGTTAGAAGACAAGGTAGAGAAATGAGCTCAATCTGAACACAACTGGAGAAAATAATTAAAAAGCAGGAGGAGAGCCTAAGGGAGCTTTGGGACAACACAAAACCCAGTAAAATACGTATAATAGGGCTGCCATAAGGACAAGAAGAGCAGCAAGGATTAGAAAATCTATTTGAAGAAATTATGACAGAAAACTTCCCTGATTTGGGGAAGAAAAAAGCCACACAAGTACAGAGAGTCCCAAGCAAGATGAATTCCAAAAGACCCACACCAAGACACATCATAATTACAATGGCAAATGTTAACAACAAAGAGAGAATCTTAAAGGTTGTAAGAGAGAGACAGAGAGTTACCTACAAAGGATCCCCCATCAAATTATCAAATGATTTCTCAGCAGAAACATATCAAACTAGAAAGGAACAGAAGGAAGTATACAAAGTGATGCAAAGCAAAGGACTGAGTCCAAGAATACTCTATCCAGCAAGGCTATCAATCAAAATTGAAAGGGAAATTAGGAGGTTCTCAGACAAAAGAAGGCTAAGGGAGTTTATCACTACCAAGCCAGCAATGCAAGAAATGCTAAAGGGAATTCTGTAAAAAGAAGAAATAGAAAGGGAGGAAGGAACACAGGCATAAAGTAAAGAAATGGCTACAAGCAAATACCTATCAATAATAACATCAAATGTAAATGGATTAAATGCTTAATCCATTTAAAAGACATCGAGTGAATGATTGGATAATAAAACATGACCCATATATATGCTGTCTACAGGAGACCCACCTCAGAACAAGGGACTCACACAGACTGAAAGTGAAGGGATGGAAAAATATCTACCATGCAAATGGAAATGAAAAAAAAAGCTGGGATAGCAATACTTATATTTGAAAAAATAGACCTCAAAGTGAAGACCATAACAAGAGATAAGAAAGGTCACTTCATAATTCTAAAAGGATCGATACAACAAGAGGATATAACTCTGGTAAACATTTAGGTACCCAATGCAGGAGCACCAAATACATTAAAAAAAAAAAAAAAAAAAAAACTTCTGGAAGATATCAGGGGAGAGATTGACAGCAACACAATCATAGTAGGAGACTTTAATACCCAGATTAACATCACTGGATAAATCCACTAGACAAAAAATTTAGCAAAGAAACATCAATCCTAAATGACTCACTAGATCAGATGGACTTAATCAACATCTTTAGAACATTCCACCCCAAAAGTACAGAATATACATTCTTCTCAAGCACACATGAGACATTTTCAAAGAAAGACCACATATTGGGACACGGGCAACGTCTCTCCAAATTCAAAAGGATTGAAATCATATCAAGTATCTTCTCAGATCACAATGGCATAAAATTAGAAATCAACTAGAGTAAAAACAGCCACAAAAATTCAAACACTTGAAGGCGGAATAATAAACTATTAAACAACGAGAGGGTCACCAAGAGATCAAAGAAGAAATAAAAATAAAAAAAAAACATCTTGGAAACAAACAACAATGAAAACACAACAATTCAAAATTTTTGGGACACAGTGAAAGCAATCCTGAGAGGGAAGTTCATAGCATTACAGGCCTACCTCCAAAAAAAAGAAAAAGAAAAAAAGAAAAACTGGTAATAAACCATCTAATTCTGTAACTTGAAGAATTAGAAAGAGAGCAACAAGGAAAGCCCAGTGTGAGCAGAAGGAAGGAAATAATAAATATCAGAGTGGAAATAAATGACATAGTGACAAAAACAAAACAAAACAAACAAACAAACAAACAAAAAACAATACAAAAGATCAATGAAACCAAGAGCCGGTTCTTTGAAAGAATAAACAAGATTGATGAACCTCTAGCCAGGCGAACCAAGAAGCAAAGAGAGAGGACTCAAATAAACAAAATCAGAAACGAAAGCGGTGAAATAAAAACAGACCCCACAGAAATACGAAGAATCATTAAAAATACTATGAGCAACTCAACTCCAAAAAACTGGTTAACCTAGAAGAAATAGATATATTCCTAGAAAAATATGACCTTCCAAAACTCAACCAGGAGGAATAAAAATATTCGAATAGGCCAATAACTATGGAGGAAATTGAAGCAATAATAAAAAAAACAACTTCCAACAAACAAAAGCCCTGGACCAGACAGCTTCACAGGGTAGTTTTATCAAACATTCAAAGAAGAAATAAAACCTATCTTCCTCAGACTATTCAAAAAAATTCAAGAGGAAGGAGCACTTCAAAGCTCTTTCTATGAAGCCAGCATTACCCTAATACCAAAACCAGATAAAGACAACACAATGAAAGAGAACTACAGGACAATATCCCTCATGAACATAGACGCCAAAATCCTCAACAAAATTCCAGTAAATCAAATACAGCATTACATTAGAAAGATCATACACCATGACCAAGTGGGAGTTATTCTGGGAATGCAAGGATGGTACAATATCCACAAATCAATAAATGTGATATACCACATAAACAAACTGAGAGATAAAAAACATATAATCATATCCATTGATGCAGAAAAAGCATTTGACAAAATCCAACATCCTTTCTTGATAAAAACTCTCAGCAAAGTGGAAATAGAAGGATTATACCTCAACATAATAAAAGCCATATATGACAAACCCACAGCCAACATCATACTCAATGGACAAAAACTAAAACCATTTCCCCTAAGAACAGGAACAAGACAGAGATGCCCACTCTCACTACTCCTGTTCGACATAGTAAGTAATGGAAGTACTAGCCATTGCAATCAGACAAGAAGAAGAAATAAAAGGCATCCAAATTGGAAAAGAAGAAGTAAAACTGTCCTTATTCACAGATGACATGATATTGTATGTAGAAAACCCCAAAGACTCCATCAAAAAACTACTAGACTTAATAAATGAATTTGGCAATGTAGCAGGATACAAAATTAACACCCAGAAGTCTATGGCTTTTCTATAAACCAATAATGAACTCACAGAAAGAGAAATTTAAAAAGGAATCCCATTTACCATCACACCAAAAAAATTAAGATACCTAGGAATAAACTAAACTAAGGAGGTAAAAGACCTATATGCGGAAAACTACAGGACACTGAAAAAAGAGACAGAGGAAGACTTAAACAGATGGAAGAACATACCATGTTCATGGATTGGTAGAATCAACATCATTAAAATGTCCATACTACCCAAAGCAATCTATAGATTCAATGCACGCCCCATTAAAATACCAATGGCATATTTTATAGACCTAGAAAGAACTCCAAAAATTCATCTGGAATAAAAAAAGACCCCGAATAGCCACAGCAATCCTGAGAAAGAAGAACAAAGTAGGTGATATCTCAATACCAGATTTCAAGCTGTATTACAAAGCCACTATTCTCAAAACAGCCTGGTACTGGCACAAGAACAAACATATAGATCAATGGAATAGAATAGAGAACCCAGATATCGACCCAAATCACTATGCTCAATTAATATTTGACAAAGGAGGCATGAACATACAATGGAGTCAAGATAGTCTCTTCAATAAATGGTCTTGGGAGAATTGGACAGATACATGCAAAAAAATGAAACTAGATCACCAACTTACACCATACAGACAAATAAATTAAAAATGGATAAAGGACTTAAACATAAGATGAAAAACCATAAAAATACTAGAGGAATCCACAGGCAGAGAAATCTCAGACATATGCCGAAACAATTTCTTCACCAATACCACTCCTAGGGCAATGGAAATAAACTAATGGGACTACATCAAAATAAAAAGCTTTTGCACAGAAAAAGAAACCATCAACAAAACAACAAGAAAGCCCACTGTATGGGAGAACATATTTGCAAATGCTATCACTGATAAAGGTTTAATCTCCAACATCTACAGGGAGCTTATACAACTTAATAAAAGGAAGATAAATGATCCAATAAAAAAATGGGCAATAGACCTAAATAGAATCTTTTCGAAAGAAGACAGAAGGGATGCCAATAGACATATGAAAACATGCTCAAAGTCACTAATTATCCAAGAGATGCAAATCAAAACGACAATGTGGTATCATCTCACACATGTCAGAATGGCAATCATCAACGAATCAACAAAGGACAAGTACTGGCGAGGATGCGGAGAATCCTCGTGCACTGCTGGTGGGAATGCAGACTGGTGCAGCCACTGTGGAGAACAGTATGGAGTTTTCTCAAAAAACTAAAAATGGAACTCCCATTTGACCTAGTAATCCCACTTCTAGGAATATATCCCAAGAAACTAGAAACACCAATCAGAAAGGATATATGCACCTCTATGTTCATAGCAGCACAATTCACCATAGCTAAGATTTGGAAACAGCCTAAATGCCCATCAGCAGATGAGTGAATTAGAAAACTATGGTACATCTACACAATGGAGTACTATGCTACTATAAAAAAGAAGGAATCCTTACCATTTGCAGCAGCATGGATGGACCTGGAGAGCATCATGTTAAGTGAAATAAGCCAGGCAATGAAAGAAAAATACCACATGATCCCACTCATTTATGGAAAATAAAGAACATTATAACCTGATGAACAAAAAGATAGATACAGAGGCAGTAAAGCACTGAACAGACTAGCAAATTACAGCGGGAATGCTGGGAGTTTTGGGGACTGGGGGAAAGAGATCAACCATAGGACTTGTATGCATGCATATAAGCACAACCAATGGATACAAGACATTGAGGGGTGGGGGTGGGGGGTGAGGGCTTGCGATAGGGGGTAGGGGAGGCTGGGGGAAGATCAATGGGGGGAAAAAGAGACATATGTAGTATTATTTGTAATACTTTAAACAATAAAATAAAATTTTAAAAAATAAAAATAAAGAAAACTTACATTAATAAAAATAGGACTTGTGCACATTGGTAAAGCAGACCAATAGGGAAAATAGAATAGGTGATATAGTATATTTTTAATTTTTTTTAAGTATAAAATATGTGTTATTTAAAGTATGTGTAGTTTTGGCTCAGTGGATAAAGCAGCCACCTATGGACTAAAGGGTCCTGGGTTTGATTCTGGCTAAGGGCACAAGCCTGGGTTGCAGGCTTGATCCCTAGTGGGGGGGCGTGCAGGAGGCAGCCAATCAATGATTCCCTCTCATCACTGATGTTTCTATCTCTCTTTCCCTCTCTTCTTCTCTGAAATCAATAAATATACTTTTTAAAAGAAAAGTCTAAGAAAAAGAAAGGCACATGTAGTTCCAACAATGTAAAACAAAACATCAAAACTGGAGGAGACAAAAGAGATCCTTTAGCTCATTTTAACAGAAAGGAAACTATCAGAATTATTAAATGAGTAAAAGTGAAAGAACTCCTCAACCAGTGTTTCCATAGAAGACTATTTAAACCTTAATAATTAAAAAAAAAATGGGGGTATGGTATATTGCTTCTTCAAGGCTATGCTGTTCCACCTCAGCTAATTTGACCTTCTGTTCTTTATTCATCTAAAATCTGGAGTGAATTCTGTCTCCAACTTCTCTCTTGTCCCTCTGCTTTGCATTCCCCACAGCTGGTTTGGGTCTAGTTCTTCTTTGTGTATGTTAAGAAAAATACACCGAATGAAAGGTACCGCTACCACTTCATTCATTTTATAAAACTCTCAGGTTCCAAGATTTTCCTCTAAACTTCTCTTAAAGAAAGAAAAATCCTTACTTAGAATAACAAGGGGTCACTCCTTCACCAGGACTAGGGATGGAAAGAAATAATAACCAAGGGAGAAAAAGTGATTTTTTAAAAAAACTGCTTTTAGTGGTGTTTGGAGAAAATTAGGTAAATATTTATGCAAAGACAGCTTTGCAGAACACACCGAGCTGCATCAGAACCGCTTGCTCCAGCGCACACAGGCAGCCGCACAGTTGGATCGACAGCCTGAAAAGCAGATGTGCCAATTTCCTGTATTTGATTATGATGATTCCTAATTATGCCAAAGCTGTGGCAATGTCCTTCCCTAGAATGACTCTTAATTTTGTTTTGCTAAACCACACACAACCTGTTTTGGATGTGTAATTCATTGTCACGTTAAGTCTATGAAATACTCATTCGCTTGCCTATAGTTCTGGGGACAATGGCTCACAGGGATGCTGCTTTCTTTTTAATTTGGCATTCTCAAGCACGCAGGGGGAAAGAAAGGAGATGTGCACGGTGATGGAGCCATGCTGCTCAACATCAGTGAGGCTTAGGCTTTTCCTCCAACGCCTACAAATGAAAAGAATACTTTTATGTAGCTGTTCCTAAAAGGGCAGTTTTCTTGCTTTACTTATGTTTACATTCACAATGTCATTATCAACAAAAAACTCAGCACTATTAACAATTAGGCAGGGACAATAAGCCAGAGAAAGCTGGTAATACCTGTATCAAATTTAACAAAATTAACAAATAGCTTGGCCATCGAAGTGCTTAACCTAATTGTATGATGGTTGGAGGGGGAAAACGGAAATACAACTGATTCAATAGTCATAGAACCTTCCATTGAGCTTTGCACTTCTCTAGCATATGCATCTAAAAGAACATGTGCTAACCTGGACTTTTATAGATACACTCTTTTGCATTTCTGACACCACGATTGATATTCATATTGGCATTTTAATTTAAATTGTATTTTTCACTTACAGTCCTTTATTTACAATGCACAACAATCCTATGAGGTCATTATTATTATTATCTTTATTTATAGACTAGAGGCCCAGTGCATGAAATTCGTGTACGGGGGGGGGGGGTTGTCCCTCAGCCCAGCCTGCACCCTCTCCAATCTGGGACCCCTCGAGGGATGTCCGGCTGTCTGGTAGGATCGGGCCTAAACGGACAGTCGGACATCCCCCTCACAATCCAGGACTGCTAGCTCCCAACTGCTCACCTGCCTACCTTCCTGATTGCCCCTAACCACTTCTGCCTCCCAGCCTGATCACCCCCTAAGCACTCCTCTGCCAGTCTGATTGATGCCTAACTGCTCCCCTGCCAGCCTGATTGCCCCTAACTGCCCTCCCTTGCAGGCCTGGGTCCCCCCCAACTGCCCTTCCCTGCAGGCCCGCTCACCCCCAACTTCCCTCCTCTGCTGGCCTGGTCCCTCCCAACTGCCCTTCCCTGCTGGCCTGATCACCCAAAATTGCCCTCCTCTGCTGGCCTGGTCCCTCCCAACTGCCCTTCCCTGATGGCCATCTTGTGGCAGTCATCTTGTGTCCACATGGGGCAGCCATCTTGTATGTTGGAGTGATGGTCAATTTGCATATTACTCTTTTATTAGATAGGATAGAGGCCTGGTGCATGGGTGGGGGTGGGCTGGTTTGTCCTGAAAGGTGTCCCAGATCAGGGTGGGGGTTCCCTTGGGGTGTGGGGCGGCCTGGGTGAGGGGCATGTGGTGGTTTGCAGGCTGGCCACACCCCCCCTCCAACGACCCAAGTGGAGGCCCTGGTATCTGGGATTTATTCATCTTCTATAATTGAAACTTTGTAGCCTTGAGCGGAGACCAGGGCAGGCCAGGGCTGTGGGAAGCTTGGCTTCCTCCATCGCCAGGGGCAACTCAAGCCTCCTGATCTCTCCAGCTTCGTGGCTGCTGCCATTTTTTGGGGGATTTATTTATCTTCTATAATTGAAACTTTGTAGCCTTGAGCGGAGGCCAGGGCCAGCAAGAGCAGGTGGGAAGCTTGGCTTCCTCCATTGCCAGGGAAACCCAAGTCTCCTGCTCTCTCTGTGGCCGCAGCCATCTTGGTTGGGTTAATTTGAGTACTCCCTCCTGATTGGCTGGTGGGCGTGCCTTGTGGGCATAGCAGAGGTATGGTCAATTTGCATGTTTCTCTTTTATTAGTATAGATGTAGAAAACAGTACAGAGAGGTTAAATTAGGTATTCAAAGTGTGCAGTAGAATGAACTAGTACTTAACCTTCAATTTGTACATAAATCAAAAATTATTTATAAAGCACCTATTTATTAACTAGGCTTTATCCTTTTGAAAAACAGTGACATAGGCAAAGCTTGAGTTTGGTCCCTTCCAGTCTCAAACTTTAACAAATTGTAAATATGTCTCTCTCCCTCTAAGGCTCTACTGGCTTCCTGCTTCTCCATGTATGAGGAATCAACACCAGCTCTTCTACCTCAGATTATGGATCTTTCTCTTCAATCTTCTCTCAAAACTTATCTACTGGGAGAACCAAGATGGCAGAATAAGTAAACACCTGTACTTGCTGCCTCTCACAACCACATCAAAATTACAACTAAAAGACAGAACAACTAACATCCAGAACCACGGGAAAGTGGAAGTACTACAACCAGAGAGGTAAAGAAGAAAGCTCATTGAGACTGGTAGGAGGTTCAGAGGCACAGAACGGGCTCGCAAGCATATGCGCTGCTTTTTTAATTGGGAGGGAGATACAAGCTCCCGCTTGCTCTGAACTCCAGTTCCAGGCAAGACTCTGGGGGACCCAGACACATATAGGGAGAAACTGGACTGTTTGGCATCAGGGCAGGAACGCAAGGGTGGCTTTCTTTCAGATGGCGGTGCTCACAGTGGTCATTGTTCCTGCGCTGGGACCTCTCTGGTACAGGGCTGACTGGCAGCCATTGCTGTTTGCTCCACCCTAGTGATTCCCTGAGATCCTGCCCCACCCAATTTATAACCCCACCCAAGCTGTTCGCAGTGGCTTTTGCATATGAATGGCCTGTCATTTCTCAGCCTAAAACCTATCAAACAGGCAGCAGCTGAGTCAGGGAGCCCCAAAGCTATCAAAAGGAGGCCCAAGGCTGGCAGCAGCAGTCTTCCTTGCTTCACAGCTGGGCCTCATCTGGGCATTTCCAAATCTGATACAAAGAGGAGGAATCTGCTGATCTCTCTGTAGCTCCTGCTGGGTGGCCCCAGGCAGTGGCTGACTTTGCACCTCCTTGGAGATCCAAGAGCCAGTGTACCCAGTGGTCAGTGTGAGAGCATACCAGATTACAACTCCTCACATCCATAAGTGACACACTCAAGGGGCAGACTCAGTGAGCACCAAAGCCCCACTGTAGCAAGTCCTACCCCATAAGAGTATCTCCTGCACAGCAGCTCTTCCATTGTAGACATAGCTGGTCTTCACAGCCAATTGGCCTGGAGGTCAATTCCTCCCAGTGATAACAACAGCAATCAAGACTTAACTACAATAAGACTGTGCACACAGCCCACAAAGGGGTGCACCAAGTGTGTCCACCTCAGGTGATTGGAGAGGCTCAGACATTTGGCCCTATAGGACACCTACCACACAAGGCCACTCTATCAACTCAAGGAGACTTAGCAGCTACCCAATACAAAGAAACAAACACAGGGAATCAGCCAAAATGCAGAGACAAAGAAACACGTTGCTCTGTTGACTAATGAGTTTGCCGACTACTGGACTAGAGGATCCCAAGAATCAAGTCAAAGATTGAAAATATGAGGAAGCAAAAAACACCCATCCAGAAGAGATAAAAGAAAAAGGAATCCAAAAATATGAAGATAGTGTAAGGAGCCTCTGGGACAACTTCAAGCATACCAACATCTGAATGATGGGGGTGCCAGAAGAAGAGAGAGAGCAAGATACTTAAAACCTTTTTGAAGAAATAATGACAGAAAACTACCCTTACCTGGTAAAAGAAATAGACTTACAAGTCCAGGAAGCTCAGAGAACCCCAAACAAAAGGAATCCAAAGAGGACCACACCAAGACACATCATAATTAAAGTGCCAAGGGCAAAAGACAAAGAGAGAATCTTAAAAGCAGCAAGAGAAAAACAGTTACCTACAAGGGAGTACCCATACGACTGTCAGCTGATTTCTCAACAGAAACTATGCAGGCCAGATAGGAGTGGCAAGAAATATTCAAAGTGATGAATAGCAAGAACCTACAACCAAGATTACCCAGTAAAGCTATCATTCAGAATTGAATGTCAGATAAAGAGCTTCACAGACAAGAAAAAGCTGAAGGAGTTCATCACCACCAAACAAGTATTATATTAAATGCTGAAGGGTATTCTTTTAGAAGAGGAAGAAGAAGAAAAAGGTAAAGATAAAAATTATGAACAACAAAGTGACAACGAATACATATCTATCAACAAGTGAATCTAAAAATCAAATGAATAAAAAATCTGATGAACAGGATAAACTGGTGAATGTAATAGAATCAGGGGCTTGGTAATGGAGCAGACTGATAATTCTCAGGGGGAAGAGAGTGTGGGGGTGTGGGAAGAGATTGGACAAGTATCTTACACGTATGGATGAGGACAGTTGGGGGTGCAAGGGCCTGGTGTGGCGTGGGAACCGGGTGGAGGGGAGCTATGGTGTGAAGAGGAACATCTGTAATAATTTGAACAATAAAGATTTTAAAAAACTTATCTACTTTACCTCTTTACAAAACTAATCCAGAATCACTCACTATGGAAAAACTTTGAGACTTCATTGTGATTTGCACTATAACAGAAGATAGATGAAGAGAGTATCTGTCTGTTTCCTTTATTTTGCATTCCCAGTAAAACCCTGAAAGGTGCCAGGAACAACATAGGTCTCAATAAATATTTGTTAAATGAATACAGTTGTAGCCCATCCTTAAACTCATAAAGGAACTACCTAACTGACTTTATTTGGATTCCCCCCAAACAGAGTATCAGACAAGGACTTAGATTGTTGTAGTTAATTTGGAACTTGAGCCCTGGAAACAGGAATGATGGAGTCGGGGTAATGAATTAGGGCAGAAGAAAAAGATAATGTAAGGTTTCATAACGAAGGATGCTTTCTAGGTAATAGGAGCCCCGAACCTCTTCACTGTGCACAGCACATTTGCAGAACTGTCCCCTTGAGAAATAGGAGGCAGAAGCACTTATCAGTGGGCTCTGTGATTGAGGGTCACCCTGGGAGCATCAATACCCCCACACTTCCAAGAAGCACCAATAGATTCCCATGGCTTTGGAGAAGGTTCTGAGGAAGAAAGTAGAAAGATCCAGGATAGTAGATGATATCAACATGAAGTGAGTTGGAACTCACACATAACTAAATGTGAGAGCAACAGCTAAAATTAGTGGGCAGAAGGGATATGGAACAAAAAAAACACACACACACATTTGCTTCATCAACACAAATGGGGAAAAATAGATATTTATTCTATGTCAGAAACTAGAAGAATTTCTGGAATTTTAGAAATTCTGGAAGATCATCTTCTGGTGACTTTATTAATCGATGTCTCAAACACTGCAACTTCTCTTTTAGTTATTCAGCAAAGTTGAAAGGCACTTAAAATTCAGTTCAAACTTATAAAGATGCCACAAGCTAAATAATAAGATTCTTAACCATATGTTCAAATAGAAAAGAGAAGTCCAGTGTATATTGTTAAGTTAACTTTCACCTGAAGATTGAAATAGCCCTTTTAGAAGAAATTCTCACATTACTTAAATATGATAAAGGTTGTTTCAGGCTAAATATGCACCCAGGATTAATGGCCTTACCAGATTTTAATAAAACAATGCAGGCTTAAAATAGATTTGTATTGTTCAAGCAACAACTATATATATAACTATTAGATATAAAATTTTTTGGATGATGTAGATATAATGAGGTCAGATAGTCAACATATCTACAATAAGGAAGTCAACCTATATTATCAATGCATTATACTTGCTAAATAAAAGGTGAGGCAAACAATGCTATGAGCTTGTTGTAAAAGCTGGTTTCATAAAAAAGATAAAATCTTGAGTAGGCCCAGAAGGTGGAAAAGATAATGATTTGGAAGACAGATGTAAGTATTCTGGTCAGGAAAATGCTGGCATAGAAATGATAAAGTGGAAGAGTATATCCCTGGGGCACTAGATAAATTCATTTCACAAAATAGAAATAAATTTTGAGGAATAATGGAAGATAAGAATGAAAAAGTAGACAGGTCATTTTTAAAAGAACTGTAAATTACCAACACTGTACTTTAGACTCTTAAAATCTGAACAATGGATAGCCATTGAAAATTTGGGAAAGGTGGTATACTGAGGATAAAAGTATTGTTTTCAGAATACTAGAGCAATGTCAATGATGGCTGAAGGGAAAATAGGTGTTTTTTATATTATTTATTTATTTATTTATTTATTTATTTATTTTTAACAGAGAGGAAGGGAGAGGAATTGAGAGTTAGAAACATCCATGAGAAACATCAATCAGCTGCCTCCTGCACACTCCCTACTGGAGATGTGCCCACAACCAAGGTACATGCCCTTTACCGGAATCAAACCTGGGACCTTTCAGTCCACAGGCCGATGCTCTATCCACTGAGCCAAACTGGTTTCAGCAAAATAGGTGTTTTGTAGTCCATCTTCAATATCCCAATCCCTGACTGAATTAAAGGTATAGAAGAGTGCCCCTAAAGCTGAGAACCCAGCGCAAAATCTCTCTAAAGAAACATGCTATCTCTTAGGCTTCATATTTTCTTTACAATGTTCTATATCCAAGTAAGACATGCAATCCAAATTAAAGAGGAATAGAGAATACAAAACAACCTGATCAAAACTAAGGAAAATATAAATAAACAATCGGTGCACCGATTCATGCACTGGTGGGGTCCCTCTGCCTGGTCAGCGGGGGTTGGGCCAAAACCGGCAGCCCAATATCCCCTGAGGGGTCCTGGATTGTGAGAGGGCGCAGGCCAGGCCAAGAGACCCCACTGGTGCACAAATCCGTGCACCTGGCCTCTAGTATGCATATAAGATCTTTGTTTAGTCTCTTTCTGCCCTCCCCCCTCCCCCATTCCCTCTGAGGTTCATCAGTCTGTTTCATGTTTCCATGCCTGTGCATTGAGCGTCTGCCCCCTGGTGGTCAGTGCACATCATGGTTACCAGTCAAACAGTCAAACGGTCTCTTAGGTTTTTATATATATATAGATAAGAGAGAGCCACAAGGATGTCAACAGCAACTTTAAAATAACTATGCTTGAAATGTTAAAGAATTTTGATAGAGGGTTAAATAAACTACAGTCTAGAAAGAAAAAAATACAATAACACAAATTAGAAACTCAATGTAAGGGTTTATGCGTAGATTAAGTAAGGTAAAGAGAAAATTAATGAACTTGAAAGTGAGTCAGAGGAAAAGATTCAGACAAAGTATAAAGAGACAAAAGTATGGAAAATAGAAAAAAAAAAACACATTAAAGATATAAAAGATTTACTGAAGAAAAATCTAATGTGTATCTTGAGAACCAAGAAGGCAAAAAGAGAGAGACCTGAGAAGGATGAATAGAAATGACAGAAGCCAGAAGACCATGGAATAACTTCAAATTGCTAAAAGAAAATAACTGCCAACTTGGAATTTGTCACTGAGGGAAAATATCTTCCAAAAACTAAGAAGAAATAAAATTATTTTAAGACAAATATAAACAGAGAATTGGTTGATTTCAAACCCACATTGAAGGAAATTTTAAAGCATATTCTTCAAGTTAAGGAACTATGATCCCAGATAGAAGTGCAGATTCCAGTACAAACTAGAAGTTAAAAAAACAACAACACAAAACTGGTAATTATGTATGCAATTCTATATAAATGTTGACTGTATAAAATATATCAATGATGTCTTATAAACTTTAAGATTTACTAAAAACTAGAATACATGGCTACAATGGCATAAAAATGAGAGGGGGATTAATGGAGTTAAAGTGTGCTAAGGTCTTTGCAGCATCAAAAAAAGACAATAATACTAATTTACATTACTTTGAGAATTTAAGGACACATGCCTTAATCTCTAGTTCAATTACTAAAAGAATAATTTTAAAAAAAAAGTATGACTACCAAGATAATAGAGGAAATTAAAAAAATAAGAAATACTGACTCAATCCAAAGGAAAAAATTAAACAGATAAAAAGAAAAATATAAAT
The DNA here is from genome assembly GCF_027574615.1 of Eptesicus fuscus. NCBI lineage: Eukaryota > Metazoa > Chordata > Mammalia > Chiroptera > Vespertilionidae > Eptesicus > Eptesicus fuscus. The sequence continues at coordinate 66,248,237 of NC_072474.1, read as the reverse complement.
TATTTGGGAGTAATAGAAAGCAGATAGAAATATGATAGATTTAAATTCAAATATATAAGCAATAGCATTAAATATGAATGGCTTAAGTGTTCCAATTAAAAGACAAAGACTGTGGGGAGGGGGGGGGATGGGAATGGGGGGATGAGGACAAATATGTGACACCTTAATCAATAAAGAAATTAAAAAAAAAAAAAAAAAGACAAAGACTGGTCAGAAAGGAATTAAAAAAACAAAACTCAACTATTTTCTGCCTACAAGAGAAACAATTAAAAATAAGATAAATGAAAAACATATATATGTACTGCAAAATATTAACCAAAAGAAAGCTAGGATAGCCATATTAATATTAAACCAAGTAGATTTTAAGGCAAAAAGCATTACTAGGGCTCAACAGGTCATTTCATAATGATAAAAGGCTCAATTCACCAGGAAGATACAACAATTCTAAACAAAGAAAACAAAAATTAAGAGAACCTAAAGTAGAAATAAGTAAATCTACAACCATAGCAATATTATTATAACATATGTCTCTCAGAAACTGACAGAATAAGTAAACAAAAGATTAGCAAAGATATGTAAGATTTTATCAATATAGTTGACAAATATAACCTATCTATATATATATAAAAGCCAAGTGAATGGAAAGACCAGTCGCTATGACGTGCACTGCGGCCAGCCAACTGGCCCGATTGGGAGTGGAGCTGGCTGGCCAACCTCCCATGGCCCCTCGCCCTGGCTGACCTGGCCCCAATAGGCCCTGATTAGGGTGGGCTGGCCTGACCCCACCAGTGCATGAATTCATGCACCAGACCTCTAATCGTCATATAAAAAGACAAAAGTATGGAAAATAGAAAAAAAATAGACATTGCATCCAAAACTGTAAAATACACATTATTTTTGGATGCCCACAGGACTCTGACAAAATCTGACAATATGTTGGGACATTAATTGAAATTGCATACAAAGAATATGCAAAGCAGAACCACAACGAAAATAAACTAAAACCAATAATTTTAAAAAACACAAATTGTATTTGAAAATATAAATGCAATTTTAAATAATTAAAGGGTGAAAGAAAAAATGACAACCTTGAAGTTAAAAATATATTTAAATGAATAATAGTAAAAACACCACTTACCAAAATTTGTAGAATACAGCTAAAGATGAGATTATAACATTAAATGAACATACAGAAGAAAGCAAGGCTAAAATTGAATTACCTGAACATCTATTTTAATTTTTAAAAATGGCCCAAAGAAAGTAGAAAATAAGAAGAAAACATTTAAGAAAAATTAATGAAATGAAAAATAAACATGCAGTAAGGATAATCAACCAAGACAAAAACTGGTTCTTTAAAAATAAGCCACAAATAAATTAGGCAAACAGCAAAAAGAAAATTGGGGATAAATAAATGTTTTATGATTAAATGACCTGTAATGCTGCCAAAAAATATCTTTATCTTCACATTTTTAATCTCGACATTTTATATTCTTGCTTCTAGTCTAATATCCTTCTCTGGTCTAACTTCTATCTTTCCATCTCATTATTGCCAATGTAAAAATGCAAATATTTGCTGAGCAAATGAATAAATGTTGCTGACACATGAGAAGAACTTATCCTGAGGATATTCATACTTGTGATTCTGAGTAGTGAACCACTGCACATACAAATCACCCTATATTGCCCAAGCTTCCTCACTCCCTCCGAGGTTACTTCTCTTGCAACAGATAGGCCTTAGTTTGGACCATGAAGTTTGATCTCAGACTCTTCTGCTCCAAACCCATTTTGTTTCCACTTACAGCTTAATATAACCTATTGTCTTTGGCTTCTAGTCCTCTGCATCTTTGGGAGATTAAAATAGTTTAATCTTTGCACTATATAAAACCACGGAGACCTGACTTAGGTAGAAGCCACAATCCTGCCATGACCATTTCCACTACAACTGTAGACATCAGTGTCCCTCTACCCAAAATGGACAGATGTAGCAGGAAGAAAATCAGTAAGGACATAGTTGAACTCAACAACTTCATCAACCAATTGACAGCGATAGACTACTTCATTCAGTGACAGTAGCATCACATCCTTCTCAGGCTCACATGGAACATTCACCAAGTTAGGCCAAAAATCAAATTTAACAAATCTAAAAGAATATAAATCAAACCATACGTGATAAAATCTTGGACATTTCTCATAGCAATATTTTTTATACATCTCCTCAGGCAAAGGAAACAAACAAACAAAAATTTTTTAATTGGGACTACATCAAAATAAAAAGCTTCAGTTCAACAAAGGAAACTACCAACAAAATGAAAATACAACCCACTAAATGGAAGAACAGATTCACCAATAATACATCTGATAAGGAGTTAATATCCAAAATTTATAAAGAACTCAAGCAATTGAACACCAAAAATCAAACAATACAAATAAAAAATGGGCAAAAGACCTGAATAGACACTTCTCCAACGAGGACATACAGATGGCCAATAGACATATGAATAGATAGGCAATGTCATTAATCATCATAGAAATTCAAATTAAAACCACAATGAGATATCACCTCATACCTGTCAGAATGGTCATCATCAATAAATCCACAAATGACAAGTATTGGCAAGGATGTGGAGAAAAGGGAATCCTTGTGCATTGTTGATGGGAATGCAGATTGGTGCAGCCACTATAAAAAAAAGTATGGAATTTCCTCAAATCATTAAAATGGAACTGCCTTATGACCCACGGATTCTACTTCTGGGAATATATATGAAGAAAACCGAAACACTGATTCAAAAGAATATATACACTTCTATGTTCATTGCAACACTATTTACAATAGCTAAGATTTGGAAGTAGCCCAAGTGCCCAAAAATAAATGAGTGGATAAAAAAGCTGTAGTACAATTTTACAATGGAATTCTACTCAGCTGTACAAAAGAAGGAAGTCTTATCATTTTTTACAGCATCGGTAGACTTAGAGGGTATTATGCTAAGTGAAATAAGCCAGTCAGAAAAAGAAAAATACCATATGATTTCCTTTATGTGTGAAAGCTGATGAACAAAGTAGAAACAGACTGATAGATATGGAGAACAGATTGACAGCTGTAAGAGAAGAGGAGGCTAGGGGGCTGGGTGAAATAGGTGAAGGGAGTAAGCCAAAAGGGAAAAAATAAATAAACTCACAGACACAGAAAATAGTATGGTAATAATTACCAGAGGAAAGAGGATGAAGGGTGTTGAAAGAGGGTAAATGGGGAATAAATGATAATGAATGGAGGCTAGATTTTGAATGGTGAGTGTACAATGCACTGTGCAGATAATATATTGCAGAATTGTACACTTGAAACCTATATAATTTTATTGACCAATGTAACCCCAATAAATTCAATTAAAAAGTACACATTTCCATTAGCCATAACATATTGAGCTCTTAGGCAATGGTATATCCATGAAAAGCAGTTTAAAAATGAGATCTTGTGTAAATTTTAAAAAGTAAAAAAATATATATTAAGTGGCAATTTGTTAGCAAGAGGAATCCTATATAATAAAGAGGTAATATGCAAATTGACCATCACGCCAACACACAAGTAGGCTGCCCCCATCTGGTCAAAGATGGCCGCCCCTATGTGGACACAAGATGGCCACCACAAGATGGCCAGCAGGGAAGGGCAGTTGTGGGTGATCAGGACAGCAGGGGAGGGCAGTTAGGGGTGACAGGCCAGCAGAGGAGGGCAGTTGGGGCAACCAGGCCTGCAGGGGAGAGAAGTTGAGGGGGACTAGGCCTGCAGGGGAGGGCAGATGGGGGGAACCAGGCCTGCAGGAGAGAGCTGTTAGGGGTGACTGGGCCAGCAGGGGAGGGCTGTTAGGGGCAACCAGGCCTGCAGGGGAGGGCAGTTAGGGGTGACTGGGCCAGCAGGGGAGGGCTGTTAGGGGCAACCAGGCCTGCAGGGGAGGGCAGTTGGGGGGGACCAGGCCTGCAGGGGAGGGTAGTTGGGAGGAACAAGGCCTGTAGGGGAGGACAGTTAGGGGTGACCAGTCCAGCAGGGCAGGGCAGTTAGGGGCAATCAGGCCAGCAGGGGAGCAGTTAGACATCAATCAGGCTGACAGGGGAGTGGTTAGGGGGTGATCAGGCTGGCAGGCAGGAGCAGTTAGGGGCAATCAGGAAGGCAAGCAGGTGAGCAATTGGGAGCCAGAAGTCCTGGATATTGAGAGGGACCCCAGATTGGAGAGGATGCAGGCTGGGTTGAGGAACACACACCATCCCGTGCATGAATTTCGTGCACCGGGCTTCTAGTCTTTTACAATAAAGTAAAATTATGGCTTTACTATTAAGTAATAATACCCTATCAAGGCAAAGTGTTGTGTTATACAGTTAATGTGGAATTAAAATGTCTATAAGCTTTTAAAAAATAAAAATAAAAAAATAAAAAGAATAGAAATCATTCAATGTCTCCTCTCAGACCACAATGAAATCAATGTAGAAATCAATTATGAAAAGATAACTAGAATATCCCAAATATATGGAGAATAAACAACACACTTCTAAATAACACATTGGTCAAAGAAGAAATCTCAAGAGTAATTTTAAAATATTTTGAACTAAATAAAAATAAAACATTAAAATGTGTGGGATGTATTAAACATGGTGCATAGATGGAAATTTATAGCACTGAATTAATATATTACAAAAGAAAAAACTCTAAATTCAATAATCTATGTTTTCACCTAGAAAGCTATATATATATATATATATATATATATATGTATATAAAAGAGCAAATTAAATCCAAAGTAAGCAGAAGGAAAAAATACTGAGAATTTAGAGCAGAAATCAATGGCATTGGTAAGAAGAAATTAATAAAGAAGGTCAACAAACCCAAAAGGTAGTTTAGTAAAAAGATCAATAAAAACAATGAGTCTTTGTCTAGACAAAAAACAAACAAACAAACAAACAAAAACAGAGAGCAAGCAGATGCAAATTACTAATTTTGGAAATGAAAGGGGATTTCACTACAGATCCTATGGACATTCAAAGGATAATAAAGGAATACTGTAAACAACTCTATGCCCACAATTTGCCAAAATTCACACATGAAAAAACAGAAAATTTGACTGGGCTTATATCTATTAATGATATTGAATCAATAATTGATAACTTTCCAAAACAGAAAGCATCAGGTATAGATTGGCTCACTGATAAACTCTGCCAAACATTTAAGAAAGATACCAAATCTCTAGAATCTCTTCAGAGGATAGAAGCAGAGGAAATACTTCCTAATTCATTCTATGAGGCCAGGATTATCCTAATACCCAAACTAAACAAAGACATAAGAAGAAAAGAAATCTACAGACCAATATCATTCATGAGTGTACATATAAAAATCCTCAACAAAATATTTAGAAATCAAATACAACAATGTATAAAAATAATTATGCACCACAACCAAATAAGATTTATCCAAGGTATGCAGGGCTGGTTCAACATTTAAAAATTAATTAATGTAATCAACATCGCATCAATAAGCTATAAAAGAAAAATCATGTGATAATAGCAATAGATGCAGAAAAAGCATTTGACAAAATTCAGTACCCATTCATGATAAAAAAAAAAACAAAGAAAAACACTGAGCAAACTAAGAAAGAGGGGAATTTCCTCAACTTGACAAAGAGTATCTACAAAAAAAACTTTCCAGCTAACATCACAAACATCACACTTCATGATGAGAAAAATCAAAGTTTTCACACTAAGATCAGGCACAAGACAAGTCTCCTTTCACTATCCTTTTTCAACATCAGACTGTAAGTTCTAGCTAATGCAATAGGACAAGGCAAGAAAAGGTATACAGATTAGGAAGACATAAAACTCTCTTTGGTTGCAAATGACATGGTCATCTATGTAGAAAATCTAAAAGAATCAACAACATTAAAAACCTCTCTAGGCCCAGAAAAGCAGCAAAACCAGACAAGCAATGTTTCCACTGACCTCAGGACCAGCTACATTGAATAATGACCCCCTACTCTGGTGCCAACCAATCATTCAGGGGAGACCCAGACCCTGAAAAGATACACCTGGAAAGTTGCTGAATATTCTATTACTAGGGAACCCAGTGCACAAATTCGTGCACCTTGAAAGGAACTGTGGGCCACGAGGCTGCAGTGGACACAGGGGTGGGTCTCAGCCCATCCTCCAAGTCCCCAACGAACCCTTCCTGCCACAGCCCCTGGTCCCCTGTCTGCTTGCAGCCCCGCTCCCGCTGCCACATGCGCTGATGGTGCCAGCCCCGCTTGCACCCGCTGACAGAGCAGAGTAATTGGGGCCTGCGCCAGCAGTGGGTGTGAGTGGTGGCTGCTGCCCTGATCACCCCTCAGGAGCAGGAGGAGGTGGAGAAGCCCTCAGGGGCGATTTGGGTCAGCAGCTACTGCTTGCACCCACTGACGGCACCAAGCAATCAGGTCCCGCGCCAGGCACAGGCAGTGGGTGCAAGAAGTGGCTCTTGCAAAGCAGGTACAAGTGCCCAGTGGGACTGCAGCGTGCAAGAGCAAAGAATTTTCAGTAACCACCAGAGGCTCACCCCGATGACAGCAACCGGTGCCCTGCCTTGGTCTGGTGCCCCTGTTCACCTGCTCCACCATCCTGCTGCAGCCGATGCCCATCATGTTCCGTGCTCTGCCACCTGCTGCTGACGCCTGTCATGTTCCGCATGTGCCCCCTGGTGGTCCGTGCACATTATAGCGACCAGTTGTTCGGTTTTTCCGCTGTTCAGTCTATTTGCATATTAGGGTTTTATATAGATAGATGATCTTCCCCTGGTGCCTTCCCTAAGATCTCCACCCTTAAAAGCCTTAGGATGGAGGACCCCATGGGCTCTTCCTCCCAGGAGAATGCCCTGAGCCTTCCCCTTCTGCCTACTCCTTCCCCCAGGCATGTCACCTTTACCTTCCTCACTTCTAAGCTCCCAAGGGCACTTCCTTTACTTATATAACTTGTTTCCTAAGCCCATTTCTTCTATGAATTACTTCTTCTACCTGTGATTTTTACAAATAAATGTTGTCTTATAGTTTGAGTCTTGACTCTGAATTCTTTCCTTGCTGGACTCAAGCACCGAGGTTGCTAAACCCAGGTCTGGTCTGACCCCACTGGTCTAACACCTGGTGCTGTTCTCAGGGCTTCCAATAGAACAAGCAAAACTATGAAGACTATAAAAAGTTCAGTAGTTGTCAGGGGTTGGGGAGGAAGGGGTGAACATAGGTGAAGTACGGAGGATTTTCAGGACAGTGAAAATACTCTGAATAATACCATTATGATGGATACTTGCCATTATATATTTGTCTAAACCCATAGATTGTATAATACCAATGTCACCAGAAAAGGGGATTTTGTGCCCCCTTCGCCAAGATAGAAATCAGGAGATGAAGCAAAACAGATTCCAAAATAGAGGTTTACTGAAAACAAGGTGGAGGGAAAGGAGAAAAGGGCGGGAGCTTAATGCACCAAGGAAAGAGCATACTCTAAGACAACATGGCTCTCTTTCCTCCCTCCCCGACCCCACCCCCACCCCGACTGCTGCTGGGGTCTGGCTTATTTAGGGCAAGGCTATTCACACAGGCAGAGTGAAGTTCTCTGTTTTCTAGGAGCTCTTTGCTTTCCAGGTTCCCACTGTTGGCTGGTATCCACCAGCACAGACTCAGAGCTCTTAGCCTGAAGATAACTTTAAACTTATCTGGAGAGGTTTAAAATAATAATAATTGTAGAGTATTTCCATCCATTTAAGAGAGACTCAGACTGTGTCACCATGAGCAAACCCTAATTTAAATTATGAACTTTTGGTGATTATAATGTGTCAGTATAGGTTCATCCATCGTAACAAATGTGCCACTCTGGTGAGGGATATTAATAATAGAGGCTATGAACATTGGAGATAGAGGGGGGACAGGGGTATATGGGAAATCTCTACCTTCCCTGCAATTTTTCTGTGAACCTAAAACTGATTTAAAAAAAATAAAGTCAAGCCCTAGCTGGTTTGGCTCAGTGGATAGAGCGTCAGCCTATGGACTAAAGGGTCCCAGGTTCGATTCTGGCCAAGGGCACATGCCCAGGTTGCAGGCTCAGTCCCCAGTGGGGGGTGTACAGGAGGCAGCCGATCAATGATTCTCTCTCATCATTGATGTTTCGATCTCTCTCTCCCCTCTCCCTTCCTCTCTGAAATCAATAAAAATATTTAAAAATATATATAAAGTCAAGCCCAGCTGGCATGGCTCACTGCTTGAGCATCAACCTATGAACCAGGAGGTCACAGTTTGATTCCCGGTCAGGGCACATGCGTGGGTTGCAGGCTCTATTCCCAGTGGGCAGCAGATCAATGATTCTCTATCGTCATTGATGTTTCTATCTTTCTCTTCCTCTCCTTTCCTCAATAAAAAATCAGTTAATAATATTAAAAATAAAGTCAAAAGAAGTAAAAAATAAAGTGAAATATTAGCATTGTATGGCTGGACTAACTTCACATTCCAGCTTTAACACTCACTATGTAACCTAGAGCAGAGTAGTTAACCTCTTAGTGCCTCCGTTTCCTTATGTTTAAAATGAGGATAATAGTAGTACCTCCCTCATAGGATTGTTGTGATTAATAATACATAGAAAGCTCTATGAACACTACCTGGAACATAAATGCTTGATAAATATAGCTGTGGTTATTATCAGTTGGAATATTAGGGTCATCATAATATTTTTGGAATCCTTAAATTACCAGTATTTAGAGTTTCTACCATCTTCTGAATATCTACAAATACAATAATTAAAAAATTTACTAGAGATGTCCAACATATTTCTCAGTGATATTGAATGTTACTATCTCACTAAGAATGTGCTAATGAAAATTCAGCAAAACAAGCATTTTAACAACTTGTACAAATGTGCTGAAACACCCAGAAAAAAATCTAACTGCATTTGGTACTGGATTTAATATATCTATTTTAGAATATCTAGGTACTATACATCCTAGAGGTAGGACCTCCAGTTTTAAATACCAGGAGAGGTCAGGGGAAACTCAAAAGCCCATGTATTAAGTACATTTCACAGAGAGCTAACCCAAAATTCCAGCATGTGTGTCTACCCATCTCAGATACCTGCGAGTAAACAAAGAAGATAACTAGTCCTGCCTTTTGAACCAACATAAAAGTTCTGATCAAAAAGATCTCCTCATCAGATGTTCACAAATTCAAAGGTTTGCCCCATTCCACAACGTGTTGACATGTTTACCACGATTTGCTAAGAGGCAGGGGTGACTTTTTCCCACTTAACAGGAGGCTTCTACAATCAGGCTCCTGAAGGTTTTAGCAGTTCAAGCAGGTTACTGACGAAGGGGGTTACAATCAACAGGAAATAGAAGCTAGATGTGCAACTTCTCCCACCCTCCCCTCCCTTATAAAATATTGCACATTAAAATGCTAAAATGCTGAACTTCAGAAAATACTTACAGCCCAGTGACACGTTTTCAAGCTGTTATTAACAACTAGTCAAACACCGAATATTGTCTTGCTTTGTGTGACTTAAAGACTGAAGAACTTGAGCACTTTTATTTTCATTGTCATCTGATTCTGTCATCTTGTAATAGTTGGGGCAGAGGAGGAGAATTCATGAAATGGAAGACATGATATTATAGAAAGAAAATGAACTGTATTTTTGCCATTAAAAATATTAAGACAGCGTCTGGCCAGCGTGGCTCAGTGGTTGAGCGTTGAACTATGAACCAGGAGGTCATGGATCGATTCCCGGTCAGGGCACATGCCTGGGTTGCAGGCTCAATACCCAATGGGCAGCCAGTCAATGAGTCTCTCTCATCATTGATGTTTCTATACCTATCTCCCTCTCCCTCCCTCTCTAAAATCAATAAAATATTTTTTAAAAACAAAGTTGTTACTGATACGATTGTAATTAGCCAATAGGAAAGGAACAAAGGGAAGGCCAGATATTACAGACATGTTCCCTGTAAAACATTGGGGACAGGGACTGGACAAAGGGAAGATAGATGCACGCCCAGTAAAGTTGGACATGGGAAAGGTATGTGTACAGTATATGTCAGTCTCACCTGGGAACAAAGGTCATTGACCAGAATAGGTGTGGCCACTGCAAGCACTTGAAAATTTGGAATAGTTAATCCCCTGAACAAAGGAATTTGCTCTCTTGTGCTTTTGGGACCCTTGGAACTCTTGTTCTTGGGGCATGCTCTCCTGTAAGTCCTGTCAAAGGTAAAATTAATCTAAAGTGATAGAAATCAGATCAGTGGTTGCCTAGGGATGTGGGGGCATAGGTGGAGAAAGGAAATGTTTTATTTTGATTCTGGTGGTGAAAATATAGGTGTGTAAATGTAACACAACTCCTTAAAGTGTCCTGGTAAACCAATGGCTATATTTAACATCTTAAAAATGTGAGACTAAATTAGAGCCTTAAATCCATGTACATTCCAAATGTTTCCACCTGATTTCCAGAAAATAAAATGGGGATGTTGCATGAACAAATATTTATCTGATAAATTGCAAGTGGTATTGTTGTGAAATGTAAGGTGATATTCAAAATATATAAAACATAAAAGAATTGCTGTTTTAAAAAGTATCTGTATTTGGATTGATGTTATTCCTTTGAGGCAGTCCTATACATGAGGTTGAATCATGTGAAATTACCCTCTGTATAGGTTAATAATAATTTTTATGTCAGCAATTTCATATAATCCAATCTAATGAAAAGCCAATTTTTCAACCAGCTCTACTTCATATGCAAGTATTAAAAAAAAACAAAAACACTAAGATATCCACTCTTTTCTAACAAAGTAAAAAAAGTGTATCTTTGAGTAAATATTCTCTTGCTATATATACTTTAAAAATTAGAATAGAATGATTGCTATTGTCTTAATCTCTGTCAATTGAATTTCAAATATAGAATATATTTTTAAAGTATTTTTACATAAAAAAGTGCTGTCAGTTTAAAATACTCTGCATATATTTACATTCCAAATCAGTGTCACTTTCATCATATGTTACCACAGTGGAGTGTTTCTTCTGTAAAGCATTTTTTAAAAAGAGCAAAAACACGGTATTCTTAAGCAAACAGACTTTGACAAGCTGCTCTGCAAATCTTAAGTACATGTTTTGATTACTTCAGGTATCTATAATTATCTAAAAAGCAATATAGAGACAAGCAATTTTAATCCAATGCAGGTCATTCTTTCAAGTCTTCCTGCCTCTACTTATTGAGTAAAATAATGATCTCATTATGTTTGGAAACTACTGTCTTATGAGTGAGTTGGGGAATAGAGATAAAATGAAAACCTATTGTAAAATTAAACTTTAAAGTCAGATATCTGTGTTGTCTACTTCTATTTGGTGGTAGTAACCATAATTGACCTGGATGAGGAGAGTTCTGAGAAAAATCTCTAACTGTGTCTTCTGCTTTCTCTATCATTGCATTAAAAATAAATAAGTATAAATACATATATAATAATCCTATATAATAAAGAGATAATATGCAAATTGACCCTCACACCCTCACACAAGATGGCCACCCCCATGTGGTCAAAGATGGCCGCCACAAGATGGCCAGCAGGGGAGGGTAGTTGTGGGCGATCAGGCCAGCAGGGTAGGGCAGTTGGGGGCAACTGGGCCTGCAGGGGAGGGAGGGCAGTTGGGAGTGACCAGACCTGCAGGGAAGGGCAGTTGGGGGCAACCAGGCCTGTAGGGGAGGGCAGTTGGGGGTGACCAGGCTGGCAGGAGAGGGCAGTTAGGTGTGACCGGGCCAGCAGGGGAGGGCAGTTGGGGCGACCAGGCCCGCAGGGGAGGGCAGTTAGGAGTGACCAAGCCAACAGGGGAAGGCAGTTGGGGGGGACCAGGCCTGCAGGGGTGGGCAGTTGGGAGCAACCAGTCCAGCAGGGGAGGGCAGATAGGGGCAACTAGGCCGGCAGGGGAGGGGAGTTAGGGGTGACCAGGCTGGCAGGGGAGGGCAATTGGGGGTGATAGGGCCAGCAGGGGAGCAGTTAGGTGTTGATCAGGTTGATGCAGAAGGTTAGGGGGTGATCAGGCAGGCAGGCAGGAGAGTGGTTGGGAGCCAGCAGTCCCAGATTGGAGAGGGGGCAGGCTGGGCTAAGGGACACCCCCACAGTGCATGAATTTTGTGCACTGGGCCTCTAGTATACACTGAGTGGCCAGATTATTATGATCTCTGAACGCATGATGTGTTCAGAGATCATAATAATCTGGCCACTCAGTGTATATCCATATAATAAAAGGCTAATATGCAAATTGTCTCATTGACCAGGAGTTCAACCAGCAGGCAGGCCGGCCAACCACCCATGTCCCGTCCCCCTTGCCAGGCTGGCCGGACTCCACCCATGCACAAATTCATGCACCAGGCCTCTAATATATATATACACACTGAGTGGTCAGACTATTATGCATTCAGAGATCATAATAATCTGGCCACTCAGTATATATATATATATATATATATATATATATATATATATATATATTTTTTAGAGGCCCGGTGCACGAATTCATGCACCAGTGGGGTCCCTCAGCCTGGCCTGCAGGATCGGGCCAAAACTGGCTCTCTGATATCCCCCAAGGGGTCCCAGATTGTGAGAGGGCACAGGCCAGGCCGAGGGACCCCACTGATGCACGATTGGGGCCAGGGAGGGATGCGGGAGGTTGGCCAGCTGGGGAGGGACTGCAGGAGGACTCCAGGGCATGTCCAACCCATCTCACTCAGTCCCAATTGGCCAAACCCCAGCAGCAAGCTAACTTACTCGTTGGAACATCTGCCCCCTGGTGGTCAGTGCACATCATAGCAAGCAGTTGAGCAGCCTTAGCATATCATTAGCATATTACGCTTTAATTGGTTGAACTGCCAACCAGCCGATCAGACACTTAGCATATTAGGTTTTTATTATATAAGATATATATACCGGTATATATATATATGGACTATTTTAGGCTTTTTGGAAGAACATTAAGGGGTTTAAGTTTGGAATCACAAAAGATGATTTATCTTATTAAGATGGAGGATTTCATGTCAGGAGAAAGGCCTTACAAAATTCTGCTTTTCCTTATTGAATAATACCTAATGTGCTAAATATGAAACAAAGAGAGGTGATACAATCACCAGAACATGCATTTCCGCCCTTGGATATTTAGGAAGTATCTAAAACACATTTTCCTCTATTCTTAAACTCAGAAAAAAAATTAAAATGCCATTAATATTTTGACCTTAATTTTTTTTCAAAAATTATTTTCATCTTTGGGAACCCTAGATAGTATTTCATAGAATTTTGAAAGTGTTTTTCCTCAAAGTAATGAGTTTCTCTCTTCAAAGTAATGCATTTCTTCCTTTCCCAGTAAGCCCAAACTTCCAACTCCACTACAATTCCAAAATAACAAAAGACACAATTCTTCAGTGTGTTTTTATATTTTTGCTGGTGTAGCCATGTCCACATATAATCTAGTGACTGGAAAGAACTATGGGGATAAGAAGAGATATTTCAAGTACTTCTTTTTGAAGATGAAAATGAAAGCCTCTTGAATTGTAACAGTCATACTTTTAACCTTCTGTTTTCCAGATGGAGGAACTGAATATCTACTTAATATGAATGTGGTACCTAACTAGGTTAGTTTGAGTCATAATAGGAAGAAAAATAGAAATGTCATTTCTCTATGCTTTCAAAAAAAAGTATGCTTTTTATTTTCTTCTCATTTGTCTGACTCTGAAACAGTGAATACTTATTATAAAAGACACATTGGTGCACCCAACTTCAGTCCATTTCATCCATCTGGGTAGAGAAAGTATGACAGGCGTGCGTGGGTGTGGATGTGTGCTGTGAGAATGTATAAGCAGGAATACAGGCTTGAGAGAGCGAGAAAGTGAGAGCAAGAAAATGGACTGTGAAAATTTAAGTCTACCCTAAATCCTGATGAACAAGTTTGTTATTTAATCTTCATTTATCTTAACTCATTTCGTAGTCAGGGCACACGAGTGTCACTTGTTTCAAGGAAGCTTTCTCTGATTAAAAATGCAGACCCAATAGAACTATGCGCTATTATTTGAAATGCTTGCCTGGTCCTTATCTTTGGGTGCCTGTCAGAAAATACAGATACAAATGGGAAGGTCTCAAGTGTATTAACCGAATCAAAGTGAAGACGACAAAATAGTCACACTAGTAATGAGGACAGATAAGCCCAGAGCTGCAAGTTTTCTATTTAGTGCTTTGCCTGCAGACTCTGTTATTTACTTTGAACTAGACCTACTTTCATTAACTTGGCCTTTTGAATTCTTTTCCACACTAAATTCCCACTGTTGGCCCTATTTCAGTTTTGCCCCTTGACTTACCTTTCATCTTCCACTTCTTTTATTTCTCTATTTTCCTGCCCCTTGACAATTTTTTTTTCTTAAAGACATAGTATCATTTATATCAGCTACTATAACTTCTCTTTTTATTTTCTGATTTACAAATATTAGGGTTTATTTTTTCTTTGAGTGTACATTTCCTAAAACCTTATGATTCATGGGTAATTTAATTATTTTAGTGAAGTAGATTTGATTGCCAGATTCTCCTTGGATTAATCCACATCTCATTTAGGGGAAGTACACAGATTAATTAGCGTGTGAAGATATTCAGACAAAAAAATGACACTTGTTAACCAATGACCCAAGATAATGGTAGCAGTAACTGTTACTGTAGTTAAGTGTTTATAGCTGATTTTTACAAAATCCTTCTCATTGATATTATCTCAGTTAATTCTCACAATTAAACATTCTTATGGTCTAATTTTAGAAAGGAAGAACGAAGCCCCTTGCTAAAGGTCACACAAGTAGTGAGTAGAAGAACAGGCCTTGAACCAAGGACCTTGGGCTGCAAATCCCATACTCTTTTCAACACAAAAGCCTGGGCAGAGCAGAACAGGTCTTAAAAATAAAGGCCTACGTGGTACACATATTCAACTCAAGAGGATTCCTGTGAAATAAATGCTTTAATTTAATGTCTTTGGAAAGTTTGTATGAGTTATGTTTCATTAATATCAGCCACCCCTTAGTTTTAATGTCAGCTGACCTACAAGTCAAACCGAGTCTGGTGCCCATTTGTGGAACAAATAGCCTCACTTCCTTATTTGTCTGTGTATTGTTTTGGTCTGTCTTTGTGCCACAATGATAGAGTTGAGTAATTGTAACACAGACCATATGGTCCAGAGAGCCTGTAATGTTTATCCGGATCTTTTCAAAAAATGTTTGTTGACACCTGCCTTCACTAATTTTTCCACTATTGTTCATAGTTAGAAATCTTCAGACAAATGAGAATATATTATAGCCACCAATTTATCACTTTCTTAGAAGTGCATGGCTGTCAAATAACCATTCTCGGGTTGCTTTTGAATAGCATCAAGTGCCAGTCACACTATTGTCGACTGATGCTACCTCAGGGTACTCTTAATTACTTACTGAAAATCAACAGAACTGAAACAATTAAGGTTACAGTCTAGTTACTTTATTTAATATATATATATATATATATATATATATATATATATAATTGATTTCAGAGAGGAAGGGAAAGGGAGGGAGAGAGAGACAGAAACATCAATGATGAAAGAATAATTAATTGGCTGAGTCCTGCACGATCCACACCGGGGACTGAGCTTCAACCCAGACATATGCCTCGACTGGGAATCAAACCATGACCTCCTGGTTCATAGGCTGATGCTCAACCTCTGAGCCACTGGCTGGGTGGTCCAGTTACTTTAAAACAGGGGTCCTCAAACTTTTTAAAACAGGGGGCCAGTTCACTGTCCCTCAGACCATTGGAGGACCGGACTATAGTTTAAAAAAACTATGAACAAATTCCTATGCACACTGCACATATCTTATTTTTGAAGTAAAAAAACAAAACGGCAAAAACACCCACATGTGGCCCACGGGCCGTAGTTTGAGGATGCCTGCTTTAAACCATAAACCCAAATCACAAAGAAATTCCTAAATTTTCAGATTGTTTCAGCAGGGATTTTGCTCATATTGGCTAGGCTCCCCCAGGTGAGAATTCATTAATTTGCTTAAGAAATTGTTGAGAAACGTTTCTGTTTTATAAATATTAAATCTGTTAGATGTTCACTGCCTTGTCTCAATAGTAACTAAACAATATGATGTGACAGATGTTAGAGAAACTCATGTACTAATTATACAGCTCCATTTTCAACTTCTCAATTCATGAAACTACTGGTCAGGAAGAGCTGCTTTTGTGTGTTTTTTCTTGTCTCTGATGAATGCCAAAGGATAGGTGATAAGAATATTCAGCTTAAAAGCTAGAAATAAATATACAATCATTTTCCCTCCTTAAAGAACAACTTAAATGCATACTAGAAGGGTTTATTAAATTCTATTTGGAAATTCTACTTTCATGAGGAACAATCTCTCCAGGAAATGAGTTTCATAAATCTACTCTCTACTGAATCTGTCACACAGAAATGCCTTTGGATTTTGTCTTTGTTTGAGCTCTTAAAAGAGAGTTAGTCTTTACATATAAAATAGACTCCTTAAGGACTCTGAAAGTTTTGGTTCTATTTTCTCTCAAACTCTGTTATTTTATGGAGTTTCTATCTTTTTTTGTTATTTTAATTTGTTTTTTTAATCCTCACCTGAGGATATTTTTCAGTTGATTTTTAGGGAGAGTGGAAGAGAAAGGGAAAGACAGAAAAAAAACATTGATGTGAGAGAAACACATGATTGGTTTCCTCCTGCACAAGCCCTGACCAGGGCCTGGGCCAGGAAGGAGCCTGCAATCGAGGTACGTGCCCTTGACCAGAATCAAACCCAGGACCGTTTGGTCTGCAAGCCAATGCTCTATCCACTGAGCCAAACCAGCTAGGGCTTGGAATTTATTTCTTAGTCTACATTTACATGACAGTATTGCCAGTCTTCATTGTTTCAGATATCCTACCCTTTAATGTTTATTTTATTTTGTTTTGTTTTGCATTATATTCTTGAATATAGGGATGAGATGTATAAATAACAGGAACATATGCACCATGATTTTCTGTAACAGGAGGCTGCAATGTTTTATTTTGTTTCTCTTCCCTTCCTGGTGATTGTAGAATTTTATCAGCCTTTAGTAGACATGTCTCTGTCCTCAGAGAAGAGTCTACAATGATCTCTGAGTTATAATGGATAATCCCAAGGCCATTACGTTGCAAGTATAGTTTGGGTTATTTTCTTCCTAAATGCATTGACTCATCTTTTTCTTGCCCTCTCTGAGGGTCACATATCAATTTTCTGTCCACTAACGTACCTTGATGAGGTTTTCCTGCAGTTTATCTCATATCAGCTTGGCATTTTAATAACCAGAGGAACTTGGGGTCATTGGCAAACTTGGAAATTGTATTGTGAACACTTCCTTTTCCACATTGTTTTTAAAGATGTTAATAAGACCAGCCTCTGAGCCAATCCTTAATGCTAAGTAGTTGAAGAGGTCACTAAAATAAAATAGTTTATGGCGAAGAATTAAACCCTATATTTGTTGTCAGTGCAAGAGACAGTTTCAAATCGATGTGATTTAGAAATGAAGTAAATCAACTGTTGTATATGGTGAAATAATATTTAAGGAGACCCTTAACTATTCATAGTAAGACACTGTAGGAAGCAACTATCTTCTTCTTTTTTAAGTTGATTTTAGAGAGAAAGTAAAGGGAGCTAGAGAAATATGGATGTGAAAGAAACATCAATCGGCTGCCTTCTGCACTCCTCCTACTGGGGATCAAGCCCACAATCCAGGCATGTGCCCTGATGGGGAACTGAACCTGTGACCTTCTGGTACATGGGATGATGCTCAGCCAACTGAGCCACATCAGCCAGAGCACATGCCTTCCCTTCTTTAACAAAAGACAAAGAAGGGAAAGTCTCCACAGTATAGATTGGACACTCTTCTTAAAGATTCCCTTTCTTACAAACCATCAACGGGACACAAGATGTGGAGCTTATTTTCCCTAACATTAAGGGCCAATTGTAAACACCAAAACTTTTACATAATAGCCATGAGCACGACAGAGAATAAACTAAGAATTTCAACAAGATTTTATTTCATAACAGAGGACAACAAAAGAAAATTACAGAAAGAGAAATTGAACCTAGAGAATCTGGATTATAAATGATGAAATTTTCCCCCTGAAACTGAAGTTGTTTATCCAATCCAGATTCTGGATGAGTTCCAAAAGAGAGGTGCTCTTCCGTACCCACCTTTACCCACCACTCAATAACCTGTTTTCAAGTTCAGTTTCCTCCCTGGGGACTGCCTTCTTTCCTTGTCAATCACATCATTAAAGAAGGAATGCACTTTGTGAACAGGAAACCCTGACTTCACTCATAAAGTAAATCATAATAGGATAACCATCATCTTGAAATCACAAGACAATCCCAACTTTTGTACCAGAGTTACACACATATAAGTGCAAGAAGGAGAGTTGGAAACCAAGATGGCGGCATAGGTAAACACCTGAAATTGCTGCCTCACACAACCACCTCAAAACTACAACTAAAAGACAAAACAGACATCATCCAGAACCACAGGAAAGCTGGCTGAGTGGAAATTCTACAACTAGAAGGGAAGAGAAAAGCACACTGAGACTCAGAGGAGGTGTGGAAGTAAAGTGCAGAGGTATGGAGGTGTGTGCAAGGAAAGGGCTGGCAACTGAGTATGCGGCTGTCTTTTTCAATCAGGAGGGAGACAAGCTCCCAACTGCTCTGAACTCCAGTTCCGGGAAAGACTCTGGGGACCCAGACTCATACGGGGAGAAACTGGACTGTCTGGCTTCGGGTGGAACTCGAGGGTGGCTTTCTCTCAGAGGTGCTAGCAGCGATTACCAAGGGACACTGAGACCCAGGGGGCCTCTTAGGGCAGGGCTGAAGGTCAGCCATTGCTGTTTTCTCTGCCCTGAGACCCCGCCCCAACCAAGCTGTGCGCAGAGGCTTTTGCATATGAATGGCCTGGCGCTTTGCAACCTAAAATTACCTAACAAACTGCAGCTGGGTCAGAGAGCCCCAGAGCTGCCAAAAGAAGGCCCAAGGCCCCACAACAGCTTGCATTGCTGCATAGCTGGGCCTCATATTGGCACTTCCAAACCCCAAACAAAGAAGAGGAATCTGCAGATTTCTCCGTAGCTCCTTCTGAGTGGCCTCAGGCAGAAGCTAAATTTGCACTTCTTGGATCTCCCAGGGGTCAGAGTGGGACCATCCAAATTACAACTCCTCAGATCCATAAGGGACACACTCAATGGGCAGACTCAGTGAGCACCAAAGCCCCACTGAAGCAAGTCTTGTCTCATAAGGGTGTCTCCAGCACAGAAGTTCTCCCAGTGTAGACACAGCTGATCCTCACAGCCAACTGGACTGGAGGTCAATTCCTCCCAGGGATACCAACAACAATCAAGGCTTAACTACAAAAATAATGTGCACACAGCCCACAAAGGGGTGCACCAAGAGTGTCCACCTCAGGTAGTGGGGAAGGCTGAACCACTGGACCCTATAGGACACCTAGCACACAAAGCCACTCTATCAACATAGGGAAGCAGCCAAAATGCGGAGACAAAGAAACAGGTCACAAATGACAGAAATGGAGGAAAGCAAATGACTGGATATAGAGTTCAAAACCATGGTTATAAGGTTCTTCAAGAATCTTCTAGAAACTGCAGATAAATTTAGTGAGACCCTAGAGCAGTGATGGGCAATCTTTTGAGCTTGGTGTGTCAAACTTTGCCAAAAAACTGAGCATAACTCGGGTAGTGTGTCACTTTGAGGAAAAAATATTATTTTGCAAATGTTTCATTCTCAGGAGCAGCAAATGTTTCATCCTTGGCATGAGGCCGCCTCAGTGGCCACGTGTCATCAGAAATGGCTACGCGTGTCAGTGCTGACACACGTGTCATAGGTTCACCATCACTGCCCTAGAGAATATGAAAAGGGACCAACTAGAAATTAAGCATACACTGACTGAAATAAAGAATAATATACAGAGATCCAACAGCAGACTAGAGGATCCCAAGAATCAAGTCAAAGATTTGAAATACAAAGAAGTAAAAAACACTCAACTGGAAAAGCAAAAAGAAAAAAGAATCCAAAAATATGAAGATAGTATAAGGAGCCTCTGGGACAACTTCAAGCATACCAACATCCAAATTATGGGGGTGCCAGAAGAAGAGAGATAGCAAGATATTGAAAACCTATTTGAAGAAATAATGACAGAAAACTTCCCCCACCTTGTGAAAGAAATAGACTTACAAGTCTAGGAAGCACAGAGAACCCCAAACAAAAGGAATCCAAAGAGGACCACACCAAGACACATCATAATTAAAGTGCCAAGGGCAAAAGACAAAGAGAGAATCTTAAAAGCAGCAAGAGAAAAAGAGTTAGTTACCTACAAGGGAGTACCCATACGACTGTCAGCTGATTTCTCAAAAGAAACTATGCAGGCCAGAAGGGAGTGGCAAGAAATATTCAAAGTGATGAATAGCAAGAACCTACAACCAAGATTACTCTACCCAGCAAAGCTATCATTTAGAATTGAAGGTCAGATAAAGAGCTTCACAGATAAGAAAAAGCTAAAGGAGTTCATCACCACCAAACCAGTATTATATGAAATGCTGAAAAGTATTCTTTAAGAAGATGAAAAAGAAAAAAGTAAAGATAAAAATAATGAATAACAAATACATATCTATCAACAAGTGAATCTAAAAATCAAGTGAATAAAAAATTTGATGAACAGAATAAACTGGTGAATATAATAGAATCAGAGGCATAAAAAGAGAGTGGACTGACAATTCTCAGGGTGAAAAGGGCGTGGGGGTGCAGGAAGAGACTGGACAAAAATCGTGCACCTATGGATAAGGACAGTGGGGTGGGGGTAAGGGCAGAGGGTGGGGTGGCAACTGGGTGGAGGGGAGCTACGGGGGGAAAAAAGAGGAACAATTGTAATAATCTGAAAAATAAAGATTTATTTTAAAAAATAAATGCAAGGAGGAGCAATTTCCTTACAAAAACCAATTACCTAACTGTCAATTAATGCTATTTAAGTATTAATATCAATACATAATTATTCCAGGAATCCATATCATTAACTCAAAGTCAGTGCAAGATAATGGAAGTCACGACTGGTTCAATGAAAAGATAGATGATAGATAGATAGATAGATAGATAGATAATAGAGATAAAGATATAGATATATCTGACTGCTCTGGAATTTGGAAGGACTCAAAACAACTTAACTTGAGCCCTGGCCAGCTTGGCTCAGTGGATAGTGTCAGCCTGTGGACTGGAGAATCCCAAGTTCGATTCCCGCCAAGGGCATATGCCTGGGTTGTGGACTCAATCCCAAGTAGGGGGCGTGCAAGACGCAGCCGATCAATGATTCTCTCTCATCATTGATGCTTCTCTCTCTCCTTCTCCCTTCCTCTCTGAAATCAATAAAGAAATATATTAAAACAACAACAACAATAACAACTTAACTTGAATTTGTGAAAAACAAACAATTGTTTAGCCATACCAGGTCCACAGTTAAAGTGCTGATTGAAGGGATGAATTTATCCAATGGCTGCTCTCTTTTGAACATTTTGTGGGTAGATACTTTTCTGGGTAATACTTGAAGCAGACACTTTTAGAGCCCTGCATCACTTCCCTTCAGCTCCTCTTGGCCTTCAGCGGTAGCTGTGGGCGACAGATCCTGGGCAGGCTGCTAGTTTCTCACACCTCCAAATCCCTGTTGTGTCAGTCCACCGTTCTTCATTCTGCTTGCACAGCAGGCGGCCCAGAAGCAGGAAGCGGTTAATTATCCCAAGTCCAACGCCCAACCAATTGAAGAGGAGAGTAACTAGACAAATGGCCTGGAGTCCTGATCTCCAGTCCTTTGGAGGGATAATTCTGAGTACATTCTACATGATTCCTCAGAGGATCCCAGCAGGATTCCGCTTCTGTTGCACATGTAGAAATCAACTCAGTACAATGCCCTCCATAGACTTGCCTTCTTTCCCTATCTCTATGCTCCTAATTTCTAAACAGATTCCCTCCCACCCACAGCCAAATAAACTAATTGCATCCAAAGTGCTTGTTTCAGTCTCTGCTTCAAGGTTACCTCAAACTAGCACAGTGTCTGTATATCGGATTTATCAACACACTTGTCATTAAACAGTCCATTTTAATACCTGAAAAAAAGACAATCTGTCATAACATGTAGCAAAGTTAACCATGGGCAGCATGGATGTTATTAACAAATAAAAGAAAAAGAACCCTGGCTGGTGTGGCTCAATTGGCTGGAGCGTTGTCCAGTGCCTCAAAGGGTCTTGGTTTCCATTCCTGGTCAGGGTACATACTCAGGTTTTGGGTTCAATGCCCTGTCAGGGCACTTCTCTCACATCAATGTCTCTATCTCACTCCCTCTCCCTTCCTCTCTCTCTAAAATCAATTAATAAAAAAAGCCACACATACCCTCAAATAAGGATTAAAAAAGAAAAAAGAACTTTTGTTCATTAAAAGTAATTTTGTGAAGTAAAAATTATGGAAGAATTACACAAATATATCACAGTTCTAGAAAAGTTGTGGAAACATATGCTTGATTTGGTAAAAAAAAAAATAATAATAAAAAAAGCAAATGTAACTGTAGATGGAAGATTTGTGGAAGAGAAATACACTCATGACAAGAAGTTGAATAACATTGCAATTGTCATTATTTGTAAGTAACTATATACAAAAAGGAAAGTCTGTTAAGAAATTTCAAACTTTCTATGACTTGAAGATAGGACAATGTTGGGGTGGAAATAATAGCACCCTTCTTTTCATAACCACATTTTGGACTGATTAAGACAAAAACAAGGGGGAATCAAGCATACAAATCAAAATACCACTTTTATTACCTAGACTTGTTCATAGGCCAGGGACTTTCCTCATACTTACTTACTCAATCACTGGGAACAATTTATTACCACAGGCATCCCCAAGTGGAGTGGCATGCTCCGTAAAACTTATGATAGGAGAAGTGAAACCCTATGTGTATTTTCTTTGTACAGCTAAATGTCAAGAGAAATGGTAGATAAGAGGAATAAACTACACTTGACAAGTTTCTCAACTATTAGATGAATTGCTAAACCCAACTATCAAATAAGTTGCTCTTACCACTTTAAGAGAAGAATAAGGGCATGGGCAAGGGGTGTGAATATTACACTAATTAAATGCCTTCCACATGGAAGAGACATCCGGAGTGGGGGGAAAGCAAAATATTCGCCCCAACAGATTGGGAATAAGTTTCTTTGGATCTGTCACTATCTGGACTATCACACAATCCCCTATGACCCTTGCCATTGTCTACTTCTTGTTTCTGTGAGGAAAAGAATTTATTTGGCAAAGTGAATTTAAATATAACATGGGAGATTACAAAGTAAATACAGGCCACAAATATCTATCTAAAAATTACTCAAGAATGAGTTATTCTGAATTCTTTCATTTGAATTAGAGTTCTTTGCATACATTTAAACTAGAGTTACTGGGTAGCTAGAAATGCAAGGATTTCCAAGAGCAACCTACACATGCATGTTTGTATGTAATATTTCATACATACTGGTACTTTCTGGGGCAAACATTGCTGTTTGACCAAGTCAATATCCACTTCTCTCCCCTTTTCTCTTGTTGCTTCCCATTATAGCAGGTAGGGAAACTAAATATTCACTTAGATAGTCATGAATATAATAAGGCCATGTACTGGCAATTCCAGACAATGCTAAATCTACCTGCAATTGAATCCTTGTCTTAGAATATTCTTCTAGAGGAACAGTAGTGAGAAGGTGGTAATTCCTATACTACTGTAGCAACATAATAACAGTTTTACCCATGGTGAATTGGGATGGGATCGATGTGGAAGAGGAACATTGGTTGATGCAACATCTCTGGGGTTTGAGAGGCAAGGGGACAGTGCGAATGACACCTGTGAAGATGTCTGGGTGTTGTACCCTTAAAGGGATGAAGGAAGAAAATCACATGATTATATCAAAAGGCAGACTGTGCTGAAAATCAGGCTACGGATCTTATAGGAAGTGTAGCAGTTACAAATAAAAGCTCAATTTACAATCCCCTGGCAAGTCCCTCTGCTAAATTCATGGCCCTAATAGGAACTGAAATCTGAAAAAAGAACATCTGGGTACAGGCACATAAGAATCTTGAACCGCCCAGCTGGTGTATCTCAGTGGTTGAGTGACTACCTATGAACCAGGGGGTCACGGTTTGATTCCTGATCAGGGCACATGCCTGGGTTGTGGGCTCAATCCCCAGTGTGAGTTCTGCAGGAGGCAGCCGATCAATGACTCTCTAATCATTGATGTTTCTATCTCTCTCTCCCTTCTCTCTAAAATCAATAAAAAAAATATTTTTTTAAAAAAGAATCTTGAATCACTAAGTCATCTAAAACTCTGTAGCAAAAGCAACTCTCTCCTTGCTAGAGGATCATAGATTCCTCTTACCATGAAAAGTCATCACTTAAGGTAGCTGCTCCACAAGATGTTGTTGGCATTTCTGAGTATCTGTTGCTACTTCTGCTAATGGCTTCTAGACAAGTGTTTACTATGCATCAGCATCACCTGGAATGCTTGTTAAATCACAGATTATTGAGCCACCACCCCTAGTTTCTGATTCAGTAGGATCCAAGATGGGACTTTACAATTTGCATTTCTAAAAAATTCCATGTATTACTAATGCCGCTGGTCTGGAAACCACACTTTCAGAACCACTGTTTTAGAACAATAATCATAAACAACTCTCAGGCCAGTCCAGATTAAGGAAGTACAGTCTCTGTTGGAAAGAAAGATGTTATTTACTAAAAAAGCCACAGAACCTGACTAATTTGCATCAGTAGGAACCAATAAATCATCCCCAAGAATGGATCTGAGGGTAGAGGATGGAAGAGGATCAGATATAAAGCAGCTTTGAGTTTGTTGATCTGCAGCCACACCCCCAGGACACTAGGGACAAAGAGGCTTTGAGTCCATTCAAACATGCTGCTGGGATAGCTTCCTGAAATGTAGAGATGATAGTGGTCTGCAGCAAATGAGATAGAATTGCTTTGGCAAAGTATGGATAATGGAGTAAAAGACTCAGAGAAATGGACATGTTAAAGTGAATTTATCATATACTGTATCTTTTTTTATACAGTAAGATACCCGGTGCATGAAATTCGAGGACTGAGGGGGGAGGGGTCCCTCAGCCAGGCCTGTGCCCTCTCACAATCCAGGAGCCCCAAGATGGATTGCCCCAAAGAGGAAGACCCCATTAACCCGACTCAGCCCGCTGGTTGGTGATTTGGGCCTCCCTCTTTGGGGTGATCATGGAGCCTATCCGCCCCCCCCCCCCGCCCATTGATTGATCACCCTGACGGTTGGTGCCCTGGGCCTCCCTCTGCAAGGCAATCACAGGGCGATGGCCAGGCCCCAGACCAATCGCATTGCACCTACCTTGGCTGGCCTGGCGCCAGTGGGTGTCATAGTGTGGTCATCAGGAAGGTCATCTGGATGGTCATTCTGCTGTTCGGTCATTCGATCGATTTGCATATTATGCTTTTATTATTATAGATGACTAGAAAACCCATCAGCTATGATCCTCAGGAGGGTCCAAGGATACTCCCTTCATTAAAGCAATAAGGAAGGCACTAGCATCATTGAATAGAGATGGCAGTCCTCTTTAAGTCAGAGATGAAAACAGGATTTGCTCTTATGGAACTGGGTCCTCTAGTTTCAATGGGAAAGATGGGATTTCAAAATAGAAGAGACCAGGTAGTAGCACTTAACCACCTGAACAAAATGGATGTAGGCAGCAAAACTGGATTGGCAACAACAGGTCCTCACCCGGAGAATCCATATAGAAATAGCTAACGGACCTTGGTGTTCCAAGATGCAAACTTGACAATGTGTGTATTGCTTCACCTGTATAACAACAACAAAAACACAAAACAAAACAAAAAAGATCAAGAGCAAGTAAGCAGAAGGATGATGTCAGTGCAATTAAATGTTAAGATCTTTTACCAGTTTTCAGATCTCAGCCAGTTCTCAGACCAGAGCCTATTCATCATAGGGGAAGTCCACCTCCTTGAGGAAGGAGCTTGCACACAACAAGTATATACAATAGTGATCCCCTCTAGGTGAAATAATGAACAACATAGACTGATGAACAAGAACAGACCCAGAAACAAGGAGGCATGGATCAGTCTGTAGGGCCTCGGGGGGAGGGTAGGGAAGGGTGGGGTCAACCAAAGGACTTGTGTGCAGGCATATGAGCCTAACCAGTGGTTAAGGACAACAGGGGGGTGGGAAGGGGGGTGGGATGGGAATGGGGGGACGAGGACAAATATGCGATACCTTAATCAATAAAGAAATTTAAAAAAAAAAATGATCCCCTCATACATTTGCAGAGTGACAACTTAAAAGAGAAATTTTACGTGCATATAAGTGAAGTATTTATAGGGCTATTGGACACAAAGACTGAGATAATACCAATTTAATACAAACATTTTATAATGAAGGAAGTAAGAACATGACCACTGGACCCCCTCTCCTACTGTATAGCATCATCCAGAAGGTTTAAGCCAGATAGAACACTGGAATGACCTCTTCAAGGTGAAGTTAATTGCTAGCTTGGGTTGCAATCCTGTAACAGGTGCTGTACTTTAAGATGGGCTATAAACAATGGCCATTTGATGGTGTTGAATTCATCACCAAGAAGTGGAAGTAGGAATGGACTCTCACATGATTATTCCTAGTGCCTCATTTGAAGGAATTTGTTTTAAGCTCTGCAGAACAAGAGTTCATGATTCCCTGGGGATGAGTCTTTCTGCCTGGAGATATAGTGAGTTTTCCAATAAACCTAAACCTGTAGCTGACACCAAGTTGTTACAAGCAGAGAAAAGTCATGATGCTACCAGGCTACCTGATTATCAGTTACTATATTGGCTAATATCAAATAGGGAGAGATGTGTCTGGAATTCAGGGAATTCTACTGAAGCACCTCTTAGTGTTTGCATGCCTGAAGACAATTATAAATATTTCTCTCTTTTCCATGACCAGCATGGCTAGAGAGTGGACAGGAGTCCTGAGTAGGGGCGATGGGAGATTGAGAAAATGAAAGAGACAGTCACAAAGACAGTAGGGAATGCTGGGACTGAGTGGACAGCTATCCTCTGTTAGAGAGACAGGGACCCAGAGCTGATACAGTGTGTTTATTTTATACAGTAAGGTACCAGGAAGTTTTACTAAAGTTTAAGATAAAGAAAATATGTGCATTCTTGTGGCTTCTTTGTAATTGTCACTTCTGGGTGGGCCCAGATAATTGTGTTTGTTCCTGGTGCCTGGCTGGATTTAGCAGGCGCCACTGGATTCAGATGACAATCAGCTCAGGGGCCTTTCCCAGGTGCTCTATACAGACAATCAGAAATAATTTTAAAAAAAGTGATAACTTACAGGAATCTAAGCCAGACAAAGACATAGTAAGTAGGAGCTCAGAACTCTGGGTGAAGGTTTAAGATACTTGAGTGAGCAACTTAGAAGAGCAAGTGCTGTCTATGGCTGAGGAAAATCTGCAATATGTGATGGAGGAGGAAAATTAATGGATTTCAGTTATAACCACAACATTAACTACAGAAGTGGGATCTGTAATTTGTCCCACTAACCCTCTTGTGATAAATAGTTTATTTGAGGTTTTAGTATAGTTTTTTTGTGGGGTTCTTTTTGAAGTTCTTACCAAGCACAAATTTGAAGAAGCAGTGACTGAACAGGGTAAACTCATGTTGGGTCATGAGTCTAAGTGGAGCCAAGTGTGGACTATCGCAGATGCTGCTGAAGCCCAGCCATATCCCATCAGCCCTTACCATGTGTGCATGCCAGCATGAATTCCAACAGCAGCACCTTCATCTCTCTGCCTGATACTTTCTATGGGCACCAAAGCCTGCTCTGCCACCACACACAGCATACAGAGTTCTTGAATATGAATGCCCCCAAGATCAACCCTCAATCCAAGACTGGTAGGGATGGTATAGAAATATCCCAACTCAGTGCTCCCTTGAACAGAATAACTCTGAGGCTTATGTTCTACCCTATTTCAAACCACATCATAAGTTGCTTGATGATGCACTCTTTATTGGCTTTTTCCCTTCCTGGTCTCACTTTCCCACTCCCCTAGTGGTGTTTCCACAGATCCTCTCCCAAATATACACATTCAAATATTTGTTTCTGGGCTGCTTCTGGGAAGAAATTCATAGTAAGATATACAAGTAAACAGAATGGGAAGTAAAAAAGTTTCTTCCCTTTCTCATTTGGAATTCTAGAAGATCATCACCTACATTGCCCATCATCAACATAGGATATCTGATGGATGTTAGAAACTGACATGTGACACGTGGGGACAAAAAAAGGGGCAAGAAATAATGCCTTCTCAGTCTTTCTGTGTAAGGTTTGTAAGAGATATAGAAACTGAGGTGACATAACTGAGTCAAGAGCCAGGAGACTTGCAAAACTCTTAGGCACCTTAGACCTGAAGAACTTCAGTCAGAGGAAGAAATCTATATATATATTGTCTTAACACAGAAAACAAAAGAGAAAAATATGGGGATCTTAGAGAGTAACTTGTTAGTCTAAGCTTCAAATCCACATCAATATTAATCAAAATGCCTTAAATTATGACTCTATAGAATACCTATAAACAAGAGTATTATTATTGTAAATCTAAAACAAAAAACAATACAACTTATAAAATTTATTTTACAGATTCAATCTGCTCATTGGTATGAGAAAAAGAAAATATGAGGATGGATTAGGTCTTCCATATGGCTGGGAAGTAGGAGAGATGTCGATGATGAAGGAATGTGAGCACCACTAATGCCTCTGTTAAGGAAGCAGTGAAGTCTGGCTTTGACACCAGATGGGCTTGGATTTTAATCCCAGCTCTGCCACATGCTACCTTTAGCAATTTATTTAACTTTTCTGATAATTAACTGAACGTTATATCAATGAACTGAGATCATAAAATGTTTCAGGAAAATCATAGATGCCCAATAACTGTTAATCTTGCCACCCCATCCAAAGTTATACTCTTTCCACATCTAGGAGAGGGAAGGAGTGAAACCTCAAGTAAATAAGACTGAATTTACAAAGAAAGAAGAAAAACAGAGATCCAGACAAAAGAGTAAAAAGAAGAGTGAATGACAAAATACTTTATGTACTTGATTTTCTAGCACATGCACCCTGATAAATCCAAGTAAATTATTATGTCTAATCTGAGAAACCAAGTATTCACATCATTAAAACACCGACTAGGTCATTCCTGATCTCCTGAAAATCCTCTGTAATCTATCTGATATCAGTGTCCAGCTGGGGGAACTTGATAAAATGCTGATTTCCCAGCACTATGTTCAGAGGTTCTGATTCAAGATATCCTTATGTATTTTCACAAAATAGGCTAATATTTTGAGACAACAACTAAGGTTTCTCAACTCACTTATTACCCCATTACTAAATTTTCTTGTTGCTCTTCCCCTATTCAGTCAGAAGCAGCATTACCTTAGTACAAAAAATAAGAAGAAGAAGCTAATATCACTGTTCAACAGAAAGTTTAATTCCACAGAGCCTACAACTTTGAAAGGGGAAAAAAGGCTTATTTTGAACAGCAAAATACAAGGATTCTACCATAGACAATGAATCTGAAAAAGACTCCAACCACCTCGGCCCAAGAAGAGATGGAGCTTGCCCAACTAGAGGAAAAGGAACCTTGCAGATGGAGAGTAGAATTATGTCATGTGAAATTCTGGGACAGCAAAGATTTAAAAATCTTAGAGGACAGTTGAGACCAAATGTCTAATGCTGTAGAACCATTAAAATATAACTTTGGAACTTAGATACAATCCCAGGAAAAGGGGGTGCAATAGAACTATGAATTTGAATTAATTTAAACCTACAATAACAGAATAATCCATAAATTCCTGGGTTTAACTGAATGTCAGTAGGTTAGTGTTTCTATCATCAATTGGGAACAGTGGCTCTAGGCAAAAGTTAAATTGAGTTACATGAAAATTTTATTAAATTATAAAAATTATACTTTCCCACATATTTTGGAAATTGTGCTACCTGCTACATATAGTTCTTCTGATGCAGTTGACCTGGAAAATACACTTGAAAAATACAGTGAACCCTACTAAGTAATTCTAGGTCTCCTTCAATGGATCATCCTCTTCTGTAAAATGGTACCTACTTCCTAGGGTTAAGGCAAGGATTTAATGAAATAATACCTGGTACTTGGCATATAGAAGTTACCAATACCTATTACTATTATTAAGAAACAGATAATTCTGATATTTTCTTCCATATTGAGAAATCTTAGTGTAACTGCTGATGTCGTTTACACAACTTTATCTGCCCCAAGAAGTGAAATGACTTATCTGTTTGGTAGATTTGAGAAGAATAAACCGGGGCATTGTTAGCACAGCTCTTTCCTGTTTCTTCCTGGGAACATGCCACCATTACTCCTCCAGACTCAGAGCCCGTCCCTATGGTAATGTTCAGCCTGGTCCAGCATTATCTATACTTGGGCAATTCTATTCACCCTGGCTCAGTTAGCAGGCACATTTAGCTTTCACATCATATAACTTACCTTCTCTAGGCAATGAGATTCTGCTTTGGCCTACAGATGCATTCCTTTGTATTATGCGTCAGTTTGTCTGAAAACCAGATAGTAAAGAAGACTGTTATTTAATAAGTTGCTAAGAAATCTCAGCACTTATTTTAAATGAGATCATTGCCATACAGTTTACCCCAAAAGTCTTGGTTTTCATACCCTTTGTTCCAGAAATTTTATCTAAAAATATTTAACAAGTGTGAAAACATGAATGAATAATAATTTTCATAATATTTAGACATAATAATTTTTACAATTGGAAAAATGTAAATGTCAAACAGGTAACTAGTTAAATTGAATATTATACAGAATTAAAAAGAATATTATAGACTTCAAATTATGACCAGATGAAGTAACAGAGATAAGATATACTCTTCCACTTCAAACAATTAACAATGCATGCAAATATCTGAAGAAACAATTTTCAGACATAGGACAACAGTAGCACAGGACTGTGATCCCTAAGAGATGGGAAACAAATCACAAGCTGAGCCCTACGTTTTCACCAGCTTATTGCTCGGAGACTGTTTCCAGGCCACAGAACAGGAAGAAAGAACCCCAACAAAGATCATTAGTATTGCCTATCTGAGGAGACAGAGATGGAGTTCAAGGCAGCTATAATTTACATGGCAAAGTAATGAAAAGGAGTGAGTTCTATAAAGAGCTCCATGGCTCTAGGTGGATCTCACTGAGTCTTTGGCTGAGTACTGATCTCCACTTGTCTGAGAAAAAAACTATTCAAGGCCATGGTGGGAAAGTACCCAAGAGGAATAGGCAAAAACAATTCTGGATCTCTCAAGAGAAAGTTTGTCTTCCCCCTAGTCAGAGTGAAAAGATCTCATAATACACTAGGGGCCCAGTGCACGAATTTGTGCACCTTGAAAGGGACTGTGGGCCATGAAGCTGTGCTGGGCACAGGGACTGGTCTCAGCCCATTCTTCATACCTCCACATGGCCCCTCCCACTGCAGCCCCCAGTCCCCTGTCTGCTGGCAGCTCCACTCCCACTGCCACCACCCCCACAACTGACAGTGCCAGCCCCACTCACACCTGCTGACAATGCAAAGCGATTGGGGCTGGCACCAGCAGGAGATGCAAGTGGAGCTGAATCCATCAGCAGATGTGAGCAGTGGCTGCTGCCCCAATCACCCCTCAAGAGCAGGGGGAGGTGGAGAAGCCCTCAGGAGCGATCGGGGCCAGCAGCTGCCACTCACACCCACTGATGGCCCTAAGTGATCAGGGGCAGTTCCAGGCGCTGGCAGTGGGTGTGAACGGTATGGCTCCAGTACCAGCTGTGGGTGTGAGTGGGGCCAGTGCTGGCAGCAGGTGCAAGCACCAGGCAGGACTGTGGTGCACAGGAGTAAAGAATTTTCAGTAAACAACAGAGGCTTGCCCTGATGACAGCGACCAGCAGGGCTGCCTTGGTCTGGTGCCCCTGCTTACCTGCTCCACCATCCAACCGTGGCCAACGCCCACCATGTTCTGCACTCTGCTACCTGCTGCTGATGCCCACCATATTCCTCACGTGCCCTGTGGTGGTCAGCGCACGTCATAGTGACCAGTTGTTCAGTTGTTTGGTTGTTTGACCGTTTGGTCAATTTGCGTATTAGCCTTTTATTATATAGGATGGTCATCAGATGAAATTCTCAGAAGGGCATCACCTTAGTAGTGGGGCTAAATTAGTCCCAGACTATAGGGTTTTCTATCCTTACAAACAAGATTAAACCTTGAAAGAATACAACTGATTCACTGTGCACCTGAACAAAATCTGACATTACTTAAAAGAATAAATCAAAATTCATCCAACAACATAAATTCACAATGTCTGGTACTAATCAAAAACTATAATACGTGGACATAAATAAAAAAATATGATATATTAACCAAAATAAAAGTCAAACTATAGAAACACACAGAGAAATTACATAAATGACGGAACTAGCAGATAGGAATATTAAAATAGTTAATATAAATAAGCTCCATATGTTTAAGAAGGCAAAGCAAAACATGGCCATGATTAGGAGAGAAATGGAAGAAATTGTATGTGTGTGTGTATATATATATATATTTGTACTACTAGAGATGCAAAATGCCAGATCTGAAAAGGAAAACATGAAAGACATTGGAGAAGAAAATATCAGTGAATTTGAAGACATGATATTAACTTTCCAAAATGAAAGACAAAAGGGAGAAATACTGAAAAGTAAGTAGGCAGAGCATTAGTAATGGAATCCTACCTAATAATAGACAAATATGCAAATTGACCACACCTTTGCTACACCAAGCCACACCCACCATCCAAGCCACGCCCACCAACCAATCAGGACGAGTATGCAAATTACCCCAACCAAGATGGTGGCTAATTTGCATATCAAGACAGCGTAGAAAGAAGCCAAGAGCTGCAGAAGGGAGCAAAGCTGCGGAGAAGCAAGCAAGCTGCGGGGAGGAGAAGGGAGGAGCGCAGGTGGGGCCGGGGGAGAAGGAAGGAGAGCAGGCGGGCTGGCGGAGAAGGGAGAAAAGCAGGCGGGCTGGTGGAGAAGGCAGGGCAGGGGAGAAGGGAGGAGAGCCGGCAGGACAGGGTAGAGTGCAGCAGGAAACCCTATTGCAGGATTTTTCCTGCAACGGGAACGCTAGTTAAACATATAAGAGGTTAGATCCCCAAAAGGAGAGGAGGAGAAAACAGAAAACAATATTTTAAAAAAATATGGATGGAAATTTGCCAAATTTGATTGAAATACTAAAACTACAAATCTAACAAACTCAATTAAACCAAAGCAGTAAAAACTTGAAGAAAAACATGCTAGGACACAAAATAATCAAATTGCTGAAATTATTATTTCAATAGATTTTTTAAAAATGGTTGACTAAATTCAACACTGATTTGTGATCAAACTTTCTGTACTACAAATAGAAAGGAAATTCCTCAACCTAAAAGTTATCTATGAAAAATCAATTGTCAGTAGAATCCATAGTGGTAAATAATTTATTATTCAACCTATAAGATTTGGAATAAGGCAAGAACAATCACTCTCAGCACTTTCATTCAACAATGCCCTGGAGATCCTAGCCATTGAAGTGAGGCAATAAAAGTAAATAAAATTAACTCTATTGAAAAAAAATAAATTTTAAAAGTTTCTTTTTAATAGAGGACACAGAGCCCTTGTAGAAAATTCTAAGGAATCTAAAAAAAGCCCCTAATTCTAATAAGTGAATTAAGCAAAGTCACAGGATATAAGGTCAATCTACAAATATCAAACTTTATTTCTGTATTCTAGAAATACACATTTGGAAATTAAAATTAGGTATTTGTCAACTTTAAATATTATTGCAATTTCTGCCCTGGC